>NW_008348199.1:510046-520046 GCF_000622305.1 Nannospalax galili | reverse complement strand
GTAGATTATCGGTATTAACCAGTCACGCCCTCCAGGCCTTCTTCAGTCTCTCCAGTTGGCATGCAGACAGCTTCCCTTGATTCCTCTTCCCTTTCATTACCCACAGCAAACCCATTCACAAGACTTTGATCCTCAGTTCCAAACCAGACCTGTTCTCACCCTTCCCTGCCACCCTTAGCCCTGGGCTGCACTGACTCCACCAGGACAGATCAAATACCCCCAACAGCCCTGTACCTCCTGCCTTCCCCACTGCCACATCCAGCCAGCAGCCTGAGGCGTCTTGGATAAGCACAGCCAGATTAAGCCATTTCTTGGGCGTAAGCCTTCCCTCCCTGAATGCAATAAAAGCCCACCTCCGTCTCTGTGTCCTTCATGCCATTGTTTCTGTCCTCTGGTTCTATGTGAACCCAGCTAATTAATCCATATCAGAGGGGCCCCCACATTCTTCCCCCCAAACACTCACTAGCATCCTCTATTATCACACTCTTCCCCTGAGGACAAGGTGTCATTATATGCTCTGTCTGTCTGCCATAAGCATTTAAGCTTCAGGGTCATGTCTGCCTTGGTCACTGCTCTGTCCTCAAGGCATATGGTAAGTGCTCAAGTAGTCACTGAATGAATGAATATGATTTTCCAGGAAGCAGTAGGCATGTGTGACCTGCAGTGTTCCAAGTGGAGAGAGGGACCTGACTCAGTTCCTCTGAACCTTGAGGTTAACCCCACACAAAACATCTCCATCGTGGACCATCTCCGTCATGGACCATCTCCATCATGGACCATCATCTCCATCGTGGACCATCATCTCCATCGTGGACCATCATCTCCATCGTGGACCATCTCCATCGTGGACCATCTCCATCGTGGATCATCATCTCCATCATGGACCATCTCCATCGTGGATCATCTCCATTATGGACCATCTCCATCGTGGATCATCTCTGTCGTGGACCATCTCCATCGTGGATCATCTCCATCATGGACCATCTCCATCATGGACCATCTCCATCATGGACCATCATCTCCATCATGGACCATCATCTCCATCATGGACCATCTCCATCATGGACCATCATCTCCATCGTGGACCATCTCCATCATGGACCATCATCTCCATCGTGGACCATCATCTCCATCGTGGACCATCTCCATTGTGGACCATCTCCATCATGGACCATCTCCATCGTGGACCATCTCTATCATGGATCATCTCCATTATGGACCATCTCCATTGTGGACCATCATCTCCATCGTGGACCATCTCCATTATGGATCATCTCTGTCGTGGACCATCATTTCTGTCGTGGACCATCTCCATCGTGGACCATCTCCATTGTGGACAGTTCTTGGTGCCCTTTCTCTGCTCCAGTCTTCCATCTCATAAGTGGTATGACCCACTGGCATTTCCCGAAGCCCAATAGGTTCTGCTTCAAGTACCCTTAGCATGCACTGGCCCTAGATGACAAGCTGGGTACTACTAGGCTTGTGTGGATGCGGAGACAAAGGCAGAGTATGACGGGCTTGGCCAAGGTCACACTGCCGAGAGAGGTAAGATTCATACCCATGGTGGTCAGGCCCAGAGCTGGGCTCTTTTAAAAATTTTTATTTTTTTATTTTATGTGTTATAAGTGTATTGCCTGCATGTATGTAAGCGCATGTATGTAACCCATGTTGTTCAAAGCCCGTGGAGGCCAGAAGAGGGCATCGGATCCCCTGGAACTAGAGTTACAGACAGTTGAAGCCTCTGCAGGGAGCCCCCATCTAGTGAGGGGAAGACACTAAGGATGGCCACAGGCAGGGACTAAGGGACCAGGCGAGTCCCAGGGGGAGTGAGGCAGGTGAGGACAGGGAAAGCAGGGGACATATGATGAGCCCTTCGAAGTGTCCCGCCATAATCCCAGGAACTGCCCAAAACCGTGATGATCTGTGGGAAAGGTGCTCTTAAGGTTACAAATCAGTCACCTTTGAATCCATCCAAGTTTATCCCCATGGGCTGAATCTGATTATGTCAGCCCTAAAAGTTGGCTTCTCACCAGCTGTAACTGGAGGGCCAGTGGGAAAGACTGAAGTGGGGAATATCTTGACCTCTTCTGCAGCTCTGAACATGGAGAGGCCTCATGGGGAACTCAGGGCCTTGTGGGACTGAAAGCTATGGCTCCTAGCAGGAAAAGTGAGGACCTCTACCCTCCCATGTCAAGGAACAGAATTATGTGCCTGTAGCCAGGGCCAGCCCAGAGCCTCACTCCTCCACAGACTTTCAGGTAGTTCACCACTGCGGACACTGGCCCACCCAGCCTTGTGAGCCAGACCAGAGCCCTTGCAATGCCAGGCTGGACTCCCGATGGGGATACTGAGTGGAAGTGGTTAGAAGTCATAAAGTTCATAACAACATAAAACCAATACAGTGGGCTTTGGACATGCAGAGAGAAGAACAGAAAACCAGACCCTGAGACTATATGAGCGATGACCCCTGGCATGTGAGGGGACACAGTAAAAATGATGCAGAGGGCTGGAGAGATGGCTTGGCAGTTAAAAGCACCCGCTGTTGCTGCAGAGTACCCTGGTTTGATTTCCTAGCACCCACCTAGGCAGCTCACAACTTCCTATAACTCCAGCTCCAGGGAATCTGTTGTGTACATACCCCCCCCCCACCCCCAGACACTCACATATATACATAAATAAAAATAAAATAAATCTTTAAAAAACCCAGATGAGGGGCTGGTGAGATGGTTCAGCAGCTAAGAACACTTGGTGTTCTTCCAGAGAACCCGGGTTTGAGTCCCAGCACCCACATGGCAGTTAACAGCCATCCATAACTCCAGTTACTGGTTGCTCTTACAGACGGTCAGGGTTTGGTTCCTAGCACCCACATGGCAGTTAACAGCCATCCATAACTCCAGTTCCAGGGAGATCCAACACCTTCTAGCTTCCTTGGGCACTGCATGACACGGGTGCACTTACATACATGCAAGCGATACACTCATACACATAAAAATAGTATATTAAAAAACCAGATGACACAGGAAAGAGGCAGGGGCTCAAACACAGCCTGTGTTCCAGGCTGAGGAGCGGGGACTCAGTTTTCTGGGCACAGGAAAGCTACCGAAGATTTCTGGGGCGAAAGAGGGACACTGTAGCTGGGCCCTAGATGGAGTGTCCCCTGCTTGCCTGACCAGCCAGTTTCTGGAATCACTCCAGACAGATTCCTTTGAAGTGTGTGGGGGTGGGGGTATCTAGAGACCTGTATGGATGACTCTGGAGAGAGAACCTGTGTAGGAAGGGAAGGTTCTGGACTATAACAGGTGACTGGTGGTTTTGGGTCACCTTGCACAGCTGTCCTGTGCCCATGTGCTCCAGCCTGTCCAGACTCCTGGGGAGCGGAGGAAAGTGAAACCCCACCAAGAGAAAAAGCACAGGTGCTGTGGTTGGGGTGGGCAGGCAGAGCTCCTGGTTCCTGAGGGACAAGGATGCGCCCCATGGGGCAAACCCAGGAGTTTGGCAGGGGTTGCAGCACTTGGGACAAGAACAGGAGGGAGCTAGCCCCTGCCAGGAAGGTAGTCTGCAGGACGCCTGCGCTATGTCCATCCAGCCACCGGGGTGCCATGTGTACAAACCTGCTGGCCTTTTAAAACACAAACTGTGTTTCCAACAGAAATCCCTTCTAAGCCCCAGAGGGCTGAGGGCAAGCCACAATCTTGCTGCACCCCGACCCTGGACCCCTGGTCCAGCCTGACTTGGCATGGTTGAGAGGCCTCAGGTGGTGGGGCCGTCTCTTCCTCTTGTCAGATGTAGGCCAGAGCACTGGGTGGGTGTCCTCTCTGAGTGTGAGGATGCAGGTCCCACCAGGTATGGTCTTTATCTGCCCATGAACCCTTTCCTGGTAGGGAAGTAGGCTGCCATGGCTCCTTGCTCCTGGAGGCACCGACACTCAGCTTGATCCCCTCACTTCTCTGTTTCTTTCTCTTTAGCCAAGAGTGATTAGGTCCCTCCCGGCCTTCCCCCTGCTGGAGATGGCTGCTGCCATGGGGACACTCTGTAGAAATGCTCTAGGTTTGAGCTTCCGAGAAGCAAGAAGCCCCTTTCAGCCCAGCTCAGCTCAGCCTGGGAGGACACGCTTTTGATTTCCTGCTGGAGTCCTTGGAGATAAGAAATGAATGTGCAAGGCTGGATCTCAGCATTCTGGAGGCCCCCGGGAGGGAGTCAACCACCCAGAAATGCTACCACCCAAAGGTTGACTGAACACACTCAAAGCCTGGGTGCCCAGTGCCTTGGGAGAAGGCTGGGCCTGGACCTGAAGGCACCACATAACACTCAGCTAGCTGCCTGTCCAAGTTGGGCTTGAGCACTGCAGCACCTGGGGCATCCAAGATAGAGGTTCTTTGAGTAGGAGGCTGTCTTGTGTCCCTGGTCCCCTCCTACCAGATGCTTGTAACCCTCCTGTGAGGTATAACAACCAAAAATGTCTCTACATATTGCCAAATGTCTCCCTGCAGAACAGAATTGACTCACTGAACCACTGGTCTAAGCTATAAGGTGTAGTGTTTTCAGGGTGGAGGATCTAAGCTATAAGGTGTAGTGTTTTCAAGGTGGAGGATCTGTATGTCTCCAGAACACACTAGGGCTTAGACACAGTTGAGTTCTCACTTACAGCAGGTGTAACCCCCCCCCCAAAACAAGTGACACCACTGTACAAAATCTCTGCATATCCCACTGATGTTAACTCTATGTTGGCTACACCTAGCTGCAAGGGAGGCTGGAAGGCAGAGCCTGGGCTCTGCTGCTGACTAGGACCAGCTAGCACCAGGTGACCCAGAGAGGAAGGGACAATAGATTCTGGAGGACATCTGGCAGCCTGCCATCTTCCTTAGATGGTGTCCCCACCGTAGCCTGTCCACCCAGCTGCTGAGACTCCTGTTCATGCTCCCATGGGCTTCTCTCAGCTCCCAACCCATCTCCTGAGTGCAGCAGAGGACACCTTGCAGTCCTGCCAGCTCCAGCACTGACTACCTGGCAGCCATGGAGTTCTCCTATTCAGGCACACTGTGTGCCATCCTCCAAGCTGACCATACCTCCGGCTTTCCTGTGGCTCCCCTGTCTTCCAGTGCCCTTCTCCACTGTATCACTTCTGGCTAGGTCCCAACTCACAGTGTCAGGGTTTGGATAAGTAGGCGCTCATTTTTCTTTCTCATAAAATAAATTTAGTTGTAGGTAAACCAGGGCTGATATGAGCTCCTCATGCCATCGAGGACTCATTGCTCTCTCCCTTCCTGAACACGAAGCTCATCATCTCAGAGTCCTGAGGCGGCGAGAGCTCTGCCACCACAGGGCTGGAGAAGTGGGTGAAGAGTGTTTGCTGCCAGGCAAGGTGGTAGCATTTGGGAGGCAGAGGCAAGTGGATCTCTATGAGATTGAGGTCAGCCTGGTCTACATAGTGAGTTTTAGGCCAGCTGGGGCTATAGAGAGAACTTGTCTCAAAAAAGATTGCTCACTGTGCAACAATGAAGACCTGAGTTCAGATCCTGGTACCCTTGTACCAATCCAGGCGTGGTTTCACAAGTCGTAAAACCATCAGGGTTGGGACAGAGACAGGAGGATCACTGGGGCCTGAAAGCTCTGGATTCAGGGAGAGACCTGCCTCAGAGGGATAAGGTGGAGAGTGACAGAGGAAGAACCTGATGCTCTCCCCTGGCCTCCATATGCACAGATGCATGTATCCATGCATAGACATGTGCATATATCATATACATACCACACACATACATAAACACATACACAGACATACACACCACACATATACACCACACATATATATATACATATGCATACACACATACACACAAAACACATAAATATTAAAAGAAAAAAATTTCTTCCATTACATCTGCCTTCTAGGCTGTTGGATCAAGGAAGGACCAAAGAAGATATGATGGTTAATCTCTTAAAAAATTATTTATTTATTGCCGGGTGTGGTGGCGCACGCCTTTAATCCCAGCAGAGGCAGGCGGATTTCAGTGCTTTCAAGGCCAGCCTGGTCTACATAGTGAGTTCCAGGACAGCTGGGGCTACAGAGAGACCCTGTCTCAAAAAGACCAAAAAAAATTATTTATTTATATTTTATGTGAGTGCCTGTATGTATTTGAGTGTACCACATGTGTGCAATGCTGGTGGAGGCCTGAAGAGAGTATTGAATCCCCTGGAACTAAAGTTATGTGTGGTTGTTAGCTGCCATGTGGATGCTGGGAATCAAACCCAGGTCCTCTGCAAGAGCAGCCATTGTTCTTAACCACTGAGCCATCTCTCCAGTCTCATGATGGTTAATCGTAATTGTCAACTTGATTGAATCTGGAATCAACTAAGAGACACCTCTGAGTCTGTCAGGGTGTTTCCAGGAAGGATTAACTGAGGGGAGACCCTCCCCTAGAGTGGGCAGCTTGTGGCAGTGGCCCAGATAGAAAGGAGTCTGAGGGAAAATGGCTGGTTGCCTGCTGCTTCTCTTCTTGGCGAACGTGTTTGCCCTGTTGCTGCCACTCCCCTCCAGTGACATCAGGGTCCATCCTCCTTTGTGGTAGATCAGAGACCAGCAGCTCCCCACGAGTCCTTTAGGCCTTCAGCACCGGATTGGGACTGCTGAGGGATCCAGCTTCATGGACCAATCAACCACCACGTCCTCAGCCTCTCTAATGTGAAGGCAACTGTTCTTGGTTACCCAGACTGTATCATATAGTAATCTGATAAATCCCCTTTCTAATATGGATCCATTCTGTCAGTTCTGTCCCTCTACACAGCCCTAATACAGGACAGCCCTCCCTGACTTCCAAACATTCCACTTGATACTTCTTTTTCTTTTTTAAAATAGTTATTTGTATTATATTTATTCCTGTGTAAGTTTATGTGCACCACATGCATACAGGTGCCCACAGACGCCAGAGGGTGTCAAATACCCTGGAGACAGAGTTACAGGTGGTTGTGAGCCACCTGATGTGGGTGCTGGGAACCAAACCCAGGTCCTCTGCAAGAGCAGTATGTGCTCTTGACCACCCAGTCATCTTTCCAGCCCCCCACTTCCACTTTTTAATGGCCAGAGGTGGTCACACAGCCACATCAAGCTGTAGGTCTGGAACATACCATCTTTTAGCTCAGCAGCAAGAAGCCCAGCTAAACCTGGAGCCCTGTTACAATGGAGAATGGGAGACGGTCAGTGGGGCACACATTGGCAATCTCTACCGTGCCCGCTTCTCTGTACCCTACAACAAGCCTTGACGTCACTGTTCTGTATCCCCACAGCCTGTGAGTAACTGACTGTTCTCAAACTTCCTTGCTGGGGGCACTCTGTGCCTGTCCTGTCTCCGGGCACAGAGGCCCCTGCTGAAACAGTAAGGGAGCGGGTGACACCATCCTCCTCCATCATCTCTCACTGCTGAGGTCAATGCTGTTGACATGGGCCTGGAGCTGGTAGGGGAGTCAGCTCATGGCTTAATGTTAGCGTGTTTCTTCCTCTGTGACTCTGTTGACCCTCGTGTGTTGCATGTCTCTTTAGTCGACTGAATTCTTCAGAAAACAGGCCCTGAGTCCCGATTTCCCAGCTTCTCCATGCTGACTGAGGGATCCAGTGGAGATAGTGACTCATTTCAGAGCCAGGAAACTGTCCGTGTCCCCTGGGAGCTGTATTGACCACTTGTAGTCTGTGCCTGGGATCCTGTTGGCCAGGAGGATCTAAAAGTCATAGGTGGGCTGGTGAGGTGGCCCAGGGGGCAAAGACACTTGCAGCAAAAGCCTGACGATCTGAGTTCAATTCCTAGAACCCTTGTAAAGGTGGAAGGAGAGAACTGACTCCACAAAGTTGTCCTCTCATTTCCACATCACACGTGGGCCATAGCACATACATGCACACATGCACACAGCATAATAATAATAAATATAAAATTTAAAACAGTCATAGATTTGTCAGTTTGTTTCTTCTTGAGATAAGGTCTCAGGCTGACCTCAAACTCATGATATAGTTGATTACCTTGAACTTATGATCCTCCTGCCTCCACCTCCTGAAAGCTGGGCTTGCAGGCATATGGCATCACATCCAGTTACGCAGTGCTGGGGATTGGACCCAAAGCTTCATGCACACAAGTAGTTCACTAGTGAGCTACATCCGCAGCCCCAGAAAGTCATAGGTTCTTGGACACCAAGAGTCACAGGACCGGGCTGACCAGAGGTTTCATTGGAGCCTGGAAACCTACATTCTCACACCACACCTACCACACAGGACTAATGAACCAGAGTCAGTGTGATCTTAAAGGGTGGGAGGACTGGGGTTCACCATGGTGCTACAATCACTAAGGAGGGATTTGAACTCCAACATGTGGAACCTAGCACCCAAGGCCCCTGGGGTGCTGCACCACACCACACTGGGGTCTACAGCCAGTGTAACCAGCATCAGACCATAGTTGGGGTCCTCAACCCAGCTGCACGGGCTGCTTATCTTCCCCCCTTCCCACTGTGCACACAGGAAGTAGACACTCGCTTTACACTCCTCAGTTCCTCCAGAGGGCTCTTGGTCTCTACCCAAGTATACACCTGGACCACCAGGAGCAGCATGCAGGTGTCAGGACAGACTCTGTCTTATCCAGGCCTGTAAAGTGTCTCCCTTCATCACATCCTTCAAGTGATGGCACACACCACAAGCCAGATCTGCATCTAGCATGTACCCTGTGGATGAGAAGTTCCTCTCCAAGGTACCTATTCCATAAGGGCATGGAAGTCCACATGCTGGGAAGCTAAGGAGACACACTGTCACCCCCCCACCCAACACTGGGGACCTCCTCAGGCTTAGTCTCAGCTGCTCCTGGATTCACAGAACACAAGGTACTCCTGAGGATGGGGTGCAGTTGAGGATGGAGGTGCTGGACTCTGTGATTAAGCCTCTGCTTCCCCCACTGTGCATAGTGCCTGCCTCCTTGATTGTTGGTTGCAGGAAGCCTTGGTAGAGCTTGACGTATGCTGAGCATTCTGCCCAAGCACAGCCATTTTCTCCATGAGCGACATCATGATGGATGTGGGATGTGGGAGCACTTTTAATAGTGTTATAATGTGGAAACTACTCATGTGACCCTGCCTGGGAGGGGCTGGGACATCTTCAGAGGACAGGCAGCACAGAGGGTGCTCATGGGACCCTGTTACCTTCCTCGGGAGCCATCAGGTCCCTGCAAAGGCACCGGGTGGGTTCTGCAGTAAGAGTGGGCTGTGAGGGACTGGAGAGATGGCCGAGCAGCTAAAATCGCCTACTGCTCTTGCAGAAGACCTAGGTTTGGTTCTCAGCACCACATGGTGACTCATAACTACCTGTAACTTCAGCTTCAGGGGATCCGACACTCTTCTGACCTCTGAAGGCACCTGAACACTTAAGCTCATATATATAAAATAAAATAAATAAACCTTTTGGCCGGGTGTGGTGGAGCACGCCTTTAATCCCAGCACTTGGGAGGCAGAGGCAGGCGGATCTTTGTGAGTTCGAGGCCAGCCTGGTCTACATAGTGAGTTCCAGGACAGCTGGGGCTACAAGGAGACCCTGTCTCAAAAAAGACTAAATAAATAAATAAGTAAATAAATAAATAAATAAACAAACCTTTTAAAAAAGAGTGGGCTGTGAAGTCTGTCCTCTGAGAAAGAGGGTCTACAGGTGCACCCCAGTCCTAGCCCCCTAAACATGGAAAATTACTGCCCAAACATCCCTGGTTGAATATCCTCAGTTGCATTCCACTCTGACTTGAGTCTCTTCACATTCGGGCTACCCTGGCCCTCCCTAGCAGGTGGGCAAGCAGGCACATAAAAGTTCCTTATGAGCTGGGGCTGTAGCTCAGTGATAGAGCACTTACCTAGCATGCTTGAGGCTCTAGGTTCAATCTCCACTACTGCTGCGACCACCCCAAAGTTCATTGAGACCAGCAAGAGCTAACAGGGCACCTGGGGTGGGGTGCTGAGTTGAAGCACGGAAGCATTGTAGATACATACA
>NW_008348199.1:498435-508352 GCF_000622305.1 Nannospalax galili | reverse complement strand
TACATACACACACACACACACACACACACACACACACACACACACGCAGAGTTGTCTTGGGGCCAGTGAGTTATCAACACAAACACATTAGGGTGATAATTCTTCAACTGACCAGATCCGATCGGCAGAAGCAGCTCTCTCAAGGACCTTTCCTGATGGACATTTTATGACCAAGAGAAAAGAGTGGGCTGTGACAGACTCCATGAGGCCCATGCTGTCCCCGGTGTCCCTGAGAGAACTGACAGATGCTGGAGGAGGCTGAGCAGTGGCCACTCAGGGGTGCTGCCTTCTATTGGGAGTGTGGACAAGCTTCTAGCCTGTCAGGGCAGAGTCCTTACTCCTGTAAGCTAGGGGCTTAGTCCCCTGCACTGAGGGCCACAGGAGGAAGGAGGGGAAGGAGCCTTGGGTTTGTCCTATGGGCCATGCTGTCTGTGGCCACAAAGAATCAGAAGGCTTTGTCCTCTGGAAATGCCATGAAAACTGACAAGTGCTAGAACACTGGGAGCCCCCAGAGCCACATGTGTTTGTAGACAGGGTGCTCAGAGGAGGTTTCCTGGAAGAGGGCAACCCTCCCTGAGCACCAGAGAGGGAGCCAGGCAGACCGCCCTACAGAAGTCTTCCTGGTGAGGGCCAGGATGGAGGGAACCGGACCAGAGCCTGCTGGGTAGACACAGAAGCCATAGGCTTTGGCCTCACTCCAGTACTGGGTGATCGATCTCCCCAAGAAGCTTGTGTCTGTGACGTGCAAATGGATGGCAAAGCCTGCTCTGTCCCACAGGGCCCCCTCACACCTCCCTGGGGCTCCCAGCACCTCAAACTCTACCACCTGGGCCGAGTGCTACCTCCCCCAGCCAGGAAGACAGCCCCAGGCCAGGGTCCCTCACTCTCTCTTGGCACGTTACCCAGAGCACCTTTCATGGAAGGCACCTCCCCTAGGCAGCCCTCTCAGATGACCAAGGCAGCTTTCAATTCCCTGCCCTTGTCTCCACACCCCACTCCCCACCCCACAGCCCGAATCCCACCGTCTTTCTGAAATCTTGGAAGGGCTGCCTTCCAAGGGCTGGTGACTGTGTATACTTTACCTTGACCCTCATGCTAAGCCAGAATGACACCTGCTTCCAGGATCTGGGGGAGACACAGCATGGCTAGTAGTGATGATGATGATGATGGTGATGGTGATAGAGGCTGTGGAACTGAAAGAGATGGTGACTGTGATAGTTAATCACAATCTACAATCACCTGGGAAGAGAGTCTCGATGAGGGATCATCTATGTCAGGATGGTCTGTGGGGGATTATCTTGATGATGTTACTTGATGTGGGAAGACCTGTGCACTATTGGTGGCACCATTCCCTAGCAAGGAATCCTGGCCTGTGTCAGCGTAGAGAGGGGGTCGAGCACAAGGAAGCACGCAGCCACACTCTCTCTGCTCTTGACTGTGGCTGCGACCAGAGGTTTCAAGTTCCCGTCTCCCCGACTTCCCTGAAATGGTGAACCTGGACTTTTAAGTCAAACAAATCTTTCTCCCCTCAAGTGGCCCTTCGCCAGGGTACTTTATCACAGCACCAGAAGAGAAACTAGGAAACTTGAGAATGAATAAAGCACATTTCCGTGTGGGTCCAGAGATGATTAACATGAGGAGTAGCAATGGAGGGGGAAAGGCCTGCCCTTAACACAGGCAGCACCATCCAATGGGCTAGGGGCCTGGCTGGAATAAGCAGAAAGTGCGTGCATGCTCTGCTGTTCTTGGGTGAGTGTGTCTCTTGTGACCGCCATTGCCTATGATGCCCAGGCTCCAACTTCAGCCTTTCAGTGCAGACTCATACCATCCACTCATCCACTCGGGGAGCTTCCAGGTCTTGAGTCTCAGTTTGGGACTGGATTGTTGGTTCCCCTTGTTATGAAGCTTCCGACTTCTCTGACTGATCAGCTGCTGGGGTCCCTGGCTCTCCTGCACGCAGATGCCTACTGTTGGGCTATCACCCAGCCTGCATGTAAGTCAACCCTTTAGAATCACATACATGTTCTGTTGATTCTGCTCCTCTAGAGAAACCTGACTAATCACAGCGGTGGTAATGGTGTGGTTGTGGTGGTAGCAGTGGTGATGGTTGAGATGATGGTGTTGGTGATGTGTGATGATGATGGTGATGGTAGTTATATTAGTCACCGTTATCATCAGTGGGACAGAATACCTGATATAAACAACTTCAACGAGGAAGGACTTTCTGTTCACAGACTCAGGATTTAGTCCTTGGCTGCTTGGCCCTATGTGCTTGGGCAGAACATTGGGACAATTGAAGCATGTGGTGGAGAAGGCTCTCACATCATAGCAAACAGGAAGCAGAACACAACAGGAAGGGGGTAGGGCAAGATAAACCCTTCAAAGGCACTCCTCCAGTGACCCACTTCTTCTAGCTAGGTCTCACTTCCTGAAGTTTCCATCTTCCAGAATAGTGCCATCAGCTGAGGACCCAACATTCGACACGTAAGCCTGCAGGGGGGGCATTTCATATTCAAATAATAGATTGGTGATGATGATGGTGGTGGTGATGATAAAGATGACAGTGATGATGATGGCAACCATGGTAGAAGTGGTGATGATGATGGTGGTGGTGATGGTGATGATGGTGATGGTGGTGGTGGTGATGATGGTGATGGTGATGGTGATGATGGTGGTGGTGGTGATGATAAAGATGGCAATGATGATGATGGCAACCATGGTAGAAGTGATGGTGATGATGGTGGTGGTGATGGTGATGATGGTGATGGTGGTGGTGGTGATGATGGTGGTGATGGTAAAGATGGCAATGATGATGATGGAAACCATGGTAGAAGTGGTGATGATGATGGTGGTGGTGATGATAAAGATGACAATGATGATGGCAGTGTTGGTAGAAGTGGTGGTGATGATGATGGTGGTAATGGTGATGATGGTGATGGTGGTGGTGGTGATGATGGTGATGGTGATGGTGATGATGGTGGTGGTGGTGATGATAAAGATGGCAATGATGATGATGGAAACCATGGTAGAAGTGGTGATGATGATGATGGTGGTGATGGTGATGATGGTGATGGTGATGATGGTGATGGTGGTAGTGGTAGTGGTGGTGAAGTGATGGTGATGGTGGTGATAATGGTGATGGTGATGATGGTGGTG
Organism: Nannospalax galili; assembly: GCF_000622305.1. Lineage (NCBI taxonomy): Eukaryota > Metazoa > Chordata > Mammalia > Rodentia > Spalacidae > Nannospalax > Nannospalax galili. Next base: position 505,196 of record NW_008348199.1, on the reverse strand, counting down.
GTGATGATAAAGATGGTGATGATGATGGCAATGATGGTAGAAGTGGTGATAATGGTGATGATGGTGATATTGTGACAATGATGAAGATGATGATAACAGTAATGATAATGATTGTGATATGAGTGGTGGTGGTGGTGATGATAAAGATGGTGATGATGATGATGGTGATGGTGACAGTGGTGGTGATGGTGATGATAGTGATAATTGTGGCAATGATGATGATAATAACAGTGATGATAATGATTGTGATGCTGCTGCTAATGCTGATGGTGATTATGGTAGTGATGGTAGTAATGGTAATGATGGTAGTGTTGATGATGATGATAGTGGTGATGGTTGTGATGATAGTGGTGATAATAGTAGTAATGATGATGATGGTGATGGTGATTGTATTAATTACTTGCTTTGTTGCAGTGACCAAATACTTGACAAAAATAACTATAGGAAGGAAGACTATATTTTGGATCACAATTGAAGAGGAGATGTGGTCCATTATGTGAGGGAAGGCATGGTGGCAGGGGGGCAAGGCAGTTGATCATGTTGTGAGAAAGCAGAGGAAAGACACACTAGTGCTCTGTTTGATGCCCTTCCCTTCATCCAACTCAGGGCTCCAGTCCATGGAAGGTGCCACCCACACCCAGGGTGACTGCCCACTGAGTCAGACCTCCCTGGAAATGCCCTTACTGGCACACCCAGAGGTTTGTTTTTTTTTTTAGGTGATTCTAAATCCTGTGAAATTGACAATAAAAATTATTACAGCTACACCCTTTGTCAATTTGACAATCAGAGACATCACTTTTAAATCATAACATTCCACCCTTGGTCCCTAAACTCTCATTTATCTCATAATACAAAATTCATGTCGTCCAACGCTAAACATTCCCAAAGTCTTGACAGTTCCAAGATTGGTCAAAAGTCTAAGTACAAGGCCAGGTGAAGTGGCACTGAGACTTACTCTATCTCTTAACTGTGATCCCCTCTACCATATGACCCAGTTATACCACTCCTTGGCATATACCCAAAGGATTCATCCTATTGTAGAGACACTTGTACAACCATGTTTGTTGCTGCTCTTTTCACAATAGCTAAGAGATGGAAGCAATCTAGGTGTCCCTCAACTAAGTGAAGTAACACGGACTCAGAAAAACAAAAGATGTATGTTCTCCCTCATCTGTGGATCCTAACACCAGCTCCTTATAAGTGAGTGCATATCCTGATGCAACTTCAGGGACCAGGAAGATGAGAGGACAACAGGGAGGCAAAGGGAAAGAAGGAACCCGAGAGAGAAGATAAGTAGGATAAAGGTGCTACTAAGGGAGAAATATGTACAAAGGGGGTAGTTCAAGGGGAGGGGGAAGAAGGACTATACAAAGAACTACAGGAATAAAAGGGGGGAAATTCTTCAGATATACAGTTAAAAAAAAAAAAAAAGCCTTAAGCACAAAAGGAACCCTATGGGGATGGAAGAAAGCCCTACCAGAAACAATACGGTTCATAAATGAAAATCCCAGTGCCAGAGGTGGGTTGCCCCTACTAGCTGTTGGCCTGAGGGACAATAGAGGCTCCCAAAACAATAAAGGCTATTGCCAATAATGTTGGTTGTACACAGGAAGTGGATGGAAGAAAACGTATTGCTGAAGACACTGCATAATGTAAGCATGGGAGAAGGAGAACTCAAGCTTGGACTAAGCTGGAAACTCCCTGCCACTGAATGGGTGGCTTTCATGGTGCCAAAAGGTGATATGCAGATTACTGGGGGAGAATTGTCCCTTATAATTCTGCTCAACGATGGACCCCACATATTGCACTATCAACATACCAAACAAGATGTTCCTGCTGGTGCAATAGTGGAGCATCTAGTGTATGTACAACCAGCAAATTTTCGATTGGATACAATGCCCACTCCTATGGGTGGAACACACATCTGGTACTACAGACCTAGCCAACCATTAAAGCCCCATACCATTCTCGAGGTCCCAGTTGAATTAAGCTTTCTTTCATATCTCTGGTGAACACAGTCTTATCTGGCCCAGTGAACTGGACATCATATACCTAGCTCTCTCAGTAATGCCTGACCCTCCTTTATAGCCCTCCAGCCCCTGCTAATCATGTTAGTCTCCCTTGGTGACAACCATGTATCTTTAATGCCTTCAACCAGCCACCCCATTAAGGACTGCTCCTCCCTGCATTGGCCAAGGTTAAATAGCCTATATCGTAAGGATGGATGGGTGGTTATATAACTCAGCTGAGAAGCTTCTGAAAGACTTAGACTGATCTCATTTGCTCCCATGTCCCATACTCTCACAAGCCAAGTGGCAAGGGCTGTCTGCTTGCTTGCTTATAGGTTTTTCCTAGTTTTAACAGTTCTAGCATAGACTATTTCTTAGCTACAGCAGTAGCTTTTTTTTCCCTTTTTACTATTATCTGTCTTTTCCTCTGAGTCCTTGGACCTTACACAAGTCAAAGGGTCCTGCCTTTTTTCTCTCTCCAGCTCTGCAGCTGGGTCTGCCAGTTCGGCCTGTTCAGCTTCCCCTGCCTGGGGCATACCTTTTATGATGCAAAGTGGCCACTTGGCTCTCTCTCTGGGAGCTCCATTTGGGTCCAGAGCAGGTAAAAGATTTTCTAGCCTTTGGGTAACCTTTAATGAATCTTCACATACCCGCAACATATTCCCACATTTACAACATAGCTGTGGCCCATGCTTCTGGTGGCTGGCCTCTTTATAGTTACAGATTTTATAACCCATTGTATAACCCATATGACTATCTCTAACCCCATTAAGCATATGGGTTTTGATTGGATTCTCTCCTGGATTTGGGACTCAGATCCCAGCTGACCCAACACAGAGGCAGCGGAAACAGCACTGCTTTCTGAGACACACATCCCCAAGGCTGTTGTTCCTTTATCCTGCTGACTACACCAATTTTGTCACCTGAATTCCCTCTGGGTCTCCTGTGCTATCAAGCAAACCCTAACATATCTTTATGTGCATTTGTTAATTTATGAAGAAATGAGTACCCAGTGCCTAGCCCTGCGCCCTGGCTCAGAGCCCACCATATCATACCACACCACACCCATAGTCACCACTAGCATTCTCTCACACCTCTGGGGCCAGCAATCTTACCCCAGGTCCATAAGAGTCAGTCCATTCTGTCCTTGAGCTGCTGTGCGGCTGCACGTTCCCTATGCCACATGTGCTACCTCTGGCTCGTGGCTTCCATCCCAAGATGGCTCCTTAGCAGCCCCTCCATCATCCATGCTCCACGGTAGGCCCCGCCCCTTGGAGGAACTAGCCAATTTGGAGACAGCACACAATGGCTTTTCCAGCCCAAAGTTCCAAATACTTCCACAATCCTCCTTAAAACACCAAGGTCAGGTCTGTCACAGCAATATCCCACGCCTGGTACCAACTTCTGTCCTAGTTTTTTTCTTCATTGCTGTGACAAAACACTCTGACCACTACCAACTTGGGGAGGAAAGGTTTATTTATCTTACATCTCCTGGGTCACAGTTCATCAGAGAGAACTCAGGGGAGGAACCTGGAGGCAGGAGCTGGAGTACCGGCCATGGAGGAACGCTGCTTACTGGCTTGCTCCCCTGGCCCCTGCTCATCCTGCTTTCTTATGCAACATAGGCCCACCTGCCCAGGGGTAGCACCACCCACAGTGGTCTGGGCCCTCCAACATCACTCAACAATGAAGAAGGTGCCCCATGGACATGGCCACAGGCCAGTCCAATGAAGACAATTCTCCAATTGAGGCTCCCTCAACCCAGGTGTGTCAAGTTGACGTTAAAGCTATCCAGCACACCTACCATCCTCTGCAAGTCTCAGGGACTTTTATGGAAGAGGTTGGCAGAAAGAATGTAAGAGCTGGAGGAAGGGGTGGAGGGTTAAATGGAAATGTCCTCCGACCACTATGCTGGCAAGCTGTAGTCACACCTCCTTCCCATGCTCATCAAGGAGTCGAGGGGGGAGTCAGTTACCCCTCCCACCCAATCTGTCAACCTTAACTGCATGTGAGGGGGAGGGACAAATGACGTATAAGCCAAGAACACCAAGAGGAACCTCTCTCACCATTTTGTACTGCTTTCAGGAGGTCACAGTATATGTATTTGAATGTGGAGTTTACGGTGCAGCCATAAATGTGGGGCACCCACTCTTCTGTAAATAAACCCTACCCTATGCTCTATAAAAAATAATAAATAAATATTTTTAAAAAGAATATGCTGGGGCTGGAGAGATGGTTCAGTGGTTAAAGCACTGGCTGCCCTTGCAGAGGACCCAGGTTCGATTCTCAACATCCACATGGCAGCTAACAACTGCTCATAACTCCAGTTCCAGGGGGATCTTATGCCCTCTTCTGACCTCCAAGGTCATCATACAACACAGGTGCACCTACCTACATGCAGGTAATACACTCACACATAAAATAAAAATGATAAAAAAATATTTTTGGTCTTTTTGAGACAGGGTCTCCCTGTAGCCCCAACTGACCTGAAACTCACTATGTAGACCAGGCTGGCCTTGAACTCACAGAGATCCGCCTGCCTCTGCCTCCCAAGTGCTAGGATTAAAGGCGCGCGCCACCACACCTGGCATAAAATATTTTTAAAAAGAAAAAAAAATACATAGTTCAAGGTCAGACATGGTGGCACATGCCTTTAATCCCAGCACTTGGGTGGCAGAGGCAGGCGGATCTCTGTGAGTTCAAGGCCAGCCTGGTCTACATAGCGAGTTAAAAAAAAACCCAAAACCCATAGTTCCATTTATAGAATGGCACAGAGTAAAAAATCCCCTTCTAAAAAGGAAGTATGAGTGCATTAGCAAGGAACAATGGGGACCAAAGCAAATTGAAACCCAGCAGGGCAAAATCTCCAGCTCCATGTCCTGCATCTGGGACTCCTGATGAAATCATCTGGGCTCAAATATTCTTGAGTGGCCCTGCCCTTCCAGCTGTCATAGTCAGCACATGAGACTTCTCTCTTGGACCAGCTCCACTCTGTGCCCATACCTTTTCTTGGTGGACATCTCTTCATCCTAGCATCTCCATCGTCCTGGAGTCTCCATCGTAATTTTAGATTCCCAGCTTTGTACAATTGTCTCTCAGGGCCTCCTTTCATGGAATTCAATTCTACTACACATTGCCTGGCCTTGGATGCCTTCTGGAACTTTGTGCAAGTCTTCAGGACCTACTCACTCTTATATCCACCATGCCTGCAGAACCAATGCCATGTGGATGCTGCTGTCAGGTTCTGCTGCCAGCCTGAGATGCAGTATGGCTCCCTTGGACCACAGTTGCATGGGCCTCTGTGTCCTTTCCAGGTTGATCCTGGGGAAACACGTTCTTTGTGGTTCTTTTCTAGTGGGGAGCCTCTGCAGTGGCGTGCTCAGTTTAGTTTCTCTCTTTGAAATGAACTTCTATGTTTGCAAACCGGAGCCTGACTTTGGTGGCATCTTGTTCTCAGGATACCTTTCCTATCATCTCAGTGCTAGGTTTCTCCTTGGTGATGATGATATACTTAACAACTACAGCTGCTTTCTCTACACCCACCTCATAAGCATCATATGCATCTTTGAATTTGCTCACATTCCTTTCCCCAACACACTGTTCATTTTTCACACTTACTGTTCTCGATCCTGTCTTGAAATTTCCTCCATCAAACAAAATAATCCATTACTTTAAAATTCAACCACACCCAAATTTTGAGGACATGGGTAGAATGCAGCCAGCTTCTTTGCATGTGATATGAATGGTCTCTAGCCCAGTTCCTAAGAGGGTCCTTATTTCCCTTTGAAACGCCATGAGTTGGGCCTCCACTGTCTGCATTTCAGTCAGCATGCTGATTTTTCAGACTTCCACCAGAACAGCTCATTAAGCTCTGTTTACAGCATTCTAGGGTCTCTTTAGCCTGTAGCTCCAAACTTTTCCACATTCCTCCTGAAAACCAATTCTAAAGGCCAAGAACGACATGGGCAGGATGATACAGCAAAGGTTCCCATAGTGTTGGCCCTGCCCAGATGTGACGCTTCCCAGAATGCACAGTAATTCACTGTAGATCTCACTGAAATGCATATTTTATTTAATGTAAATATATTTTGGAATAGATTTGTAATTTTTAATTTGAGTATTGTCCCAATACTCAGGAGGCAGAGGCAGGTGAAGCTCTGTGAGGTCAAAGCCAGCCTGGTCTACATAGAGAGTTCCAGGTTAGTTGGGGCTACAGGGAGGCCATGTCTCAAAAAGACCAAATAAATAAATAAAAAATTTGCCAGATGTGGTGGTACTTGGGAGGCAGAGGCAGGCAGATCTCTGTTAGATCAAGGCTAGCCTAGTCTACATATTGAGCTCCAGGATAGCTGGTGTTACAGGGAGACCCTATCTCAAAAAACCAAAAACCAACCAACTAAAAAGAAACTGAAGAGTACAGAGACCTGGCATCCCAGCACCCGATGCCAGAGGGGGCCTGACCCTGTATGCCAGCAAGGTGTCCTGGCCCAGCCTGGAAGTGCACAGCGGCCCTACAAAGGCCACTGTGGGACCAGCAACCTGGCTCAGCAGGTAAAAGCACTTGCCCTGCAAACCTGATGACCTGAGTTCAATCCCCAAAACCCACAATAGAAAGAGAAGACTCTTGAAAGTTGTCCTCTGACCTCCACATATGCACCACAGTATACACATGCACACACATGGACACATACTCTCACACATGCAATAATGATTATATATAATAAATATAATAGAATATAAAATATAGTATAA
>NW_008348199.1:492731-498298 GCF_000622305.1 Nannospalax galili | reverse complement strand
ATGATAATATTTTTAAAATAGTCAGTTTTGGCTCCTGTGAGACTAGGATGCAAGGGTAATTTTTCGGGGCAGTCTGGAGACACAGGGTGCTCCAGACCCCAAAGCTCCTTCCTGCCTCCCCCAACCTCTGAGCCTGGAGCCTGAGCAGGTGCTTTGCCCCCTGGACTGAGCAGCCCTCCCTCTTCCATCTGCGCCATGACTGGTGACCAGTCCCTGACAAGTCAGGTCTCTGTCCCATTAGTGCCATCCTGGCCCTGTGTCCCTGGGACCTGATGAGAGGATGACTCCTCACCTAGGGAGCTCCTTTGGGCCTCCAAATGTCCTTGACCTTCAGGAATCTGCCCAGTTCCAGATTCTTTCCCCATGGCCTGACAACTCCCAACAAATCCACCAGAGGGTGCTCTGTTGCAGGGAAAGGGCACACGGATTCCTGGCTCTGGAGCAGGCGTGAAAGTGCAGGCTCTGGATCCCGGAAGAGCCTGGTTTCCAGGCCCAGGGCTGTGCCCCCATCAAGGCCCTGGCCTTTCTGTCATGGAGCCTACCTGGAAGTTTCTAAGGATGGCTATAAGGACCAAGGATGTGCCAGGCTTCCCACATAGGAGACCAAGACTCAAACAAAGATGTGAAATCTGGGGGCGGGGAGAGAGCTGCTGATCCTCATGAACATTGGTAGGACAAGTATTTGCAGCTCAAGTCATGCGGGGGTTGGGGGTCTGAGGGGAATCTACAAGCTGTGGTGTCACTATTGAGATCCAGAGTTTAGGAATGGGACCAGCAAAGGCTAGTCCAGCTCCCAGGTGACCATTTAGGGACTATGTGGCATGTTCCTGGCGTTTATGTCACCCCTGCACCTTCAGCTGCTGTGAGCCCTGGTGCTTACACGGCTGATCTCCATCACCGCTTCACCCACCCCTACCCTCCACTTCTACTTCCCCAGGGGTCAGGTCTGGGTGTGGACTTGCTGAGCACATCATAGCTCTCCAAGGTGACCTTCCTGAGGACCTGCGAGGCTGGGCATTTCACAGTCTGCCAGCCATGTGTGAGGGTCCCACTCCTCTTTCTCTTCCCGCTGCTTGCAGCCAGCCCTACACCCAAGAGACCAGAGAAAAATTGACAGAGATGGGCCCCATGGGAAGGCCAGGCCCCACAGGGAGAGCCCAGCACACCTAGGAAGCTGCTGGAACCCACTAACGCAGCAATTTGCTAATCCCTGTGAAGGCCTACTAAGTGCATGGGTTTTATGCTAAGACCCACACAGGCAGGCGCTGCCTTTCCATCTGTTTCCAAGGGCTGAGGAGGCCAATAAACACAGTAGCACGCACCGAGATATGGTATGTGGGCCCAGGAGGTGCATGTGCCTGGCAGGGATGGGGGAGGGACCACAGAAGAACCAAAAGCACTTGAACAAGAACATGGGGTGTGTGTGGGGGCACCAAGCAGGGGGGAAGAGGGATGCAGACCACGGGAGGCCACTGGAGCAGGGACCTGCATGGAGCAAGAACACCGCAGGCAGAGGGCACGGCCATGCAGGGCACTGCTGTGGGGAGAGTTTGGCCCAGTGCATGCACAGCCTAAGGTCAAGACTGGAAAGAAAGGAAAGATGAAGCCAAGCTTTTCTGACCCCTCCGTTTCCTTCTTTCCCACAGGCAGTGTCCCAGGGCCCTGTCCATTTCAAGATGGGAAGGAATCCGTTTGAGTCATTTTAGACACTCCTCCTCCTGGAATCTGCGCTTCTAAATCACAGCGGCTGGGCAGCGGGTTCACTCCAGGACACGTTACTCCTCTCTGTGCTCCGTCTTCCTGTGTTGCTGGGGGATGGCTGGTCCTGGCCCTGGGCCACCCGCCAGCACATTGTCTGCCTGTCTGGCCGGAAGCAGCTGCTGCCCAGGGTGGGTGGGGCCTGCAGGGACCATGGCCTGGGAAGCTGCAGGACTGCAGAGGCAGCCTGAGCCCTGAGCCCTCCTCAGTCAGCCAGCCGTGCATGGGATCTGGGATGTAGAGGCTTGACATGAGAGGTCAGTCCCTGTCTTGTCCTTCTCTCCACTTGCCAGGCCCCCCTGGGCACCATCCCATCACCAAATCAGGCAGTAGCCAAATGGTAGATTTCGACCACCTCTTAGCCCAGACACAGCAGAAACGGCAGAGGGGAGAGCAGCTGAGACCTAGGGTGAAGTGATTTGCAGAGTCCTGTCTGACCCCTCTTACCAGAGGAAAATGCCCAGCCACTGGCCCCATGGGAATTTCAACCCTATACTCCAGGGTGAGGATGGTGGAGTACAGAGATCCAGCCTAGGAACTCAAAAGTCTCCTTATCTCCGTGACCCCCGCCTTTAGGTGGATCCTGCAGGGGAGGAGACACTCTGAGGCTCCCTTTGCTCCCCCCTACCCCCCACCCCACCATAGTCTCAGGGAACACTTCCTGTGGGGACAGCTGTGAAGAAAGACGACAGGTCCTCGCTGTAGGAAGCAGCCGCATTTGCCTGTCTGAAGCTGGTTGTATGATTCTGTTCATGAGATGAAGTGCCGCCCTTGGAGGTGCAGGCGTTGGGCCTGGGATTTCCACGCCTCCTCACAGGTGTGTTCTGGGGCCTCATTTTGACTGCCATACCCATTAAAGTACATGACCCCTGGGTCACACACCAGTGGTCATAGCTTCTGTGAGTGCCCCTCTCCCCTCTCCCTCTTTTGATCCCAGAGGGTTCCTATGAATCAGGGTCCTCAGGCCCTAAGCCCGGCCACCCCTGCCTGACCCTCAGTCTGCTCCTGTCCCTCCCTGAAGGCCCAACCCCTTCTCAGCAGCATTAGGACAGGTCCTGGCTCCTCAGCTCCCCACAGTCACTATTTAGCACACAGACTCACATTAGCCAGGGACCTTGTTTCTAGAATCTTCTGTCAATTTTTGGTCTTTTTGAGACAGGGTCTCCCTGTAGCTCCAGCTGTCCTGGAACTCACTATGTAGACTAGGCTGGCCTTGAACTCACAGAGATTCACCTGCCTCTGCCTCCCGAGTGCTGGGATTAAAGGTGTGCATCACCACGCCCAGCTAATCAGCCTTACTTTTTAAAATAATATTTTATTTGTTTATTTTTATTTTATGTATATGAGTGTATTGCTTGCATGTGTGTAAATGTACCATGTTGTGCAATGCCTGCAGAGAGAGGTCAGAAGAGGGTGTTGGATTCCCCTGGAATGGTTATTAGCTGCCACGTGGGTGCTAGGACTCAAAGCCAGGTCCTCTGCAAGAGCAACCAGCGCTGCTAGCCACTGAGCCACCTCTCCAGTCTCTTCAGCCTTACTTTTGAAAGTATCATTTAGGATTAAAAACTGACCAAAAGCTGGGTGTGGTGGTGCACACCTTTAGTCCCAGCACTGGAGAGGCAGACACAGGCAGATCTCTGTGAGTTGGAGGCCAGCCTGGTCTACAGTGAGTTCCAGGTCAGCTGGGGCCACAGGAAAACCCTGTCTCAAAAAACACAAAACAAAATAAACAAAAAAACTGACCAGAGCTGGGAGTGGTAGCATGTGCCTGGAGTCCCAGCACTCAGGAGTCTGAAGTAGGAGGATTATGAACTAGAGGCCAGCCTGGGCTACATGAGACCCCAAAACAAACAAACAACTTCAAAAACCAAGGAGTAGGGCTGGAGGATAGCTCAGTCAGTAGAATGCTTGAGGCATAAACATGAGGATCTAAGTTTGGATTCCTAGCACCCATGTAAAACCTGGGTGTGGCAGTGTGTACCTGTTGACCCCAGCACTGGGGAAGGAGAGGCAGGAGGATCCCCGGGGCCTGTTGGACAGTGGCCTTCCCAAGTCAGTGAGAGACCTTGTCTCAGAAAATAAAGTCACTGAGGATGTTGACCTCTAGCGCGCGCGCACACGCGCGCGCACACACACACACACACACACACACACACACACACACACAGTCAGACACAGAGAGAAAGAGATTGATTGAGAGAGAGATCACAGAAATGATGCTTTCTGCTGCTGCTCAAGTCCTTCCTCCATCCTCTCTGTCTCACAAAATGCCGACTGCAGAGGACGCAGTTTGTACTCTGACACTGTGCAGAGTAGGGGCAGGGACTCAGAGTTCCAAGTTCAGGCACCCCAGGCACCCTGGCATCATCTTCTTGGGGGCAGAATTCTGCAGGATTATGGAGAGGGGCCATGGAAAGGGCCGAAGGAATGGATGCAGGAGCCCAAAGGAAGGAATCAGGGTCACCTTGTCCAAGAAGGACATGGGATGCAATAAAGATGCCACAGGACGTAGACTTAAAAGCAGAGGCTGGGTCTGAAGAAACAGCTCAGCAGTTAAGAGCATTGGCTGCTCTTGCAGAGGACCTGGGTTCGATTCCCAGCACCCATACGACAGCTCACAAACACCTGTAACTCCATTTCCAGGGGATCCAATGCCTACTTCTGGCCTTTGTGGCACTTCACATACGTGAAGCATACATCAGGCAAATACTATCATATAAAGTGAAAAAAATTAGAGGTCAAGAAGAAGTGAACACAAGACAGACCTAGGGCTATGCAGATGCCACATACAATGTACAGAAACTCACTCAACGGCATGGCAGCTGAACGGAGCTTAATGCTTTATCATTCATTTCTTACAAAGTTATTTTTATTTATGTGTATGGGTGTTTTGTCTGCATGTATGTAAGTGTACCCTGTTACACAATGCCTAACAGAGGTCAGAAGAGGACACCAGATCCTCTGGAACTGGAGTTTTGGACAATTGTTAGCTGCCATGTGGGTGCTGGGAACTGAACCTAGGTCCTCTGCAAGAACAGCTAGTACTCTTCTTAACTGCTGAGTCATTTCTCCAGTCTACAATTTTTAAAGCAGACATATTTATAAATCTTCATGGTTTTGGATTTGGCAACAGTTTTTTCAAGTACTAAAAGCGCAGGCATCGAGAGCTGGGAACAGGGTGTGCTCATAATTCCAAACTGATAAATCTGACTGTATTCATAGCAAAAAGACTTTGTGCTTTAAAAGTTTTCAAAAGGGACTGAAGAGATATCTCAGCAGTTAAGAGCTCCGGCTGCCTTATCTACATAGCACATGACAATTAAAGTGCCAGACTGGTGGAACTAACCTTACTGGATGTTTAACAGCCGTACTTTAAGGCCTTTACTAATGTGGTCAGAGGGACTTAAAGGACAGTTTTTGCCCCTTGCCCTTCAAGGTTGACCAAGTTCCAGGGAGGGACTGAAGAGATATCTCAGCAGTTAAGAGCTCCGGCTGCCTTATCTACATAGCACATGACAATTAAAGTGCCAGACTGGTGGAACTAACCTTACTGGATGTTTAACAGCCGTACTTTAAGGCCTTTACTAATGTGGTCAGAGGGACTTAAAGGACAGTTTTTGCCCCTTGCCCTTCAAGGTTGACCAAGTTCCAGGGAACTATGGAATATCTTTCAAAATGTCCTGTAACTGTGGTGAGTCACCTGTCCTCTTGTTCAGGGAGGCCATGGAGACCCCACGAGATGGACTTGAATCAGTGTCCAGTCTACAAAGAGGAGGGTCAACTCAGAGGAAACATCTCATTCATGCTTC
>NW_008348199.1:491967-492569 GCF_000622305.1 Nannospalax galili | reverse complement strand
AACCAAAGAGTAAAGTCATCAGTATACTTCTATAAGAGTTCAAGGGATTACACTTCCCAGACATTAGGCTTAAGTCTATATAAAAAGTTTTTTTTTAAGTTATTTAGATAATTATTTCTCATTGATGATTTTGTTCTTAACCAGAAAGTGCTGCTCAGATATAAGACTTCAAATCTTGGTCTCCAATATGTAGTGCCCACCTGTAGCTAAGGGAGACAACCAGCTATTGTTCTAAAATGATGGATTAAATTTGTTTTCGGAGCTGACACTGATTCTAGCCACTCCAACAGCTATCCAAATACCTGAAAGCAAATCCTGAATCCATCATTCTAGAGTTCAGCCTTAGAAGACAAAAGAAAAATGAGGAGGAACCCAACATAGGGATGCTTTTGGAAGCTCTTGTCAAGAAACTCCAATGGACTCTCATATGAACATTTGAAAATTGCCCTCTTCTGAATTTTTTCTAGATCCCTGTCTAGAACTTGTAATGCTAATTACTCTTGCCTTTACTTCTCCTTCACATCTCCTATTCAACAGTCAAGGGCTTTCTTTTCCCCTACAGATAAGAGTTATGTAACTTGGGAGTCTTTTACTAGACCCAC
>NW_008348199.1:483707-491465 GCF_000622305.1 Nannospalax galili | reverse complement strand
AAGAAACAGCACTGGCTGCTCTTCCAGAGGACCTGGGTTTGGTTCCCAGCACCTACATGGCAGTTAACAACCATCCATAACTCCGGTTCCAGATCTGATACCTTCTTCTGGCTTCTGCGGGCATTGTGTGTACATGCTGCCCTTACACACATGCAGGCAAAACACCCATTCACATAAAATGAAAATAATAGGGGCTGGAGAGATGATCAGGAGTTAAGAGCACTGGCTGCTCTTCCAGAGGACCAGGTTTGATTCCCAGCACCACATGGTTGCTCACAACTGCCTGTAGCTTTAGCTCCAGGGTATTCAATGCCCTCTTCTGACTCCCACGGGCTCCTGTATGCATGTAGTGCACATGCATGCACTCAGACACACACACACACACACGCACACACATACTCATTAAATAAATATTTTAATAAAAAATTGTTCTTGCAGAAGACCAAGTTTGAATCCCAGCACCCACATGGCAGCTAACAACTGTCCGTAACTCCAGTACCAGGGGATCCGACAGCCTCTTCTGACCTCCACAGGCGTTGCATGACATGGGTACACTTACCTACATGCAGGCAATACACACATACACATAAAATTAAAAAAAAAAGTTTTAAAAGGATGGAGGTGAAGAGATGACTCAGCAGTTAAGGGCATGTACTGCTTTTCCAGAGCCCCAAGTTGAGATCCAGGACCCATGTCAGGTGACTCACAACCACCTATAAATCCCGCTCCAGATCTGATTCCTCTGGCTTCCATGGTCATCAGCACTTACAGGAACATAAACATACACATATATACATAATTAAAAATAAATCTTAAGGGGGCTGGAGAGATGGATCAGTGGTTAAGGGCACTGACTGTTCTTGCAAAGGACCTGGGTTCGGTTCCCAGCACCCACATGTGGCTGACAATCATCTGTAACTCCAGTTCCAGGGGATCCAATACCTTCTGACCTCTGCAGCACTGCATGACACGGGTGCACTTACACACGTGCAGGCAATACACTCAAACACATAAAATACAAGTAATAAATACAAATTAAATCTTAAAAATGTTTTCAAAGGATACCATCAGTAAAGTAAAAATAGAATGGAAGGAAATATTTGGAAATCATGTATGTAATAAAGTAAAAAAAAAAGACAGAACAGGGTGGAGAGTTGGCTCAGCAGCGAAGAGCACTGGCTGCTCTTGCAGAGGACCTGGGTTCAATTCCCAGCACCCACATTGTGGCCAACAACTGTCCGTAACTCCAGTTCCAGGGGTTTCAATGCCCTTTTCTGACCTCCACAGGCCCTTCACGACAAAGGTGCACTTACATATATATACAGGCAATACACTCATACACATAAAATAAAAATAATAGCAGGGCGTGGTGGCACATGCCTTTAATCTCAGCACTCGGGAGGCAGAGGTAGACAGATCTTTGTGAAATTGAGGCCAGCCTGGTCTTCATAGCAAGTTCCAGGCCAGCTGTGGTTATAGGGAGCCCCTGTCTCAAAAAGAGCAATGAATAAATAAATAAATAAAATATTAAAAAATAAATCTTAAAAAACTTTTCAGGCCCGGTGTGGTGGCGCACGCCTTTAATCCCAGCACTTAGGAGGCAGAGGCAGGCGGATCTTTGTGAGTTTGAGGCCAGCCTGGTCTACATAGCGAGTTCCAGGACAGCTGGGGCTACAAGAAGACCCTGTCTCAAAAAGACAAAAAAAAAAAAAGTTTTCAAAGGCTATCATCAATAAAGTGAAAATTTAATATATAGAATGGAAGGAAATATTTGGAAATTATACATCTAATAAAGTCATGAAAAGCAGAACAAATTAAAATCAATGGGTGATCCAATTATTAAAGAAGGAGGAAGAAGAAGGGTGAGCAGGAGGAGGAAGGGGAGGAAAACGAGGAGGAAGAGGGGAGCAGGAGGAAGGGGAGGAGGAGGAAGAAGAGGAGGAGAAGCAGGAGGAGGAAGACCTAAGAGCTTCAGGTTTGGTTCAAAGCTTTCTGGGAACCAAGGCAAAGAGGTTTTCACAGTGAAGCCTCCAGCTCGGGGAAGGTGCCATGGGGTTGGGACATCACAAGTAAGGGTGCTGTGGCTCTCTTCTGTGAATTTCTCTTGGTGGTCCCCTGACTGAATTAAGAGACTCCTAGGACTGGTGGAACACATCTGTGTGTCTGTGGGGCATTTCCAGAGAGGACTGGCATTCCGGACAGTGATTGGAAGGATGGAGGGTCCCTCAAGCTGGGAAAGGGCCCACATGAGGAGGGCAGTCTCTTTCTGTCCTGGGTCAATCACTGCCACCATCGGACTCCAGCTCCTTCAATCCTTCAACTGACACTCCATCCCAGCAACTTTCCAGTGAGTATGGAGGCTTTCAGCATTGGGTTGGGTCTGCTGAAGCATTCTTACTGAACTGAACAGTACTGGGTTCGCTATCTCCAGATCCAGAATGCAGGTGGTTACTGTTGGACCACCCAGCACCTCTCGGGTAAGCCAACCTAGTAAACCTCTTTTTAAAAAAGAATTTTGTTTTTATTTTATGTGTGTGAGTGTATTGGCTGCATGAACGTAAGTGCACCTGTGTTATGCAATGCCCAAGGAGGACAGAAGAGGGTGTCAGATCCCATGGAACTGGAGTTACAGATGGTTGCTAGCTGCCATGTGGGTGCTGGAACTCAAACCCAGGTCTTTTGCAAGCGTGGTCAGTGCTCCCAGCTGCTGAATCTCTCCAGCCCCCACCTCTTTAAAAAAAGTTTTATTAATGTCTAATAATAATACATAATGATGGGGTTCATTTTGACATTTTCATACATCTGTACAGTGTACTTTGATAATATCCTCTCCCCATCACCCTCTTCTCCCAGTCCTCCTGGTCCCCTTTGCCTTTCTGTCTAGGTCCCTTCTATTTCAGGTGTGTGTGTGTGTGTGTGTGTGTGTGTGTGTGTGTGTGTGTGCGTACCAGTGCATGCCATTAGGGTTACTTACAGGAGCATGGGCAACCAGTGACTACACCATTGAAGACAGTGACAGTCCCTCCCCTAGCAACAATTAACTACATTTGGATCCTCAGGCCCTTTTAATAATAACAACAACAACAATAACATATGCATTCTGTTGCTTCTGTTCCTCTAGAGAATCTTTCCATCCTAAGCTACAGCTTGGGCTGATGGGGTTGGGCTGGGGACCTCTAGGTAAAACCTGGGCCCTCAGCGCCTCATTTTGTCCCCACGACCACCCAGGCACCAGTTGGTTCTCTTCCACCTGCACAAACAAAGAATGTGGCAGACTGTGGTAGGAATGAGCAGCACCTTCTGTCCCCGCAATGTGGCCATGGATTGCTCCCTCTGACCCTGTGACGGGAACACAGGAGCACATCTTGTCACCTCAGCCCAGTGCCTCCTGGGCTTGTGTTGAGGGACTTGACTCCCTGTCCAGGTTCCACCACCTCTGTTTCCCCCCAGCCCCAGCACCAAGCCCAGCCCCATACCTTGCTGTGGTCCAGGCACAGCTACATGTGACCTCGAGAACCTCCCTCAGTGTGGCTGTCCCACCCAAAGTGTCCCTAAAGTTGCCTGAAAGTGAATGGAAGGCCTCTCCCTCTGCTATTGATAAAAGACGCCACCCCATCCTCCCCTTGATGCCCTTGTCCCTTCTACCCTAGGCAGGGGACAGCTCCACACAGACCAGTGAGCAGGAGGCTAGCAGTATTAAGACCAAGGACTCTGGGTTCTGCCAGGAGCATGGCACACAAGTTGGGCTGACCACTCACGCACCAAGTCCACATCAACCATATCTCTCTCAGTGATGACCAAGATGCCTGGTACCAGCCTGTGCTGTGGGTCCTGCTCCAGGTACTATTTTACTATGTAAGAGGGAACCCACACACAGACTCTTACATCAGCCATTGAGTGAGTGTGTGTGTATAGGGGGTGTATGGGTGAGTTTTATGTGTGTCCACCCAGATGTGTGCGTGTGTGTATGCATGTGCGTGTGCGTGTGCGTGTGTGTGTGTGTGCGGGCTCATGGAGGCCAGAGGTCAACTTTATGTGTCATTCCTCAGGAGCTGTCCACCTTGTTTTTGAGCAGGGTCTCTCATTGGCATAGAACTCTCCAAGTTCTGGCCAGCAAGCAGCAAGGATCCTCCTGTCTCCACCTTGCTGGTGCTAGGATTATATGTGAACACCACTATGCCTGGGTTTTTACATGAGTTCATGATCCTCATGTTTGTGGCAAGTATTTTACCTACTGAGTCACCTTCACAGCCCCACATTTTAAAAGCTCACAACCCCTTTGGTTGCTGTGGGAACACCTGACCTCTGCTTCTCCTGGCTGGGATCCTCAACTACAAATGGCCCGGTGGCTGGAGAATCTGAAGGTGTTTTCACTCAGGATTGGCAGGCAGAGGCATCCTAAGTGGCCACTACACATGAGCTGGGTTCCCAAGGTGCCAGAATGAAGCCAGACTTCTACAGCTCAGCCCTTAGCCCATGTGGTCCCTTTACACAGCCATGTGGCTTCCATAGCCACCACCTGGGGACAGGAGACTTAGATACTACCCTAAATGACATATGGCCATGTCAAAAGAATCAGGGGGCAGAAGGTGAATCAGTGGATGGAGGGCACGGAGCGTTGATCCCCCCCGTATGGCTTCAGCAGCACTGTCTTGTCCCCTATGGCTTCTGTGGAGAATAACCTTGCTGCTTGCCCTCCCTGGTGAGGGTCATTCTAGTGGTCAGCAGAGCTTCCTTGGGGGCCTGGCTACTGCTTCCCTTGGGCCTCTCCAAATCCACTTTCACCCTCCCAGGCAGCTTTCAAAAGTTGACCACTCAGTGGTCCCCAGACCTCTGTATAAAGACTTCTGCTTGGTCCTAGCCAATGGGGTGAGACAGCAGCTCAGGACCTCTCTGTTAGAAGCCACTGTGCTTGGATGACATCAGATTCTCCCACTTAGCACCTTAGCCTCCTGGTCCTCTCAGGCCACCAGACCAAGGCATACTCTTTCCCGGCAACCTGTGGCCTCCATCAAACTTTTCTCAAATGACCCACCCTGTCTCTCACAGGAACCTGAGAGAAGCCCCACTGTCAACCCCAGGTCCCCAGGCTAGTCCCACCTACGGCCATCCACTGGCTTGTCCCTTATGGCTCCTTCAGAGAAACCTTATCCAGGGCAGGTCTTGGGAAGTCAGCGCATGTGCTGTGGGGACAAGACTGCATGTGTTAACTCCAAAGAGACCAGGTCTGGGTTGGGATGCCGGCGCCAGTCCAACAGCTGAATAAACACTGGCCACCGTGTTTCCCAGCCCCCTGCAGCCTGACTTCCCCAAAGGACAGGAGGCCACTCAAGGCCAAGGGTGGCCAAGTCCTGCTGTGTAGATGACAATACCCTCCCCATCAGCTTCCCAACTCTGCCCCAGGTCCAGTAGCCAGCATCTCTGCTTGGCGCACAGCTGAGGGGCCTGTTCAGACAGACCATCTAGTTGAGGTCCTAGCTCCAAAACTGTTGCCCTAGGACCTCTCCGTCCCTCCATATTTCCAACTGTAGAACAGGATGATAATACCATTTGTGTCCCAAGGGCAAACAGGACAGTAGATGTCAGCCTGTTCCCTCTGCTGGTCACACCATGCTGTCCTACATCAGAGCATCTGCCTGGGGTCCTGGCTTCCTCCACAGACCCATCTCATGACATCCTCACTCCTAAAGTGTCTGTTACTTCAGAGGGCTGGGAGAGGAGACATCAGATGACACTGGGAACGACAGCGAGACTGGCTGCACTGCTGGGCCCTCAGACATCAGCGTCAGAGGCCCAGTGCCTCGGGGCCTGCTCAGGGAAGCCCAGCCAGAGCACACTGTGTCCCCACCCAGGTCCTCCCCTCCTGCTGGTCCGAGCCTCTGCCTCTTCAATCAGGCTGGCACAATGGGGCCCTTCCTCCCCTCCCTTAGGGTAGGGGGCTTGGAGGATGCCCCAGGCTGGCAGGGCCCTCCCGGCTCACTCTGGGAATTGAAAGCCACAGATGTTGGACTGGTGATGAGCCCCTAGTCCCTGCTCCTATCCCAGCCCCTGATCTGCATCTGGCTAGTCCTGGGCCTGGCCAGGTTCCTTTAGTGCAGTCTCAGTTTACGACCAGAAAGACTGATGCTTGGTCTCTGTGAGAGATGACCCTGCTAGTTCTAATATGATGGGGCTCTATGGGACACCTGTGGTGCCCTGAGCCAGGTGATCTGATAAGGGGGCCCAGGCAGGATTCATAGAGGGAGGGAAGGAGGGGAAGGGTATAGACACTGGAGATGGGAGGTGAAAGGTGGGAATCCATGGGAGAAACACCCGTCAGTGGGACCAGACCTGGCACATCCTTAGTGACTCACCAGTTTACCCCGACCCTGATCATGATATTGGAGGCACAGTGCTAGGTCTCTGGGAGGCTGACCGACCCTATTTGTATGTGGTACAATCTTGAGCAGTTGCTGGGCCTCAAAGCAGTTGTTCTCCACTCTGAAAGCTCCATGCTCCATAATCAGGATGGGGCTAGAAGATGCCCAGCTGGCCTGCAATGGGGCTGGTGGCTCTGGGGACACAAGGTATGATAGCACCCCAGTTTCATATCTACCCCAGCCACTGGAAAAAAAGGACCCGTTGAACTGAACCCTTCACTTCCAATGTCCCTGTTGTGAGCTCCCAAACCATGAACTCCAGCTTCCTATGCCCATTTCCCAACCCTGCAGCCCGAAGCCCCAAGGGGTTGAAGTTTGGGAGGGTGTTGTTCCCACCTTTGCATCATTTCCTACAGGCTCATGTGTACCGAACACTCTCCAGTCATAAGTGGTAGTTGTGTGACAACTGCCTGTGTGTAAGTGAAGGCAGGTGACACTTTCAACCAGGAGTCCCGGAGAGGGTACCCCAATTCACCTTCCCACGGCCCTGTGCTCCCTCCCAGAGCCTGGGCTTTCTGGAGGCAAGGCGGGGGGAGGGGAGACCACTGAGGCCACTTTGGGCTAGCTACAGAGTCCTGCCTTTCTTGTGAGTACCCGTGGTCCTGTGGATGGCTGCGGCTCTGTGACAGTGACCCTACAGGCACTCGGCCCTGTGAATGCTTCTGGTTCTGTGAGTGTCTGTGACTATGAGGGTGTTTGTGGACCTTTGGGTGCCTATGGTTCTGTAGCTATCTGTTTCCCTGAGGGTGTCGGTGGCCCTGGGTGGGTGATGGCCCTGTGGTGCCCAAGGCACTGATTGAGCTGCTATATGTCTCTATGGCCACCAGGGGGCAGAAGAGGGAGCAGGCCCACTCTCGCTGCCGCCCGCTCCCTTCCAGAACCCAGGCTTTGTGCAGGCAAAGGGGATGGGGCGGGGCAGCGAGGTCACTCCAGGCCAGCCGAGGAGTCCTGGCTCAGATCCTGGCCCTGCTGCTACCTCCCACATGACTTGGCCAACCAGGCCCTCATCTGAACATGCAGAAAGCGCTGGGTCTGCATGGCCTCCAACATGGAAATTCCAGGCTGGGGGGTCTGGAGTCCAGTTGAGGTCCCTTTCCCCTGCCTTCTGCCTACAGATGGGGAAATTGAGGCCCAGCCAGGGTAGGGACTTGGCTGACATTGCACAATAAATTCAAGTTGGAGACAGGGCCAGCTGGGCCTGCCTGCTTTGGAGAATCACCCATAGGCCCCGCCTGTGTCATAATCCCAGAAAAGCTGGGGTCCTGCAAACCTTCTTGTTCTGCCTAACCCTGGGAAGGCAGCCCTTGTCAAGTCCCCCCCCCCACACCCCCGCACCCCC
>NW_008348199.1:442529-483316 GCF_000622305.1 Nannospalax galili | reverse complement strand
TAACCCTGGGAAGGCAGCCCTTGTCAAGTCCCCCCCCCCACACCCCCGCACCCCCAGGCCTCCCTGTGCTACCCCCAGGTGCCAGGCATTGTGGCCACAAGCCTCAAGGGTTCCATTCCTGAGATCTGGGTGCTGCGGGGTACATGGCTCTCTGGAGCCTCACGACCAGCCCAAAGCCTGGCAAGCAGGGGGTAAAGGATAGGGAAAGTGTGTGGGGAGCCTCCTCTGGGGCCACCTCTTCATGTCTTTCCAGCTTTTCTCTGCCAGAGGGGGGACAGTCCAGCAGCCGGCCTCTGGGGCAGATTCTGTCTGGCTCCAGTACAGAAGGGCAGCGGGTGGCTTCCAGTTGGGCTTGAGTTCCAGAAAAGTGAAGCCAGGCAGGTGAGAGCAAATCCTCTGCTACTCCCAGACCCGAGAGATTGAGCCAGGAGGCTTTGCTTGGCCCCTTGAATGTCAGGTGGGAAGAGCTGTGGACTCCTGCTAAGACTATGTGTGGTGCTACCTTTGAGGTCTCAGTTTCCCTGTGTGTTCAGGGGTCGGGGTGTGCTGTGTTTGTAGAACAGGAGTTCTGAGGAGCACGGTGAGGCTGCAAGCTCAGTCCTGGTCTGGGATTGCCCCAGTTTAAGATTGGGAGATGAACGAAGGTGTGGGGTCTCTGGCTGGTCCTCCTCCTCAGTTGCCAACCAGGATCCATTTGGTGTCTTGGGAAGATTTCCCTGGCAAGGAGGCGGCTGACTGCCATTCTCCGGTGCCATTTTCCAAAGCCCTAGGCCAGGCTAGTGTCCCAGTGGCTCCTCCCACTTGCAAGTAGCATTACATCATCGGGAGGCCATTCTGGAAAAGAGCTGCGGAGCCCCTATGAGTGAGAGTGGAGAGGGCTTTCCAAGGGCTCCTGGCTGCTCAACCAGGACAGGCCACACACCTCCATTGCCTGCCCAGTGACCCCGCTGGGGGCTGTTGACCAGGCTGGGTTAGACTGAGCAGACAGGCTACACCGCCTGCCTGTGGCCAGCAGTTCCCAGTGGACAGAACAGGAACTGAATGACCAGCCATGAGAGGAGCCAGGGGAAAGTGAAGGGCAGAGTTGCCAAGGCTGGACCCTCTGTACAGCCGACATCCCCTCCCACAAGCCACAGCAGTGGATCCAAGTGAGAATGTGATTATCCCCTGCCATCTAACTGATGCAAACCAGAGGCCCAGAGCCACAATCAGTCACATGGTCAGGGCTAGGGAAGGGACTGCAGGGGCAACTGAGGGACTGGAGGTGACTTGGAGAGCTCCCTGCCCTATGGACCAGTGCAGGGAGAACTCTTAGGACCTGGGGAATGAGGCAAACAAGCTCCCTTCCCCCATAGTTGAAAGGGCTTCTGGAGTTATAGGCACAGACAAGCAGGTACTTGTGGGAGCACAAGGGTGATTCTTCCCCTGCTGGGTTCCTCCTAAAATGGAGGAGCACTTCTCTCCTTGCCCTAGGGGAAATGAAACTCTATGCTCCAACTCCACCACCTAGCCATGTAGCTGCCCACACTCACCACCTTTTTCCAAGCCCTACCTGGCAAACTCCTACTCATCCTGCAAAGCCCCAGGTGAGACTGCCTCACGCGCTGCAGAGCTTCTCTGAGAATCGATGAGGAATAGGCATAGGGGAACATGCAGAAGTGAGTCCAAGGTGTGGCCATCTCCCTCGTGGCTCTCCTGGTTTCTTACTAGATGATAACCTAGGAAACACTAGCGGGCAAGAAGAGTTGGTAGGAACAAGAATTAGATTTATTTGGCCTGGGCTTCAGACCGACCTTAGTGGATGGTAGAAAATTCCAAGAGTACAGGAAGGAATCAGAGGCTGGGGCAGTTTTAACACAGCTATGAAGCCCTTGACCCTTCTTTGTTTATTTGTTTGACACAGGGTCTTCCTGCTGCCCCAGCTGGCCTGGAATCCACTATGTAGACCAGGCTGGCCTCAGTCTTACAGAGATCCACCTGCCTCTGCCTCCAGAGTGCTAGGATTAAAGGCGTGCACCACCATGCCCAGTGAGCCCTTGACCCTCCTGACATCCAGGATGGATCCCACTGCCTTCCTTCTGAATCAGGCTGCCTGGTGAATTTCCTCCAGCAAATGTGGTAGAAGATATACCAGATAACGCCACAAGACACAGCCTCTGTCCGGGAGTCCTGAGTCATCACGCACCTGGCTGTGGAGGATGCCGGAGCCTTGTGGAAACCCCGTTGACACTTTGCATCATTCCAACCCAGGTACCAGAACAAGACCCCTTCTGGGAGGCATCAGGGCAGAGCAAGCTGTCCCAATGGAGCCCTTTGGGACACCCAGCCCATGGGCTCTGTGGGCATGATAGCATAGCTTTACATTGATGTTCCGGCCTGGAGTGTTTGTTACATAGCACTAACGAACCAGGACAGGTCAACATCTCAGAATTTCCTGGCACCAAAACCCAGCAACAACAGCTCTTTGAAGGGTATCAGCCTGGCTGGGAGGTCAGTCCCAAGAGTATCTGTTTCCTAGTTGCATTTGACGGACAGCTGGTGCTTGGAGGAAAGTTTGTTGGATGAATGCATGTGAAACCTGAAGAAGACAGCCTTGTTTGCAGAGCTGTTCTTGGGTCCAAATCCAAAAGAGGTCCCCTCGCTCCATACCTCCCCTGGTCTCTGTGGTGTGGTCAATTAAAACTCCGTGGAATTAGCCTGGCATGGTGGCGCACGCCTTTAATCCCGGGAGGCGGGAGGCAGAGGCAGGCGGTTCTTTGTGAGTTCAAGGCCAACCTGGTCTACATAGTGAGTTCCAGGACAGCTGGGGCTACAGGGAGACCCTGTCTCAAAAAGACCAAAAAATAAATAAATAAATAAAAAATAAAACTGTGGAATTATCAGGTTCTGTGCAGCCTGTGTGGCCTCTGTGCCACTCTTTCCCAACCACAGAACAGACATGAACACCCAACACCTGTGGCCCCTCTGGGATCCTAATCACCTCACAGAGGTAGCTGCTCATCTCCTTGCCCATGCATTGAGGGTCCCGGATCACAGCCGTGATCTCTACTCGTGTTGAAGGGGCGCTGAAGGGAGCCTTTCCCTTAGATAGACTTCTCCGTGGGTCCTACAGGAAGGTGGTTGGTCCCCCTGACCTCGGGACCTGACGTGGGGGAACCCCAAAGCACCTGACACCCTTGACTCTGTATACCTAGCCCAGCTAAAGCCCAGGGATGGGGGAGGGGTGGGACAAGGGCAGCTGGGGCAGGGCCAGTGCACCAGGAGGTCCAAAGCGACTGAGAAAGAGACTGGGCAGAAAGCGGGGCTGGGCAGGACAGGTGGCCTGTGCCGTTTCCATGGCTCCGGAGGCTCTGCCTGCCCAGCGCAGCCTGGGAAAAACAAGCTGGGCACTGAGCAAACAGGGCCTGTGGCCGCTGGGACAAAGGCTGGGCTGTTTAGGTGCTTGCGGCAGCCAAAGGGCCTCCCTGGCAGAACATTGGTTTAGACTAGGCCAGTCTGGGCTGAGCTGCCAGGCCTTGCTGTGGCCTGTCCCTGGGGAGCAAGCTAGAGCTGGTGGCTGGAGGAGGAGGGGATAAGAAGGGGCCAGACAAGACCCTAGATCTGCACTCTAGGGGCACCGGGGCCTGCCTGGTCTTTGAGGGCACTGAAGACAGCAGGATGTCCCTCTCGTCCCTGGCTGAGGAGCCAGCAGCTCTGGGGGCGGCAGCAGCAGCAGCACACCAGCCCCTCACCCCCAGGGGCATCTCACAGAGTGTGGGAAATGCGCTTTTTGCTGCCACCAGGACAGATGCGTCTTTGGCCCAGAGCCAACTGAACTTGCCGTGCCAGCCAGAGTGCTGGGGAGCAGGCCTGCCCCTGAGCTGCAGACAAGCACCCCACAGCTGAGGCAGCACCCCCAGCATCCTGTGGCACTGTGCCCAGCTGTCCTTGGATAGATACCCTGCACTGGTTTCGGACCCCTCCTCCTGCCCTAGGGAGGCCCCTCTCACAAGAGTCCAGTTCACAGGTGGTCACCTGTGCCTTGGGGCCAGCTTGTGGGAAGTCAGGAGCAGGCAGGGTCTCACTCACTGAGGATCTTGGCAGCAGGCTGGTCTGTGGGTCATCCAGCCTTCCTTGAGTTCAGAGATAGCTGACCCTATGTCATCCCAGCAGAAACCCTGTAGCAGAGGGACACTGAGGTCAGGATGGCCTAAGGGGTATGGGGGAGCGTACTGGGCTGGGCCTTCAGGGAAGAGAATCTGGGTTTCCGGGGATCCGAAGGGCTCTCATAGCAAGCTGTCCTGTCAGATAGCATCTCTGGGTGCTCCAGGCCCCATGGAAGCCCCTCTCAGCTTCCCTGCCTGTGTCTCCACAGGTTCCCAGGTTCTAGAGTTTCTGGAGCCTTCTCAGCTCCAGGCTAGACCACCTGCACACAGAAGAGCCAGGACCATGGCTGGTGCAGTGGCAGCATGGCCTGGTCACCCCAGCCCCAGCGAAACCTGGGAAGTCAACACCTCCGGATTTCCTGAGCAGGGAGTCAGCAGCGCCTGGCGTCAGTACTGTGGACAGGCGGGGAGGGACGCTGGAGTGGGCAGAGGCCTGTGTAGACAGCGCAGAACTGACCCTCAGGAAATCTGTAAGAAGGGGCTCAGAGCGGTCCTCGCTGTGCAGAATGGGCCAGGTCGTTAGTTCCTCACATCAGTCACTGGGCAGGGCTGATCCAGGGACTAGGGGCTTTGGGGCCAGGCCAGCTTTGCAGCTTGAGGTCCACCCTGCCGGGTCCACAGCCAGAGCTGTGTGCAAGAGGAAGGCCTGTGACAGGGGCGAGAGGCTCATGGCCTGCTCAGGCGGAAGCTTCTGGGCCTCTCCTCGCTGCCTGGGGCCCTCAGTCCCTTTACTGCAGGGTGCAGCACCCTCCTCCCTGGGTTCTGGTTGGCTGGCAGCTTTCTCCATCCTCACCCCCTCACCCCCACCTTCAGTGAGGCCTGCACTGCACACCATCCCCTCCACTCATGCCCTTCTGTAAACCCTTGACTACAAGTTCCCTCCCGACTCCCACTTTGCACCTGAGCCTTCCCCATAGCCATGATAGAAATGAACCAGATAGAAATGATTACATGATTTACATGAGCCAGATTACACCCGGCTCACTCAAGGCCCCACCAGCTCAGCCTAGGGCCCCCCCCAGTCCAGGGCCCACACCTTGCTGGCAGCCAGAGCCTTTCTGGTCAGCAGGTCTGTCACCCTGCCTTCCCAAGCTGTAGAAGGTGCACATGCGGAATGATAGTGCAAAAGGCAGATGAGTAAGCGAGCTCAAAGGCATGGATAACAAGGAGCAGTCCCTACACTGGAGATGGCTTGGTGAAGAGGCTTGGTCCCAGGGAAGGCATGCCCTGAGGCCTTCATACAGCCTGCTCTCAGCGGCTCTGCTCACAGCGGCTCTGCTCACCGGGGACATGAGCCCGGAGCTCTGAGGCCATGGACCAGCTCAGAAGAATGGAGAACCACTGTAGAACATTCGCAGCAAAGGGGCCCTTGGGGTGGGGGTGGGGGTCATCCGGGCGCTCGTGGGACCCTGCAGGATCCCGTGGGAATGGAGAACCACTGTAGAACATTCGCAGCAAAGGGGCCCTTGGGGTGGGGGGGTCATCCGGGCGCTCATGGGACCCTGCAGGATCCCGTGGACCTTGGATTAAAGGCATGATCTTAGAAGTCTGGGAGTCGGTGGCTCTGCAAGGACAGAAGCAGGCAAGTCCACCACACACCATGACCCACAGATGGAGCAGAGGGGAGGCTGTCTTCACCAAGTTGAAGCTCGTTGCTGCTGCCCTTGATGGGAGCCAGCTCCTGGAGGGCAGCCACGACCCCAGACTGAAAGTGGCCTGAAGCGCTCCTTGGAGATGGCCAGCAAGGATGTTTGGGAGCAGGTGAGGGGGAAGTGCTGGGACTGCAGGAGGGCATGGTACCCTTAAGAGGGAGACCTGGGCAGCAGGGAGCTGGAGGGCAGGGCGAGGCAGAAGCAGCCGATGGAAGGTGGCGGAAGGGAGGCAGGCTGCTGGGCAGGTGGGAGCGTGCAGGAGAGGGCGTGGGCTCAGGTGCACAGGGCTTGTGGCAGACGCAGGAGATGCTGAGGCAAAGCAGGCAGGCCAGGCAGCGACTTGCCTGAGGTCTAGGGACCGCCTTCCCTGTGACTCATCTACGTGACAATCTAATGGACCACGGCAGTCATGGGAATGCAGCTGGGAGGACACCTGAGTTCCCCACGTTGGCAAGTTCCAACACAGCTCAGTGGAGACCTGGGCTGCTGGAAGGCGCTGAGGACACCTCAGGCAGACTCCAGACCTGACCTGAGTCCTCCTCTGGTGGCAGCAGTCTCCTTTAGGGAAAGAGAACACTCCCCTCCGTGGAGCTGAGCTAAGCACCAACTACTCTGGTCTAGAGTTCACCTGGTGATTTCTGGTCTCTGACTCACTTGGTGGTACCCAGGGTCACCGCTCCCAGATACCCATCTGCACCCATCAATGCTCCATCTGCCAACACCCAGACCTGAGCCCCCAATGCGTTTGCCTGGCCTCTGCCAAAGTCCTCTGCCCCCAGCCTCTTCCTCCTGGCCCCGCCCTAGCACAAAAGGTCCTTCTTAAGACAGAGATGGGGGTGGGGGGCCAGAGAGATGACTCAATGGTTAAAAGCACTGGCCTCTCTGGCAGAGGCCCCGGGTTCGGTTCCCAGCACCCATGAGGCAGCTAACAGCCGTCCTAACTCCAGTTCCAGGGGATCTGATGCCCTCCTCTGGCCTTCATGTGTGTTGCATGACATGGGTGCACTTACATATATGCAAGCATAACACTCATACACATTAGAATAAAAAAAAAAAAAAAAAAAAAAAAAAAAAAAAAAAAAAAAAAGAAAGGAAGAAAGACAGGCCAGGCCTGGTGGCATGTGTTTTTAATCCCAATCTTTGGGAGGCAGAGGCAGTGGATGTCTGTGAGGTCGAGGCCAGTCTGTTCCACATAGTGACTTTCAGGTGGGCTGGGACTAGGGAGACCATGTCAAAAAATTAAATAAAAAAAGATAGAGATGCCAGGCATGGTTGCGCACACCTTTAATCCTGGCACTCGGGTGGCAGAGGCAGGTGGATCTCTGTGAGTTCAAGACTAGCCTGGTCTACATAGCGAGTTCCAGGCCAGCTAGGGAGCTGGGGCTACAGAGAGACCTTGTCTCAAAAAGACAAAAAAAAGAAAAAAAAAAGATATAGATGAGGGGTGCATCTGCCCCAACCAGGCTCTTGGGAGGAGAGACCATTATTGGAGCCAGAAGAGACCTGCTGAGACTGAGGGAGAGGAGAGCTGATTTCAAGGAGGCAATTTCTTTTTATGTAGAACAGTCCCTTCTGCAGTTCCACAGCGTACACTATGAATGCAAATTCCCATAGACAAAGGATAATTTTTCAAGGTCAAATGACAAGAGAAAATGAATCCATCTAAGATTTTGTTTTATTGGTTAATCATAGGAGAGTTAAAGGACAAAGTGCAGGCCATTCTGATGCACACACAGAACCTGTTCCTTTCCTGCAGGGAAATAAGATTTGCAATTGGGGTGCTCTCTGCCACCATGCAGAACGGGGTTCTAGGGTACAAAACCCACCCGCCACTCTGGCCAAGGTCCTTACCTCACAGTCAGCCTTCCCCAGAGCCGTGAAATTGCTTAGCCAAGGGTGTAGAGTGGGAGACACACCCCATGGATTGGAGCATTCTCAGAGGGTCTGTTGGACAGATGTCACTCAGTGCCCCAATGGGTCAGCCACCACACATGTAAAAAATTGAAATTAAAGCAAAAAGCAAACAAAAACCTAATTCTTGTCTGTTTAACAATTTTAGTCTTTTTTTAGCATAATGTGGTTTCTTTAGATGAAAGGATGAGTTGTGGAGGTGGGGACTGTTAGAAATAAATTCAAGGTCCAAGACCCATCATTACCCCACAAAGAACATTCGGACAAAGTGAAAGTGACTTGGCAAGGCAGATTTTACTTTGCAAAAGCGTGGCTTGTGTGGTCAGTCAGATCCAGCAAGCACACACAGGCCCCAGAAGCTTGGTGGGCTTTTAGCCCTGATGCAAGTGGACTGCATTATTGGATAGGGTCTGACCTCACAGTCTTTCCTGGTTGGCTAGTTTAAAAGAATCAGCATGAAGGGAGAAGCACTCCACTGCCCCCAGGCCATCAAACTCAGGAATGCATCCTTCCTTAAACAAAAGTCTTACAGGGTATGGAGGGATTAAAAGATTAGAATTCCTTGTCATAAACCAAGTTCCAAGTTTTATAGGGTTTGAAAGAAAAAACTAATACTTAATGTTTCTTACAGGAAACAGGGAGGAATTGGCTGCCTGTGCTCTCAAAGCCCACTCGGTGCTCTCCATACTACAGGCCTGCATTCCTTACTGTTTAATTATGGT
The DNA here is from genome assembly GCF_000622305.1 of Nannospalax galili. Classification (NCBI taxonomy): domain Eukaryota; kingdom Metazoa; phylum Chordata; class Mammalia; order Rodentia; family Spalacidae; genus Nannospalax; species Nannospalax galili. Next base: position 474,886 of record NW_008348199.1, on the reverse strand, counting down.
GGGATTCTCAGGAACCCAGTTGGGCAAGTCCCCATCAACCTGCTCTTCTTCGTGATGGTCCTGGCTCTTCTTGGCCATTGAATTGGCTTGTTACACAGACACTGACTTTTTATCACACTTCTTGAGAGCTTTTCTGTCAAGTTCCATGTATATCTCACTGTTACAGCAAATAGGACATTTGAGCCTTATTATATTTTCCAACCTGTGACCACCAGCAAACAGTATCTTAACTCTTTTTTGAATGTGTATGAGTGTATTGCCTGCATATATGTGAATGCACTCGTGTCGTGCAATGCCCAAGGAGGTTAGAAGAGGGCATTGGATCCTCTAGAATTGGAGCTACAGACTGTTACTAGCCACCATGTAGGTACTGGGAATTGAACTCAGGTCCTCTGCAAGAGCTGCAAGTGCTCTTAACCGCTGAGCCATCTCTCCAGCCCCCTAGAAGTAGTTTTATTTCTATTTGTCTATCTTGGGATTTGTTGCGTTTCTTGTATCTACAAGTTAAGAGCGTTTTCATCCGTATTTAAAAGTTTTCAGACATTGTTTCCTCAATGTTGTCTCTCTTCTCTCCTGGGACTCTAACGACATGTTCTCAGGTCATGCAGAGTTGTTCCCACAGGTCTCTGAAGTTCTCTCATCTCCAGACGTCTATCTCTATTCTCTTTGGATCAGGTACTCTGTCTTTTATCTTTGAGTTTACCAGTCCCTTCTTCTGCCGTTTACAGAGCTGGAACTGCCTGGCAAATATTTGAAACTTCATTACCACCTTTCCTATTGGTTCTAAACACTCCATCAGGGCCGGGCGTGGTGGCGCGCGCCTTTAATCCCAGCACTCAAGAGGCAGAGGCAGGTGGATCTCTGTGAGTTCAAAGTCAGCCTGGTCTACACAGTGAGTTCCAGGCCAGCTGGGACTATAGGGAGACCCTGTCTCAAAAAGACCAAAATAAAATAAAATAAACACTCCATGAATCCATGACGAGTCCCTGTCTGTTGATACCATGTTTTCTTTTACTTTCCTGAACACATTTTCATATATATGTGGACATATATATGAATATATTTGAATCTCCGATAGCTTCTGTGAAGTCTAGGTTCTCAGTTAAATCTCGAATCCACTCAGAATTCCTGTCTGTTGACTTTCTTTGTGAGACACGCTTGTTACTTGGCCAAATAACTTTTGGTTGAAAACTGAGTATCGTAGCAACTCTGGACTCAGGAGTTAAACCAGGAAAGACCTGCAGAAGCCAGAGCTCACCAGGGAACATCTCAAGGTCGCTAGAACATTCTGGTTGCATTGTCTCTGCCCAGGGCAGAGTCTTCCCCTGTTTCCTCACTGTTTTCTTTCTTGTCACAAGCCAGATGGCTTACGATCCCCCAGGGAAACCTCCACACGTCTTGACCAGGCAAAGGGCCCTGTTAAACACATTTTTGAAGACAGGATCTCACTACGTCACCTGGGATGCTATGTAGAACAGCCTGATCTTGACCTCACAGAGATCTCCCTGCCTCTGCCTCCCATGTGCTGAACAAACACTTATAAGTTCTTCTCTCCAACTGCAACCTCTGCAGACCTCTGTACTCTCTTCCTTGGCGTGTCTATGTCCTCCCACGCTATTGGAAGGGAATGAGAGCAGGACAGCCTGTTTATCATTACCACGTTCCTGGCACAGGAAGAGACTCAGTAACTCTTTGTTTAATGAATGAAGGCTGCCTAGTCGCCATTTTCCCAATTTGCCGTCTCACTAGCCATGTGTGGAAATGTGCGCCCTTGGACTCTCAGGTACTTTCTATAATCCTTGAATAAGCATTTCCAATTTAACAACTGAAATTTTTGTCCTAGCTTAATTTATATCCTTTGAAATTAGACTTTTATCATAGATATATTGAGAACTGGAATTGTCTCTCTAATACATTTCCCTTCTACATCCTTTGAAATTCTTATTGGTCAACACAGACATTTTGCATATTGAGTTACATGCTTTTGTCTGGTGCATAATTTTCCCAGGTTATTGATTGTCTTTTAACTCTTTATACAGTTTCCCCCTCAATGGGGTATATAATCCTACACATGCTCTTCATGATTTCTCTTACAGATCCTGAAATGGGCTTTATTATTTAGCAAAGTATTTCTCAATCCCAAATTTTGGTAACTATTTACTTATATTTTCCCTAGTATACTTATGGTTGCCTGTCTTTTTCAACCTTAAGATTTAGTTTTCAAGGATATATATATGTATATATATGTATATATATGTATATATATTGTGTGTATGTGTGTTACATTTATGAATGCAGGTGCCCACAGAGACCAAAAGAGGGCTTCAGATCCCCTCTGTAACTGGAGTTACAAGTAGTTGTCAGCTATTCAATGTGGGCACTAAGAACTGAACTCGGGTCCTCTGCAAAGACATCAAGTACTCTTAACCTCTGAGCCATCTCTCCAGTCCCTCAATTTAAAGTTTTTTTGTTTGTCTGTAGCTCCAGCTGGCCTGGAACTCGCTATGTAGACCAGGCTGGACTCAGTTTTACAGATCTGCCTGCCTCTGCCTAGTGCTGAGATTAAAGGCGTGTGCCACCACACCCAGCTAACTTTAAGATTGTTCAAACAAATTTCAGTATAAGAAACACATAGATCTACTTTCCTATCATTTTTTTCAGAATGGTTACCAGTTGGTTCAATTCTTATATTTAAAAAAAATATGCTCACAAGCAGGAAACCCTGTGTGTTGTGTTCCTCCCAGTTCCCTTTTCTGATTATGGGCCCTCCTTGTCCAGTGAAAGTCCAGTGAATTTTTGAAAACATATTTGCTTTATTTTTTTATTTTTATTTTTTGTCCATTTGAGACAGGGTCTCCCTGTAGCCCCAGTTGGCCTGGAACTCACTATGTAGACCAGGCTGGCCTTGAACTCACAGAGATCCGCCTGCCTCTGCCTCCTTAGTGCTGGGATCGAAGGCGTTGTACCACCATGCCCGGCAAAAGCATTTGCTTTATTTTACTACTTGTAAGTCCTTTGTGACATGAACTTCTTTGTTTGAATAGTATCTGTTGAGTTCATCTTCTGAGCCTAACACTGTTCAGGTGCTGGACATCTAACAATGAACAAGCTGCACAGCAACACTGCGTCCGCGGAAGTTACGTTGTGTTTATAGGAAGAAGGAGAGGAGGACTGGTATCCAGGCAAGTTCGCCGCTAGGATTTGTTGAGCACTAACCATGACCGGCACCACCCCAAGCCTCCCCCTGTGTTGCCTACTGATTCATTGGCATCCTGTGACTGTCTATCTGAGTCACCAGAGAAGAAAACTGAAGCTGGGGAGGTAAGGCTTTGAGACCCTGCTGCTGCTGCTCCTGGGCCAGCTGAGCCTGAAACCCAGCCCCTGGTGTGATAGCCAAGGGGGAGCTCACGCTGCTGGGCTGCCAGAGTCCTGTGTTGACTCCACACTGGCCCCACCCATGATGTTAGCACCACCACAGCATAGTGTCCTGTGACTGTTCCAAGTGACAGAACCCAGCTTCTCTGCATGGAATCTGTAGCCCTGGCCACCCCTCTCCCCGACTCCAGGAGCTCGCAGGAAGCCTGGACAGAAAGTTTGACTGGCTTCCCAAAGCAGCAGCACAGGATGGCTTTTCCATTGCTAATTTCTGAGGAATCCAGTGAAGTGGAAAGACCTAGAAGGTGGGAGACTTGGTTCTCACACTGGCCTGGTGTCAGACTAGCCCACTGGGACTGTGGCCTCCACATCCATCTGCTGGGAACAGGGGTTGCAATGCCCAGGGCCTGTCCGGTTCTGCCTTGTGAACACCCGGTGTGATGAAGCAGAGGTGCACTGGGGCAGCGGCTAACAGCCGGTCTCAGCCCTTCAGCAGCTGGCTTATAGTGCATGAGCTACAGACTTCACTTCTATTAGAACAGAAGACTTGACTATTCAAAAGTGGGCCCCCGCCCCCCAGCCACCTTCCAGATGTCCTGACTTTGTCCTGCAGCAGCCAGACCATCAGCACACGGTTTGGGAGAAGCATCAGGACCTGTGCTGGTTCCTTTGTCTTCACCCAACCTGAGAGGCCCTTATGCCTATATCCCATGTCAGTCACAGTTACCTCTGGGCTAGACTGAGACCACCTTTTGTTTGCATTGCTTCCTCCTTCCCTGCCCACATCCCCTAACCAGGCCTGAGTCATGCTTTCCAGCTCTGCGTGGGCCACACCACATGTCTAGTCCTGCTGGGGCTTCCTGTCTCCTCCTCGCAGTGCCCACTATGAGCACTCAGCCTGGCACCTAGACTGAGCAGGAAGCAGCAGGTCCTTACACAGGATGTGTCCCACAACACCAACTACAAGGGTTGTCACAGGAACACAGCACCATGATCACAACCTGCCATGCCACTCACCAGCCTCCTGCTTTGGGAACCAGAATCACATACATGAGAGGCCAACTATTCCTCAAAGCCACGTATCTTGGGGTTGAAGGCATGCCCTGAGGAAAGTGAAATACATCCACTCTGTAGACAGGCCACTTATTTGTCCTCTTCCTCCTGCCCTTTCCCTTAGACCAGGCTACAGACACACACACAGACACACACAGACACACACAGATACACACACACACAGGCACAAACAGACACAGAAAAACACAGACACACACAGACACACACACAGACACATAGACACAGACAGACGACACACAGACACACACAAACACACACACAGACACACACAGACATACACAGGCACACACACACACACAGATACACACACACAGACACACACAGACACACACACAGACACAGACAGATGACACACAGACACACACACACACAGACAGATGACACACAGACACATAGACACACACAGACAGAAGACACAGACACACAGACACACACAGACACACACACAGACACATAGACACACACAGACAGATGACACAGACAGACACACACACAGACACACAGATACACAGACACAGACAGACACACACAGAGACACAGACAGACACACACAGACACACACACACAAACACACACACAGACACACACAGACACACACACACAGACACACACACACAGACACATAGACACACACAGACACACACAGACACACAGACGACACAGACACGACACACACAGACACACACAGACACACACAGACACACACAGACACATAAACACAGACAGACGACACAGACACACACAGACACATAGACACACACAGACAGACGACACACACACAAACACACACATAGACACACACACAGACACACACACAGACACACACAGACTCACACAGACACAGACACACACACAGACACACACAGACACACACAAAGAGGCCTACACACTATCTTTTTTTGTTACCAGTGCTGGAGATGGAATTCAGGGCCTTGCCAGAGCCCTGTGCTGATTCCACACAGGCCCCACCCATGATATCAGCACCACCAAAGTCTAAAACATCCTGTGAACTGCCCCAGGTGCTGTAACCCAACTCATCTGTGTGAGATCTGCAGGGTCCCCTTCCCTTAGCTTGCACATACTAGGTAAGCATTCTCAGCTTATATTATTATATTATTATTATTATGTGTATGAGTGTGTTGTCTGCATGTGTATAAGTGCACCTGTGTCGTACAATGCCCACAGAGGTCAGAAGAGGAGGTTGGATCACCTGGAACTGGAGTTATGGATGTTGTTAGCTGCCATGTGGATCCTGGGAACCAAACCTGGGTCTTCTGCAAGAGCAGCCAGTGCTCTTAAGCACTGAGCATCTATCTCTCCAGCCTCTTAGTGTATAATCTTAATGGTTTTGGTCTTGTTGCCCCATCCCCATCCAGGAGACAGAGCATATGAATGCCAGAACCAGAAAAATGTGCCAGAGAAGGGATTTCCCTGAAGTGTGTCATGAGAGTCCTGGGATGTTCAGAGTGCTCCCTCTACCTGGAGAGATCTGCCTGTCATGATTTCTTCAACCCAAATGCTCCTACCTGTGAGTACCCTCTCTGAGTGCTCCCTCCCCTGGAGTTCCTCCTCTCCTGGGTGCATCTACCTGTGAGTCCTCCCCTCCCCTCCCCTCCCCTCCCCTTCTCTCTCTCTCATTGCTCCCTCCCCTGGAGTTCCTCTTCTGGGTGCATCTACCTGTGATCTCTCTCTCTCTCTCTCTCTCTCTCTCTGTCTGTCTCTCTCTCTCTCTCCTCCCTTTCCTGGAGTTTCTCTTGTGAGTGTTCCCTTGCAGTTTCCCTCTGGTGTTGTGCTCACCTCTCTCTTAGCCCGGTAGACTCTTACTCATCTTCTTCTGGACTCGGGTGGGCCTCCCAAGAAGGCTTCCTGGACTCTCCATTGCTGGCCATGCTCCCCACTGTGCCATGGCACCCCACTCACCAGGCTCACCAGCTCTGTCCTCACCCATTCTTTTCCACGTATGTCCTGGCAGGCTCTGAACTTCCAAGGGTGAACAGATTCACGGCTTAGGGAGTCTGTCATGGTGTCTGGCCCTGAGGAAGCCGCAGCAAGTCGGCTGCAGGACATCAATCTGGCATGACAGGTGCAAACCTGTCCTGTCCTTTAGAGATAGATCTTTCAGTCATTTGTCTCTAAGGAAGCTAGTAGGGTCCTCAGACCTCCTATACAATCCCTCACTCAACACCTGGGGAAACAGAGGCTGGCAGGACACCTCCTTCTAACCTTTTCTTCCTATCCTGGTTGCTGGTCATGACAGAGCAGAATCCCCCAGCATATACTCACACAAGTGTGAAGGCACACAAACACCCCCTCCACACACACACATATCCCCACATCCCCTCCTCCTCTGTCACTCCAGGGCAGCTTGGGGGCCCCAGGGAGCCTGCTCTCACACCACCTCTGCAAGATAGGCAGGCAGGGTTCACGGCCCCTTAGCAAAAGCACTGAGTCTCCATTGGACAAGTAGAAGGCCACCAGTCAGTTACAGGATGGGCACGTCTGACCCTGGGCTGAGGCTCTGTCTCAAATGAATGGAGCATGCTGCAGTCTCCTGGCCAGGAATCTCTGCATGCACACCAGGTGATGCTTCCTCCCTGGCACATAGAGTTAGTCACATGACTACAACAAGCTCTAGCATGCAGGGGACAGTAGCTGTAGTGCTTACACTGGACCCTGGCACCATCTCTGGGCTCAGTCCCGCAGCTCCCAGTGAGGCCTCTGTTCTCTGTATAGCCACTTTTGGGACTGGGAAGAGCCTGTTAACAAGCTGTTGTGTCTGTATGGGACACTCCCCTTCTCTGATGTAAGGCCATGGCACAGCCCAGCAGAATCTTAACCCAGGCCTGGTGAGGGGTGTTGTGAGAGGCGTTCTCCTGGAGAACAAAACCAGGATGGTGACTTGAAAGAGGGCTGTGAGAGAGACGTGGCCCTAAGGAAAGAGGCTGAGCAGGACCCTCCTAGGGCTCCTTGTGTGAAGTGGTATGGGGCAGTCTTTATTTTATTTTACTTATTATTAGTTTATTATTATTATATTAATTAGACAAGATCTCCCTGTAGCCCCAGCTGGCCTGGAGCTATGTAGACCAGTCTGGTCTCAATCTCACAGAGATCTGCCTGCCTCTGCCTTCCAAGTGCTGGGCTGAAAGGTGTGCACCACCGTGCCCTTATTTTATTATTTATTTATTTATTTATTTACTTATTTCTTTCTTTATTTATTTTTGGTCTTTTTGAGAAAGGGTCTCCCTGTAGCCCCAGCTGTCCTGGAACTCACTATGTAGACCAGGCTAGCCTTGAACTCACAGAGATCCGCCTGCCTCTGCCTCCGGAGTGCTGGGATTAAAGGCGTGGCCACCACTCCTGGCTGTCCTTATTTTGTTTTTACATTTTTAATTTGTGTGTGTGTGTGTGTGTGTGTGTGTGTGTGTGTACCCACGTGCGCACGCCTGCCCTGGCACACATGTGGAGATCAGAGGACAACTTGCAGGAGTCTGTTCTCTGTCCACAATATGGGTCCTGGGTATTGAACTCAGGTCGTCAGGATTGTAGACAGCACCTTAACTCGCCAAACCATCTCGCTGCCCCATCTTTATTTTCTTCCTGTTCATTGGAGGCATTAAAATATCATTCTAATCCAAGAAAGGCGGGCAGGGCCGGAAGGAGAGAGGGAGAGGCGACCGGCCTCACCCTTCCAGGATCTGGCCAGGGTCCTGCGCAAGGTGCGCGGGGACCTGGGCGCGCCGGGGCCTGGGCGCGCGAGCCGGGGTCAGTCCCAGCCTTGCGCCCACGCAGCCGGCCACGCACGTGGGCACCCCGCGGGTGCGCATCAGCCTTGCGTGCCGTTCCCAGCCCGCGGCGCGACACGCGGACAGTGGCGCATTGTTCGGCGGGACACCCCGGGCGGCGCAGCGCCCTCGGGGCTTGGCGCGGCCCTGGCGCGATTTGCATGCGCTCCAGTCACAAAGGTTCAAGGTCAGGAGCGCGGGGCGACCAAGCCCCTCCCGGCCCAGGAGCTATTCTTCGCCTCGGCTGCTGGAACCGCTCGCCGCCCGCGCCCGAGCCCGGCTGCCCCCGTGCGTGAATGGCCGAGCGCCGCCGCCGTCTGAGGCGCTTTGTGTCTCGGCCCGGCCAGCTGGGCCCGCGAGGGACGTGCCAGCCCGGCCGGCGGCGCCCCCGCGCCAGCGCCCCTCGCCCATGCTAATCAGCCTGGCAGCGCGTCTGGGCGGGCGGCCCGCGGCGGGAGCCCCTCGCGTCCCCTGCCAGGGCCCCTCCTGCCAGGCCCCCCTCCCCCAAGCTCCCCCTGCTGCCAGGAGCCCCCCACAGCCCTAGCTGCCAGATGCCCTCCACCCCATTCCACCTCCACGCCTGTGCCAGGAGACCTCTGGGCTGCCAGGAGTGCCCTGGCCCGTGGGAAAGGCTGGCCCACGGCGGGGGAGCGGCTGGTTGGGGAACACAGAGGGGCGATACCACTACGGTGTGGCCTGGGGCGGCTCCCAGCCTCAGTTTCCCTTAAGTCCTGAGGCCACTTGCTGTCCAGTCTCCAAAGGCACTTCCACATCTGCAGTGTCCCAGCAGTGCATCCCCCCAGCCTGACCACCCAGTGACAGGGACACTCAGACTCCCGACTCTGGGCTTGCTGTCCATGTAGGTGTGTCAAGGTCCTCCTGCGTTGAGCAGTGCTTAGAGTGGGGAGCTGGCCCCAGGTGTTCCTTATCTGTTCCCAATCAACATCTCCCTGCTCCTGCCTGGGTCCCAAGGTGTTGTGACCTTCCCCAGCACCCTGGGATCCCCACTTTCTCTCTGGGGCAGATTCCCTGGGACATTCATACCTAGGATGGAATTACTGACTTAATAATCCGATGGGCGAATGCCAGCCAGGCCTGGTCATGCTGGGTGGTGGCGGATGGGGACAAGCTATGGCACTGGGTGTTTCCAGAACTTAGAAAGAGGCTCAGTCTTTCTTGCAGGGTAAGAGTAAGCTGGTCCTCAGAGGGCACTGCTGGGCTCCCCTGTGCCCCAGGAAGGTTCCCACCCCTTGAGCCTCTCTCTGGAGATGCTAAGAAGCAGAGGCTGTATCCACTGGATGCCTATTGGGAGGCTTAGAGGCTGGGACAGCACAGTGATCTCGAGCTACCCGCAGCACCCACCCCTGTGCACTCATGTGATGCCAGTGTCCCCCAGGGAGGCATGCTCTGGGATGATATCTGTGGGTTTGCTACAGTGCCCAGGGCTAAGTTGGGCCTCAAGGCCACACAACCCCAGCCAGGCCTGGGCTCAGTAAGGAGGGTTAGGGTGGGTTGGTGGGAAAGGGTACCACAGAGAGTTTTCACAGCCCCAGACCTTCAAGTGGCAGAGAGACCCGCCTAGAGTCAGATGCAGGTTCAAGTTCTTTCCTAGCTTCTGCTAGACTTGAGTACGAGTTGCCCCTTCCCCAGAGCTTTGTCTGTGCGTGCACATAATGTTATTTACATCAAGGCTCTAAGAGCTACTCAGGAGCCTGGTCATTGCACTGTCCATTTTTGAGGTTTCCCTAAGCTTCTTTCTATTCTTGCAGGCCAAGGACCCTCTAGCTCCTTGTGAAGGAGCTCAGATACAACCGCCCTGGGAGGCTGCTCCATCCTGTTCCAGCTTCCTCTTCCCAGTCTAGGCTTTGCGGCCACACTAAGGAACTTGACTCCAAACTCCAAGGCAGCAGGGAGCTACTGCAGGCCCTAGACAGGGAGCAGTGACTCAGTGACTCTCCACAACAGGGAGCTGACTGTGCAGACAGGGTCTCTGTCATCCAGAAATGGAGGGCTGGTCAGATTTCAAAGGGAATCTTGCAGGTCTGCTGAAGACCGCCAACTCTGGTTTTCCATGTTGCCACTTTGGAGGAAATAATTTCCCTTTTTGAAAAACTATTTTTAAGCCAAAAAAAGTAAAAGCAGGGGTTGGAGAGATGGCTCAGCGGGTAAGAGCGCTGGCTGTTCTTGCAGAAGACCCGGGTCTGAATCCCAACACCCACATGGCAGCTAACAACTGTCTGTAACTCCAGTCCCAGGGGATCCAACAGCCTCTTCTCACCTCCATGGGCACTGCACGACATGGGTACACTTACCTACATGCAGGCAATACATGCAGACACATAAAATAAAAATAAGAAGAAGGCATGGATGGAGGAGGGGTCCAAAAGTCCCACCCTGAGGAGCCGCTGGCAACTGATGGCTGCTGGGGGAGGGAGAGCCACTTTCCTAAGGGATGCGGGCGCTGAGGGGCTACCCATGGTCCAGTAGATGGTCTCATACCCATGCACCCATACAGGCAGCACTGAATGGACTTAGTGGGTATTAAAAAGAGAGAGAAAACATGGAGTAGAGAGGGGAACGTGGTGGTGGAGGGGTGAATAGGGAAAGAATTGGAGAGGGAATGGGGTGGATTTGATGCAAACACTAAATGCATGTATGACTATTAAGGAAGATTTGTTTTAAGTAGTAGGAGGACAGTCTCTGAGCACAGGACATTCCTCGGTATTGAGGGAGCATGCGCCACAGTGTCTTCTACTTGTCATGTTTACCCTAACACCTGCAGTATGTTTATGACCATCCCCGATCAGGGGATGGGTCTTACTGGGGTTCCTTTCTGCCTAGTGCACTGGGTTCTAGACCCCCAGAAGAGCAGGTGAGCTTCCCAACTGTTTGCTGCCTCTCCCGGGCCCTCCAAAATGGTGATTCTCAGAGGCTCACAGACCCAGTGGGTACCTGGCAGGGCAGTGACCAAACAAGATGGCACAGGACGCTGGCCTCTAAGGATGGTGTCTGTGAGAACAGAACATAGGCAAAGCCTGAATCCCTGTGGCCTGGCTGTCTATACTGGATGTGACAAGGTGTGTGTGTGTGTGTGTGTGTGTGTGTGTGTGTGTGTACATCTGTGTGCCATGTGCTCATGGGCTTGGGGCTCTCGGGATCCACAGGCAGTGCCAGTGGAGTCTACACTGAATTTTACAGTATTCTTGTTCTAGAAGGAGACTCACCCTTCCTCTCAAGGGCAATCTGTGCCAGGGAGTTTTTGTTGATTGCAGAGTAGGCACCTTCAATAATTAGCAGGGAAATCCTGGGCACAGTCTCTGAGCTGAGAGGCCTAGGGTGATCTGCATTAAAGACCTGCCTGAGGCCCAGAGATGGACAACCCTTGCTCAAGGTCACACAGCTAATTAGTGGTTAGTTTACACTGGGAAAAAAAAAGATGCTGTCTTGGGTGACATGAATTTGTGATCTTGTTTCCAACTTGCCTTAGCTTTTTCATGACTCTGTCAAGAACAGTTTTAGGGCTCTCACACACCATCCTTGGAGGCCAGCATCCTGAGCCGCCTTGTTCAGTCACACTGCCCTGCCCTGGTCTGAGAACGGCCACACTGAAGGGCCCAGTGGAGTCAGGGGACATCGGGAGACTCCCCTATTCTCCGGGGGTCTGGAATCCAGGCAGGAAGGGACCCCAGAAAGACTCGCCCCCAGATGGGGGCTGGTCATAAACACGCCTGCTGCCGTTAGGGTAAAAATGACCAGCAGCACGATGCTGTGGCGAGTCTATCATGAGGCTGAGCACTCAATGCCGAGGAAGCACTAGGACAGGAGTGTGAGCCCCAAACCCACATAAAAAGCTGTGTGTGGTGGCATACTCCTGTAATCCCAGTGCTGGGGAGTTGGAGATAGGTAAATTTCTGGGGCCTGCTGGCTAGATCATCTGACTTATTTGGTGAGTTCCAGGCTAGTGAGAGAGCCTGCCATAAAAAAAAAAAAAAATAAGGATGGTGGCTTGAGAGATGGCTCAGCAGTTAAGAGCACTGGCTGCTCCTGCAGAGGACGTGGGTTCAATTCCTAGCACCCATATGATGGCTAACAACCACCTGTGAAACTCCAGTTCCAGGGAATCCAAAGCTCTCTTCTATCTCCATGGGCAGTACATGCAGCATACATTCTTACACATAAAATGATATTTTCAAATATTTAGATATTTAATAAAATATTTCAGATACTTAATAAAATATTTTTAAAAATATGAAAGAGCGGGGCGTGGTGGCGCACGCATTTAATCCCAGCACTCGGGAGGCAGAAGCAGGCCAATCTCTGCGAGTTCGGCACCAGCCTGATCTACATAGCAAGTTCCAGGACTGCTGGGGCTACAGCAGACCCTGTCTCAAAAAGACCAAAACAAACAAATAAATAAAATAAAGATGGATGGCACCTAAAGTGTGTGCAGCTGAGGTTGTCCTACGCCTGCATACGAGTGTGCACCCCCACCCGACCCCACCACGCGTACACACACCAGCACACATCTAACAAATTCAAGCAGCTTTGGTTACTATTGTCACTTCCAGGGGGAGTTGGGGTGAAGCTCTGCTCTCCAGGCAGGAAGAGTCATCTCTTTGAGGGAACAGCACCGAAAGACCAGCAGCTCTCTCTCTAGCAGAGTCTGTGTTGGGGAAGCTGTTGTGTGGGAAATGGTAGTGGGGAGGCTGGAGAGAAACAAGAGACTAGCCCTGCTTCAGGTCCTAAACCAAAGGATTTCAGGAGCAATGTAGCCATAAGTTTGGGGACCCATCAGGCAGCTGCTCAGAGGGGGAGGAGGCTGTTACTGAGGGTGTGGAGGGTGGAGGGTGGAGGGTGGGCTCACAGCAGGAGTAGAAGAAAGTTGACTCAGACTTTGTGTCTCATGGGTGCCAGGGCCCTGCTCCTGGCCAGGTGGAACAAATCACAAAGGTCACCAGTCAGCTTCCATGTGACTGTCCCACAAGACTCCTGATGGGACAGGTTGGGTCCTGATGAGGGGAAGTGGTGGGAGTCTTCTGGTCACACCCACTCCTTCAAGGGTTTTGCCTCCAAGCCAAGAAATGGCCAAGAATTTGGCCTCCAAGTGAGAGTAAGAACAAGCCCAGTCCTGACTGACCCCACCAAGGACAAGCAGTGACAGGCTCTGTAGCCTTTGGGGACAACTAGGAATGGAACTAGGTCCTGCGAAGCTCGGTGCCCAGATCCTCACTGCCTAGCCATCTTCAGGATTGTTCAGCAAATGTGGAAAGACGGGTCCACTGGACCACAGGGCCCTGCTGGGCCACCCTCCAACAGTGCTGTTCCTGCCTTCGAAGCTCTCCTTACAGTGCGATACTGCACAGGCTCTCAGCCAGCCTGGAAGTCCAGCACTGAGGAGGCGAGGACAGGGGAACTGCAGTGAGTTTTGAGGCCAGATTGGTCCACATAGAAAGCTCCAAGCCAACCAGGGCTACAAAGCAAGACCCTGTCTCAAAACAAACAAACCTTTACTCCCAGCACTCAGGAAGCAGAGGCAGGCAGCTCTCTGTGAGATTGAGGCTAGCCTAGTCTATATAGTAAGTTCCAGGCCAGCTGGGTCTACAGAGAGACCCTGTCTCAAAAAAAAAAACAAAAGTCTGTGTGTGGGCAGGGGCTAGAAAGATGGTTCAGCAGTGAAAAGCACAGGTTGGTCTTCCAACGGACCCAAGTTTGGTTCCACATGGCAACTATGCCTGTCTGTAAATCCAGTTCCAGGGGCTCCAACACCTCTTCTGGCCTCTGTGGGCATTGCATACATTGGTGCACTTACATACATGTAGGCAAAACACTCACACACATACAATAAAAATAATAAATAAAAAACAACCCCACAATACCCCCAAACAAAACAAAAACAAAAAACTAACCAAGCTAACAACGACAAATCACTGGTGCGCTGCACTACCAGGACGTGTTTGCTTTTCTTGGGAGCCAACTGGTAATACACTGAAGAGCTTTTCATTAAATATTTTTTTTTGTCTTTTTGAGACAGGGTCTCCCTGTAGCCCCAGCTTCCCTGGAACTCACTACGTAGACCAGGATGGCCTTGAACTCACAGAGATCCACCATGCCCAGCCAAAGATTTTTTTTTTTAAGGTCAGGCATGGTGGCACACACCTTTAATCCCAGAACTTGGGAGGCAGAGGCAGGTGGATCTCTGTGAGTTCAAGGCCAGCCTGGTCTATATAGCCAGTTCCAGGCTAGCTGGGGCTACAGGGAGACCTGTCTTAAAAAGACAAAAAAAAAGGTGCTGTAGGGACACTGAAGGATGAAAATTTGTGACTGCCTGTTAATGGAAGACAATAAAACATAAGTTGAGGTTCTGTTATTTTATACATTTATCTATTTTTATTTTATTATATATATGAGTGTTTATCTACATGTATGTGAGTGCACATGTGAATGCAATGCCCATGGAGGCTGGAAGGGGGCATCAGATCTCCTGGGACTGGAGTTACAGATAGTTGTGAGATGCCATGTGGGTGCTGGGAACTGAACTCAGGTCCTCTACAAGAGCAGCCAATGCTCTCAACTGCTATGTGTGTGTGTGTGTGGATGTGTGTGTGTGTGTGTGTGTGAGAGAGAGAGAGAGAGAGAGAGAGAGAGCGAGCTCACAAAGATCAAGTTGAGATAAAGACACAGTGATTCATCACTTCCTCAAAGCAGGTTTCTCTTTCCTGCTCGAAGGTTATTATGGAGAATGCTCAGTGTCAAGCCTGGTGGCTCTGTTAGTTCAAAGTAGGTCTCCTCAGAAGTGCCATCTCCAGCCATCTGGAAGGGCACCCCAGTACATGAGATACAGGTCTTCCTCCGTCCAGGCATTCCTGGGAGTGGGGCTTGGGAGATGGTTGTAGCCTGTGATCCCAGTGCAGCAAAGGCAGGAGGATTCCTGGGGTTGGCATGTCAGCCAGCCTAGTCCAATCAATGAATTCCAGTTCAACTGGAGACCCTGCTCAAACAAGGTGGAGAGTGACTGAGGAAGACACCTGCAGTTGACCTCTGGCTTCCACATATATAAACAGGTATTCACACATGCACATGCACATACACACACCCCAAATGGGTCTTTAAAAAATGTCTTTAGGGGATGTTAAAATATTTATAACAAAATTCACTATTTGAAGTCTGGTGAGATGGCTCAGCAGGTAAAGGTACTTGTCCCACAAGCCTGAAGACCTAAGTTTGACCTCCTGAACCTATGTATAAAACCTGATGTGGTGGTGGTGGTCAGAAGAGGGTGTTAGATTCCCCTGGAACTGGAGTTATGGACAGTTATTAGCCTTTATGTGGGTGCTGGGGATTGAACCTGGGTCCTCTTCGAGAGCAGTCAGTGGTTTTAACTGCTGAGCCATCTCTCCAGTCCCCTTTTTCCATTTTTATGAGACTGGGTCTCATCATGTAGCCTTGGCTGTCCTGAAACTCACTATGTAGACCAGGCTAGCATGGAACTCCCATAGATACTCCTGCTTCTGTCTCCTGAGTGCTGGCATTAAAGGCATGCATCACCACACCCAGCTTGAATGGAATCTTTTTGTGTCTGGCTTCCTTCAAATAGCATAATGTTTTTAGGGTTCTACCATGTTGTCACAGTGAGAATTTCATTCCTTCCTTAGCCTTTCTAAGTCATAATATTCCACCGCATGTATTTACAATATCTGCTTTATGCATACGTTTATCAATGGATTGGGGCTGTTTGTTTCCACCTTTCATACTTCCCATGCAGGAGTGCACAGTGGTCTGTCAGTATTCCTGCTGGGTCACATGGTAGTTCTGTTTAATTTGTGTGTGTGTGTGTGTGTGTGTGTGTGTGTGTGTGTGCTTGCTTGTTTGTTTGTAGACAAGGTCTGCTTGTAGCCCCAGCTGGCTGGGAACTCCCTACATAAGACCACACTGGCCTTGAACTCACCAAGCTCCACCTATCGCTGTTGGGATCAAAGGTGTGCACCACTCTCGGCTTGCACGGTTTTTCTGTTTAATTTTTGAGGAACCACCATGCAGCTTTCCACACCAGCCATTTTCTCACAAAGTGCCAGTTTGCCATACCTTGCCAATAGTTTTCATTTTCAAATTTTAAAATGTTTAACACTTTCATACATTTACAGAATGGATTTTTTTTTTTTTTGGCTTTTTGAAGCAGGGTCTCCCTGTAGCCCCAGCTATCCTGGAACTCACTATGTAGACCAGGCTGGCCTTGAACTCACAGAGATCCGCCCGCCTCTGCCTCCCAAGTGCTGGGACTACAGGTGTATAGAATGGATTTATTTATTTATGTATGTGTGTATGTATGTATGTATGTATGTATGTATTATTTTGGTCTTTTGGAGAGCATATCCCCAGCTGGTCTGAAAGTTGCTATATAGATCAGGCTGGCCACGAACTCACAGATATCTGCCTGCCTCTGCCTCCCAAATGCTGGGATTAACCGTCACATTCCTTACCTTCTAAATTTAGAAAAATCATACCAGAAGGACTACTATTTCCGGCTTTGACAAGAGGCATTCCACAGCTAGGCATTATGCATAAGTTTTCATGGACAGGAGCAAAGATTTAAGTTCAAGGATGTCCATCATAAGCAGAGGAAGACATGAAACGCAACATCGCGGTCCAATAATAAGACATGGGCTAAATATCATAGGGCGTCCCTATCCAGGGCTGTGTGTGACTGACTGCAGACCCGGATGCAGATGAACTCTCGAGGCAATGGGACCCTCACAGCAATGCCAGACACGAAAAACGAAGGATGAAACAGTTTACATTATGATCCCGTTTTTGACTTATAATTGTAAAAATGGAAGAATGTCAAAATGCTGACTGGTGATCTTACGTGATCAGATTTTTCATTATTCTCTTCGATTTTCTCTGTACAGACCAGGTTTTACTCATTCTGACTGCATATACGTTGGCTTCGATTGGTTTAGGGAGGAAGAGTATTAAGACTTCAAAAGAGAAAAGTTCAGTTTAAATGAAAATCTGATTCATGGGAGCCGGCCCCAGAGTCTACAGGGCAGAAGCGTGTCCTTCAGGTTATCACCAGCTAGCTGAGCTGCAGGACACCTCCATCCTCATTCCCGCCTGGCGCCGAGGCCCCGCCCCAGGCCCCGCCCTGGCCGTTCCTAGAGTCAGCGTAGGCTCCTCAAGGCCCCGCCCCCATGCCTAGGCCCCGCCTCCTCCCACTAGGGCCCCGCCCCGAAGCGTCCGGGCGTTCCTAAGCTTTCAGAGCAGGTCCCGCCCACTCACCTGCGCCATTCCGCTTGCCCTCCCGGAAGTCGGAGAAGGCAACCGAATGGCTCCCCCTCCAGCCTTGCAGCGGCCCCGCCTCCAGACCCGGCCCCGCCTCTCGGTTGCGTACGGCATCCTCAAGGGACTGCCGCACCCTGGTCCACACTTCCGGTGCCGGCCACGCCCCCTGACGAGAGACCCCGCCCTGGCCCTACCGGGAGTAGCGTTCGCGCACGACGCAACGCGCTGCTTCCGGGGTGGGGCGGAAGGCTGGTGCGTGCCGCAGGGAGGGCGGTCCCCGCGGCGCACGCGCTTCCTCCAGCCCTTTGGTTCCTTTCGTACCCGCCCCAGATTTGAGCTGGAGGCCGAGCCGGGGTCCGAGACGCCGCGCTCGCGGTGGAGCGTGGTACTGGAGCCCGGGGCGTCTCCTGTCATGCAGTCGCCTGCCTTCTTGCAGGGAGCGAGGTGGGCGTAGCTAGGTGTCCGGCCCAGGTCACAGAGGGGAGGCTTGGCCGCCCACAGTGCGAGCTCCGCTTCCGGAGGTCTCCAGGCCCAGGGCTGAGAGCAGCTGCAGTGCATGGAAAACCACTGCACACGTCCTCAAATGTGCTGTCACAGCGCCTGTAGCAGTAGTGACCGACACTGTCCCTTGGACAGGTGCCGGGGCCGAGACCTGGAGGGAGAAGTCTGGGTGTGACCCTGGTTCCGAGTCACTTGGAGCCTGTAAACAGTTCCCTTTTGCGGTCAGCTGGCTGCCATCTCTGTGCCTTACCTTGGTTCCTTGCTATCTCGTCCATCACTGGAAGACCCTCCTTCCCAAATTCACCCACCTATTCACCGAGATCACCAAGTACAGATGTGCCTTCACTTAACGGTGGTTCCGTACTGATAACCCCACTGTGACTTGAGAACACTGTAAGTTGGAAATACATCGGCTGTCCCTAATCTTCCAAACGTCTTGACTTATCATCTCAACACACAAGAGCATGTGGTTTCCCCTCGTGATCGCGGGACAATGAGAAAGGGTATTGTACCACGTATCACTAGCAAGGGAAAGATCAAATGCAAAATTCCAAGTACTGTCTAACTACCGTTTCTACCCAGTTTGTCACGAGTTAGTACCATTGCAAGATCAAAACAAATCCTGAATTGACCAATTGATCAATCCTGAATTGTAGGTAAGGGATAATCTGTATACTGCACAGGAGGCCCTGGGGGTTGGGGAGGGGGAGATAACTTCTGCATAGCCTTTGAGGAGAGGACATGGAAAAGTAGGTGATTTCCAAGTAGTTTGTTGGACCAAGTCTGCCAGGCTCCTGGTCCAAGGAGAGATGTGGGAGAGAGAATGCCAGTGTTCTCACTGTTGAAGAAACCAAGCCCCCTGATGCACTGAGAGCCTTCTCTCACATCTCTACCCACTGCCCTTCCTGGGATGTGCTGAGGGATCTTGTGGTTCTGTTCTAGTTTTTTCTCCCTTGCTGAGAGAAAGCACTCTGACCACTAGCAACTTGGGGAGAAAAAAGTTTATTTGTCCTACATCTCCCAGGTCACGCGTCATCACTGAGCCCAAGGTAGGAACTAAGGGCAGGAACCTGGAGGCAGGAGCTGAAGCACAGTCCTCCATGGAGGAGCACTGTTTACTGGCTTGCTCCTTGGCCTCTGCTCAGCCTGCTTTCTTATGCAACACAGGCCCACCTGCCCAGGGGTGGCACCACCCACAGTGGGCTGGGCCCTCCCACATCACTCAGTAATCAAGAAGATGCCCCTCAGACATGGCCACAGGCCAGTCCAATGAGGTTCCTTCTACCCAGGTGTGTCAAGTTGACACTAAAGCTATCCAGCACAGGTTCCAAGGAGCCATTTGAGGGTATATATGCTGGGTGCACAGGACTCCTGGCTCCAGGTTTGAGGCTTCCCTCAGCTTGTCTGCCATAGTTCAGATTTTCTAGCCTCAGGTGTATCTCAGAGAGGAAGCTGCACATTGAAAGTTTTTTTTTTCCCCCTTTGGCTCCATATTAAAGAACAAATCGTGGTAACTAGATAGATACTTGTGTAAACATAAAACACATGTTTTCCAAGAGAATGACCCTTTCCTGGCTTCGCCTCCTGTGGACAGAGGCCTCCTTCAGCCTCCTAACTTCAAGCACAGGGAAATGTGAGACTGCCACTGTCTCAACTCAAAGACCAGCAGCCCCTTCTGAAAAGGCAAGGGCCAGTTGGGGGTGGGTCTGGGGTGTGGTCCAAAAGAGGCCTCTTGGAGCTGATTTGGTGGGAGGCTGTGGACCACTGCTGTCCTAAATTCAGAGAATTGTTTTTGGCTTTACCTGAGCTAGATGCAGGTGAATGAATGTTTTGGGGCCTGCTTCACCACACACAGGCCTCTCTGCTGCAAAAGAGGCTGTGGCTGAAAATCTGTACTCAGGGAGAGCCCACGGTTCTGTGGCCTCAGGCAAGTTCCTTGTTCCCTCCCTCCCTCGCTCGCTCTCTTTAGTGTGTATACTTGTTTGCCTGGATATACATGTGCATGCACATATGAATGTGGAAACTAGAGGTTGATGTTGGCTGTTTTCCTCAGTGGCTCTCCACCTTAGTTTTGGGGGGTCAGGGGGTTATTTTTTTTAGACCGGGTCTCCCTGTAGGACCAGCTGGCTGGGAACTCACTATGTAGACCAGGCTGGCCTCAGTCTCACAGAGATCCACCTGTCGGGTGCTAGGATTAAAGGCATGGGCTACCACACCTGGCTCCATTTTTTGTTTTTGTTTTGTTTTGTTTTACATTTTATTTTATGTGTATGAGTGTTTTTCCTGCATATATGTGAGTATACCTGTGTTGTGTAAAGCCTATGGAGGCCAAAAGAGGGCTTCAGTTCCCCTGAAACTGGAATTACAGAGGATTGATAACTGCCAGGTGGGTGCTGGGACTCAAACCCAGGTCTTCTGGAAGAGCAGTCAGTGCTCTTAACTGCGGAGCCATCTTTCCAGGCCCTGTTTTGAGACAGGGTTTCTGACTCAACCTGGGAACTTGCTGGTTTGTCTAGATTGGCTGGCCAACAAGCCCCAGGGATGTTCCTGTCTTTGCCTCTCAGTGCTGGCATTACAACACTGTCATGGTGTCCAGTTTCATTATACACCCAGAGCTCTCATACTCTGGTGAACCTCCTTGTCCCCATCCTCTGCTGAGCATGGCCAGCCCCACCCCAGCTGTGACAACTCGTTGGAAGCAGCCACCTCAGTGACTGGTCTGTGCTGGTCACCAATGGTGTCAGTGTGGAAACAGAGATGTTCACATACACTTCTAAGATCATGGACGAAGCAAACTGAAACAGCCTGACTAACTTGAAGTAGCCATTGTGTGTCTGCACAATTTGATTTTCATAGAACTCTATCCTTGTAGGAGAATTCTGGAGCCTTTCTGACCAGCACACATGTGAGAGGAGGCAGTTGTCCTAGAAGACAGATTTTTGAGGCTGGGTTTGCTCCTGGCCCATCCTGACTCACCTCTAGCTCACCCATATATCTCTCCAGGCCTCAGTTTCCCCATCTTAGGTACTCCAGGGAAGACACAGGCCAAGCCCACACTTGGGTTAAATGAGTGTTAACAACGTATTAGTGGCAAAGCTCATTAGTAAACTTTTATAAATTGATTATCATTCACAAAGTTCTGTTCCTAGTAACCCAAAAGTAAATAACACATCAGAAACAAGCCAATGGTCTGTCAGTAAACAGACAGACGTTGGTTGGCATGTGATGGAAAGTTAAAAATGGCGAACAACCAGCTGTGGATAGACTGGACCACAGGGGTGCTGAGCAAGAGTTCACACTCTGTGGTCCATTTAGATCAAGTCATATAAAGGTAAGTGGTGTGCAGGGACCAGCTTCAGACAGGTGGCTGTGAGGCTGACAGAAGGTCTAGGGGACACTATGTGGCTAGAGTAGGGGTGGTAACTGTACACATCTGTCCAAACTCACAAGCACTGTAAGTTAGAACAAATTGTCTTTTAAGATGCTGATTTTATTGACTTATTTACTGAGACAGGGTCTCATGTAGCCCAGGCTGGCCTCTTAATTCACTGTGTAGCTAAGGATGACCTTTAACACCTGATCCTCCCTCTATCTCCCCAAGTTCTGGGATTAGACATGCACCACCAACACCCAACCAAACCCACTTTGTATGGTACTGGGGGTCCAATCCAGGGTTTTGTGTATGCTTGGCAAGTGCTCTACCAACTGAGACACATCTCCAGCTCAATAATGCTGATTGTAGAAATTATTTAGCTTTTATTTTTCAAATTCTGTAGAGAATAATATTGTCAGTTCTACAACATATTAAACAGAAATATATAAAAATAATTTGTCTTGATTTAACTACTATACATATATATTAGTAGACCTGTCTAATTTACAGTATAATCCAGCTTTATGTACACAAACATATGCATGCTTGCACACACACACACACAATGCTGTTTGAAATACCCCAGAAAGACTCTCAAAAAAATGTACCCAGTAATTACCTCATGGGTAATTTTTCCTTTTTCATGATTTTCTGTATTCTAAAGTTTTCTTTAATGAGTGCTTTTATTTTTATAAACAAATTAAATAAAACCAAGCACATCGCCTTTCCCCCTCCCCCAACTACAGAAGGCCAGGGAAGTGGAGCTAGACCCCTAGATGGATGCAGTTTGTGCAAAGGGCAGTACCCAGCGAGGTGGCCACAGGAAGAGTGACTGAGGTCTGTAGCCCACCCCTTCACCTTTGGCTCTGTTTCTGTGCCCACTGGGCCCTACTGAGTCTCTGATGCTCTGTGGGCAAAAGTAGCCAGGAGAGCCCCGTTTCTGGGTCAGACCTTCCTAATTGGAGGGCTGGCCTGTAGCCCTGGGTGTGGCTGCCTTCTGCAATGCCCTGCCTGGTGTGTGACCTGGGGTTCACATCCCTTTACTCCCTTGCCAGTGACCCTGTATGCCTCAAGAGCTGATGGGAGCAGGCCTGCAGACCCGATGCCAGCCACCAAATGAGCCCACACCCATTAAGATTGGGGTTATTGTTTGGGGCAACCAAAGCTTAGAGGTGAATAGTAACTTGTCCAGGGTCTCCTGGCCAGTAGTTGATGAACTTGACTCCATGCCCAGATTCTAAAGGCCTTCAAATTTCAGTTCCATGAGCCTCTAGACCCCAGATAGCTGATTAAGTTGTGTGTGTTTAGGGTTTGGGTTCTGTGGCTGGGCCTCAAAGGTGACTGTGATTTTCCCTGGTAACAGGGCTCTGCCTGTACTGGAAATTTCAGAGACCCTGTGCTCACCTCTCCCTCTGTTTTGCCTGCTGGCCTTACCAGGGTGCTGAGGTAGGCACCCAAAGGCTTTGGGTTTTTTCCCTCCGATTGATGGAGCAGATTCTACAACAGCCTGTAAGGATTAAAATAAGAGCCTGAAACTGTTAAAAATAATTTTTTAACCAAGTCCCAAATGGAAAAGCTAAGGCACAGAAGGTTAAGGACAAGATGTGATATCGAGCGTTCAATCAGCAGCACTTTCACACTGCAAATATCACAGTGCTGGTCCTGGAGAACAGGCAGCCAGGTTTGTGTTGGTATGAAGGCGGCCCTAGATGTGGGCAGCTAGGTGTCTCTGCAGGGTACAGGGAGGTTGCTGCCTTTGCTCAGTCTTCAGTGAGGCCTCCTAGTGTTTTCCTTCTTTGTGTGTGTGTGTGTGTGTGTGTGTGTGTGAATAGGTGTGCACATATGCCGTTGTGCACACGTGGAGGTGGGAGGACACCCTCAGGTTTTGATACTCACCTTCCACCTTGTTTAAGACAAGGTCTCATTGTTTTTTTCTGCTGAGTATTCCAGGCTAGCTGGCCCATGAGCTCTCCCGAACCCTCCTGTCTCTGCTTCCCATCTTACCAGATGTTCTTACTGTCCCGCTTTTATGTTCGTTCTTGGGATTCAGTCTCAGGCATTTGTGCTTGCATGGTAAGCACCTTTGCCCACTGAGTCAGTCTCTCACTGGTGATTTTTTTCTAATGCCATGTTGGTGTGTGGAGTCAGAGGACAACTTGCAGGACTCAGTTCTCTCCTCCCACCATCTGGGTTCCAGGGGTTCAACTCAGATTCTCAGGCTTGGTGGCAAGTGCCATTACTTGCTCAACTATCTTGAGGCTCTGTACTGGTGTTTTCATTTAAAAACAAGTGGAGGCTGGGCGTGTTGGCTTATGTTTGTGATCTCAGCACTTGGGAGACTGAGGCAGGGGGATCAGAAGTTCAAGGTCATCCTTGGCTACATACACAGTTGGAGACCAGTCTGGGTTACATAAGACCCTACCTCAAAAATAAATAACAAATAGAAGTAAAAGAAAACAAGTTTTAGAAGATGTAACTTATTTGTATAGTTATTTCCTTTAACACTGAGTTTTATTTTAAATGGATACATAAAAAGATAAAAGGGGACTGGAGAGATGGCTCAGTGGTTAAGAGCTGCTCCTGCAGAGGACCTGAGTTTGATTCCCAGCACCTATGTTGAGCAGCTCCCAATTGCCTGTAATTCCAACTCCAGGGGATCCAACTCCCTCTTCCAGCCTCCAAGGGCACCTGCATTCACATGTGCACATATATACAGACACACACATAGGCACAATCAAAAATAAAAATAAAATTTTTAAAGCATAAACTTGTTTATGGGGTAGGTTGTGACGTTTCCTTAATTGCATTCATTGTATAGTGTTTACGCCAGGCTAAATATGTCTACCTTAAACATGAACCACTTCTTTTTGATGAAAGCAAAGCTCTTCTAGCTTCTGAAATACACAGGACCTCTCCAGCCACTCTACTGTGCAATGGTACAGACTCATCTGTGGTATACCCACTGATTAGCCTCTCCTCTCTAGTTATAAAACTGTAAAGAGATACCCTGAAGGCTAAGGATGGTGCTCAGTTGGTACAGTGCTTGCCTAGGATGCATGCATAAAACTGGCCATGGTGGCGGTGCAGGCCTGTAATCCCAGCACTTGGGAATTTGAGGGAGGAGGATCAGGAGTTCAAGGTCATCCTTAGTTATTAGTACCTATTGAGTTGGAAGCTAGGCGGGAAATCCTTCTTTTTCCTTTATCTAAACTTTCTGCAGCTAAACATACTACTTTTAGAACAAGAAGAAAAGTGTCTGTGTGGTGCCTGTAATCCCAGCATTCTGAAAGCAGAGGTATGAAGTTTGCTGCATTTGAGCCAGTCTGATTTACATAGAGTTTTGCAGGACAGCTGGGGGTGGGGGGTGGGGGGCATATAAATACACTCAAAAGTAATGACGCCTGGCATAGCAGCACATGTCTGCAATCCCAGCACTCAAGAGGCTGAGTCAGTTACACTAGTTATAAGGTAGTTTGGGTTATATAGTAAGACCAGGTGTTAAAGGGGGGTGGGGGTGGGAGAACAGTCCCTTAGCCCTAATCCTCCTGACTCCACCTCCCAAGCTGGAGTTAGAGATGTGCACCACCACACCCAGCTCAGTATTGATGGTTTTTTGTTTGTTTTTTTTTGAGACAGGATCTCACTGTATAGCCCATGCTGGCTTTGAACTCTTATCCTCCTGCATGAACCACTACCATGTCCGAGTCTATCAGTGGTTTTTGGTAGAACTCAGCCTCTTAAGACAAACTGAGCTCCAGAGTCAAGGACTAGTGAGGCAAATGGGTCCAAACTCCAGGAAGATGAAGTTTCTGATGCCCTGAGAACACAAAGTGGAGTCCCTGGGAAGGACAACCTTGGAGAGAGCAGGCAGGCTTCCCTCCCCACCAAGAGCCTTGCCCCACAGAAAGCAGTGTGATTTAGAACCAAGGAGACTGCCTTCTCTTAAAATGCCTGTCTTGATGGAATTCTGACCACTCTATCATAGAAGTTTCCAGATAGGCAGACAGTTGTCGGCACATGCTCCAATGGCTGAGCTCCCTCCCATGAACCACATGTGGAATGACCCAGAAAGAACTGAACTTGGGGAGTCAAGGGAAGGAAAGCCTATTTAGTAGAGATGTGCCTTGGCACCTGGAGCTGCCCCTCTTGTGGGAGAAGAGACAATATATTATTCTTCCTCCAGTTCTCACCCACATCCGCAATCTTGAATCCATTGCCTAGTGCTAGGTGTGGTGGTGCATGCCTTTAATCCCTACACTCGGGAGGCAGAAGCAGGCAGATCTCTGTAAGATTGAAGCCAGCTATTCTAGGCTAGCTGGGGATACAGGACACCCTCTCAAACAAACAATAAAAAACTTGGTAGAAAAAGACTTCTTCTCCAGCATGAAACAGTGCTGGGGAGTCACAGGCCTGATGGGAAACCAGGGGGAGGGACAGAGGGAAAAACAGATGAACACTCAGCTGCCTCCTCCTCATTGGACCCCTGTGGGTTCCAGGCCAGGCAGAGAAAAGAGGGCAGAACATGGCAGTGGGCAGTTGGAGAGCTGGGGGGGGGGCGCTGCTCCATTCTGAGCCAGGAACAGGGTTGCTCCTCCTCTGGGGCCTACTAGGGATCTCAGCTTTCCATAGCAGACACAGGTCATGGATGTACTGCCCAAGGCTTGGTGGTGGAGGGTGAGCCCCACCCTGCCCCTGTTACTACTGTGGTGGTGACCTGAAGACCCACTGCCCTTTAGGAAAGCACCTGCCCCACGCCCTGGGAAGTGGGCTGTTAGACCCAGGTACTGGGCAGGCAATCCCAGGGATGGGGCCAGGGCTCTGGAAAGGGCCCCGTCCAGACTGTGGTGTGGGACCTCAGTGTTTACCTTTTAGGAAAAAGACAACACAAAAGCGAAAGCTCTGGGGTGGAACTTCAAGTTCCAGGGCTTTCTGAGCTGCCCTCTCCGGGCGTCTACCCCCACCCCCCTCTGCCTCCAGGCCTGCTGTGTCCCTCTTGGCTGCCAAGCTCAGACGTCGCTGCTGAAACCCAGCCCAGAGTCCACGAAGCCCGGAAACTTCCAGCGCGGCGATTGTGCACAAAGTTGGGGTGTTGCAGCCAGAAGGACCTCGGTGCCTCGGGCTGGCCGCGGCGGTGACCCGAGCTGCGCCCTGGACCTTGGACCATCCAAGGGGCGACCGTGAACTTGACCCCGTACTGCACTCCGCCAGCACCGCTCTGCGCTCGCTTGGGTAAGCGGCTCCGCCCTCGCCCCGCGGCCGGGTGTGGGGTGGGGTATGCAGCTGGAGCCGGGAGCAGCTCGGGGACATGCACCCCACAGCCCGCAGCCCACGCAGGGAGGCCGCCCTGGGGTGCAGGCTGGCCCCTGCTCACGCGTCGCCCTCCCGGCCTCGCACAAAGAAAGGCTGCAGAGTTAGGCCGGGAACCGCTCCATTGCGGGTTTCCTCCCCGGGGCTCTGGGCCACCGCCAGGGCTCTTAAAGGGGAAAGATGAGCGGGGCTCTGTGCTGGGGGTTCGCGTTGCTCCGAGTCCCTTTTGGAGGGGCACACTCCCCCCTTTTTTTCCACCCCCCACCCCACCCCCTGCTTGCAGGCATTAGCCTTCCAGGCCCCAGCTGCCCAGAGGCTGCAGGCACACACAAGACCGGTCGCCCTCTCAACTGCTGCCACGGGAGCTGACTTCCCGGGACATTGTTTCTGATGTGCCCTAACGGCCTGAGTGTTTTCCCCATACCCTGCAGAGCAGAGCTCCCTAGTCACCATCACTCTGCTTGAGGTCAGCCAGGGTGTAAGTGGGCATGGTCCATGCAGGGCAGCTGTGGACAGGGACTGGGGAGGAGGAGCCAGGGCCCTGGAGGGCCTGGTCTCTGGGTTCAGGCACCGGACTCTATTGTTTGTTCCCAGCCCCCTGAGTCCCTCTCTCAGCACCCACCTCCCACCCTTTGCCTGAAATAAGTACCTGTCCCTGGGAGTGGCCTGATCCTTGTGGGAGGGGTGCCCATGAGGTAGACCCCCCCCATTTCATGGGCAATGTCAACCCCCTGAGAAGTTCCTAGCATTCTGTCCTGGGCTAGCCTCTTGAGTGTAGCCATTCAAAGATCACCAGCCAGACCTTGCTTCCAGCAATGACCAGATCCTCAATTGACCAGAGGCCATCCCTAGCCTTCATCTGTGTCTCCAGGGCACCTGGGATCTCAGAAGCCACAGGGGCTGTGCGGAAAGCCCATGCAGGAGCCAGAGACCTGGCCCCCTGGGTCAAGCGGGACAGCTAAAATTTGAAAGCACTATGGGACAAAGAAACATGTCCTCAGATCAGGCTTTTGTGTACCTGAAAAGGTAGCAAGCCTTTGTGTACATGTGAACTGGTTCCTGTTAAAAGGTAGCAAGCCTTGTGTACATGTGAACTGGTTCCTGTTAAAAGGTAGCAAGCCTTGTGTACATGTGAACTGGTTCCTGTTAAAAGGCAGGCTTCCTAGTGATCCAGGGACTCAGCCAGAGCCTCGAGGAGGGAGCCTTCTAGATCTGGGAGCTCAGTTTGTGTTCATTCATGGTAACTTCACAGGGAAGTTGAGTTGCCTTGGTTCTCAGGTTTGTTGGCCTTTAAGATTTGATTGTGTATGGTGATTCCAAAGATAAAATCTCCCTAAAAATAAGATTACTGGTGCTGGAGAGGTGGCTCAACAGTTAAGACAACTTGCTGTTCTTCCAGAGGACTGAGTTTGGTTCCCAGAACTCTCAAAGGGAGTCTTACAACTGTGTGTAGCTCAAGCTCCAGGGAATCTGATGCTGTCTTTTGGCCTCCATGGTACTTGCACTCAGGGGTACATGCTCATCTACACACACACACACACACACACACACACGCACATGCACACACACGCACACACACACACGCACGCACGCACGCACACACGCACACACACACACACGCACACACACACACGCGCACACACGCACACACACACACACACATACACACACACACGCACGCACGCACGCACACACACACACACACATACACACACACACACGCACGCACACACGTACACACACACACGCACACACACACGCACACACACACACACACACAATTTAAAAATAAATCTTAAAAAAAGATTCCTGCTGGGTGTGGTGACACACACCTTTAATCTCAGCACTCAGGAAGCAGAGGCAGGTAGATCTCTGTCAGTTCAAGGCCAGCCTGGTCTACATAGTGAGTTCCAGGACAGCTGGGGCTACAGGGAGACCCTGTCTCAAAAAGACCAAAAAAAAAAAAAAATCCTGACCTGCTTTGGCCCCAAATGCTCTGTTCAGATGGTGCCCGTGGTGGTCAGGCCAAAGGAGACAGGATGCAGAAAGCAGATCTGAGCTTGAATTACATCCCAGGTGGCCAGTGGGAGGGTGTTGAATGCCTGGGCATGTGCATTGTTGCCCTGCAAGGTCAGCTCTGCACACACAAGGCTGCCTCTACATCCCAACACTACCCCATCGTAGTGGGGTGATGACATCTGCCCAAACCTTGGTGTCACAGGACACAATCATGGTTTTCACTCAGGTGTGTCTCTGGGAGGGTGGTGATGACACTCGTTCTATGATGGTCCTTGGTGAGTGTGCTGCTAGCACACAGCAGACACTTGGGAATCCAAACTCCCACTGAGCTGCTGGTGGTCAAGGGCCTGGGCTCCTGCCTCCTCTCATGGAGCACTTGGCTCTGAGGCAGCTCAGAAATTCCTCTCCTGCACGTCGTACCTTTCTGTCTGCTATTTGTGTTTGTTTTCTTGTCCTGAAAAAAGCTGTCACTGAGCCCCTCCCCAGTGTTAAGCAGGTCTGTGTCTTGGGAAGCTGCCTGGGCAACAGCAGTGTCAAGATTAGGTTCTCTAAACATACTTCTCAACCAGATCTCTCTCCTGCACAGTGCCCAGGCCTTTAGCCATGCAGTCTGTAGAGACAGGTCACCTCCTACATCTCTGTGGCTTTTGTTGTAGATGCCATCAGATGAAACCTCCTAGGCACCCCTCACAGTTACCTGTGGGGGACCAGACCTGGAGGACGGGTCACCTCTATGCCCAAGGCGGCTAGTTTTACTGGAGAGAACACAGCTAAGAAGGCCCTGGGAATACAGACTTTTCCTTCTCCAGAAAAAGCACTACAAATGACCAGGGATTTTTTTTTTTTAAACAAACCTGAGTCCCACTTCCCGTTTCTGCCAACAGCCCATTAAGCAGTACGAGGTCTGTGCTGGCGACCCCACCCACCTTTTAGCAAGTTAGTCTCTTTCCCTGGGGACAGCATTTATAGATACTTTCAATTTCCCAAACTGTCCCGGTTTTGGAAAATCTGGATGAAACAAAGGAAACCACTGAGTGGCAGGTCAGCAAAACAGCTGCATCGGGAGCTGGGACAGTTAGGTCCAGCCTAGCAGAGCCCTGAGCGCCTCAACCCAGCCACCACATGTTGCTAGGGCTCAGTGCAGGATGGAAACATGTGGTCTTGTTCAAAAATGACTAAGAATTTCAAGATGGTGACAATGGAACATTTAACAAAGTACTGGGCCCTTCTGAGTGCCAGGCCTGTGTGACAGCAGAGGTCACAAGCCACAGAGCCCAGCCTGTCCCTTGTGTCTTCATCCTCTGGTGACTGCCAGCACTCCTTTGCTCCTGGTCCCTTCCTCTGCCTTCAAAGTCAGCAGTGTCACCTTGCTCGTTCTCTCTAACTACAGCTGGAAAGGGGCTCGTGCTTTTAAGGATTTGCCTGGTTAGCCTGGGTGGTCCAGGTCGAACTTCTATTCTGGGTTTTTAGGTTACGCACATCTGTAGTCTCCTTTGTCTTGTACAGTGACCTACCCGTGGGGTCTAGGGACTAGGGTCCGAGTGTCTGGGACCATTTGTTCTGCCCAAGAAAGGCAGTGCCAGGAGAAACTAAGCAGCACCAAGGGGTGTCGCCTCCTCGTTCCTCCTCCTCTGTCCCAATCTCCTTTTTCCTCACTTCCTGTTTTGAGTATGGAACTTACCTAAAGACACACCTGGAAGGGTCAGGGAAACCAGGGCCACAGATGCCTGGCCCCAACCACAGGCGGTGCCCTCGGTGCAAACAGCCTCTCTCCCCACTCTAGATTCTGTTAACTCTGTCAGAAGGGAGCAGTGGGGTGAAGTGGGGGGGAGGAGCATTCAATGAGTGACTACTGTATGCCAGGCCCCCCTGTGGGATGGAAAGGCAGTCCCCTCATCTTGCAGACAAGGAAGCTGTGGCTCGCAGCACAGCCTGTCCACGGAAGAACTGCATCTCCTGTAGAGAACTCTGAGGCCTGCAGTTGGCAGAAAAGGAGGTGTGGCTGGGGCTGCCCCATGAGCAGGAGGGTGGGGTGCTAGATCTGTGCAGTCCCAGAAGAGCCCTGGAACATATCTGTGCATTTCACTGTTGGCTGAAAAGAACCCAGAATGGCCACCTTCCAACCCAACCGTAAATTCAGGCTCATTTCTCCAACACAGTAACCCAGAGGGCTGTTGGGCCCTGACCTTGGTCTGCTCTGCCCCTCCTCCCTCCCTGCACGCCACACTGTACATATACAGTCTCTAGGTGCTGGGATTGAGGGGTAGTCTAACAAGGGCTGGGTAGTCCACCACTGACAATACTGTGCTGCCCCTTTTCAAAGAATGTTTCTCTCACATGAGCACCTACTAGAGTGCCAGGCCAGCATGTGGGCTGGCCGATCAAAGCTCAAACCCTAGTGCCCCTGTTTTGAGGTGATCTTGGTCCCTTGTTGATCTTTCTATATCTGGGTTTCCCACCTTCATGGGGAGTGGTAACAATGTGACAGATTCCAGAGGACCCTGGGAGGCCCTTGCCCAGAGATACATACTGCATACACTCAAGGGTGCTGGGTTGGTCCCCAAGACCACAGGATTCAGACCAATGTCTCGGCAAACTGACCACTGGGCTGGGACTCTGGCAGGGCAGGACTGGGTGTCTTGGGTCTGTCAGACTTGTTCTCTAAGTCAAGCTTCCTGCCAGAGGATTCCTTGGTCCCACCTTAGCTCATCACAAGGACAAATGACCTAGGACCCCAAGCAGGCTCCATGCTCAGTAAACCAGAAGCTGTACTGCCTTGTCTCAATCCCATAAGACCAGACAGTGGGGGGAGAGGGGTCATAGAATCCTTCCCATTTAATAGATGGGCAGACCGAGGCCCAGAGAGGCCAGATAATGTGCCTAAATTCACACAGCTAGCCATGACGGGGTTGCAGCCCTAAGGGCATATTCCTTCCTGGCTTTCACTTAGCCAGAAGTCCTAGACTCTACAGAAGGGTAGCAGGCCTCCTGTCTCAGGCCCAGTGGTATCATGGCCTGGCTATGGGGAAGCCTCTGTAGGAGGGGGCTTGGGTGAGTGGAGGGCCCTTGGAGCCTCATGTTGGAACATAGGCAAATTTTCCTGGAAGCATCTGGAGTCTGGTGGCCATGGGTGCAGGAAGGTGGCCAGGGCAGGCAACCAAGGCCAGACTTGCCAAGGG
Organism: Nannospalax galili; assembly: GCF_000622305.1. NCBI lineage: Eukaryota > Metazoa > Chordata > Mammalia > Rodentia > Spalacidae > Nannospalax > Nannospalax galili. Next base: position 442,997 of record NW_008348199.1, on the reverse strand, counting down.
CACCGTCACAGTCCCTTCCATCCACCTGCGGCAATGCCCCCCTCAGGCCTGGCATGGGAGGAGTTAAGCTGCAGTGGGCACCTTGGCACGTTGCGCTGGCCTGAGTGTCCGGCTCCCCACCCCCACTGCTTCTTTTCCTTTTTACCTTTTTCCTTCTTAATTAATCATACACTGCTGCCCAATTTAAATATGGAAATACCCAGGGTGAGGCTCTGCAATTATTCATGAGACCAGGCCTGCTGTCCAGGGCTTCTGGGCTGCAGGGAGCATCGGCTTTGCCTCCTTTCTGATGTGTGTGAAATTATGTGTGCACAAAGGCGCCTCCTTATCTGGGTGTGTGAACTAAATAAATAAATAAGGGCTTTTGTTTGTTTGCGGGCTCTTGCACATGACTGTTTTGACTAAACCACTCGTGTTGTCTGAGCCTTTATGGGACTCGGGAGACAGAGGGGTGGGGTGGGGGGTGGT
>NW_008348199.1:425875-442353 GCF_000622305.1 Nannospalax galili | reverse complement strand
CACACACTCTGCCGGAAAGTTCGCCCTGCCCGGGCTGGGCTCCCAGGCAGCCTGGCACAGTGCCAGGCTCGCCGCCGAGCGCGGGCAGCAGGGTGGGGCGAGCAGCAGAGGCGCGGAGGACGTGGCTAGGCGCCCTGGGCACGAGCAGGACCCGAGGCTGGGGGCCAGGGGCCCAGAAGGTGAGGGCACACCGGGTGGACGCAGGGTGGGCCCTGGGGGGCGCCAGGCGGTTCGGCAGGGCTGGGGGCAGGCCTCGTGGGAGAGCCCGGCGGAAGCAGCCGGCACAAAGCAGGGCAGTGCCAGGCCGCCAGCATGCAGCATGGCCTGCCTGCCCAAGCCGGCTTGCAACCTGAGCTCCGCAGGCGACACGTGTGCACGGGGCCTCCGCAGGAGCAGCAGCCACCAAACTGAGCCTCGGCTGCAGAGCCCACCGAGCATTGCAGCAGAGGAAGGGCCAAGCTAGGCAGGCGGGGTCCAGGGCTGTCAAGGAGAAAAACATCCCGAGGCCTACAAATTGCCGCTCTCAGCCACCCCCCAACCCTACTGTTTGAGGGCGGGGGGAGCAGTGCTTCCTCTGGAGGCAGATGAAAAAAGGATGCAGAATTTTAACCATCTCCTGCACCAACCAACCAAGCCTTCCCCAGTGGAGTTTGCCTGGGCGAGGTAGTGACACCACGGGGAAAGGGGTTGGCAGGAACCTACATGCCATTTCTGGGAGACCCTAGGAAACCAGGGTCCCTCAGCATGCCCATCTAGAGCCAGGGCTTTCAGCACCTCCTAAGGGATGTGGGCATGGGGGCACAATGCCTGGTGCCTGTACAGGCCTGGTGATCATGGGCTGTGGCAGGGTGCCAGTAATTGCTCCATGTTAACGCCATGCCTGGGCTCTGCTCTTGGGGTTGAACGTGGTGGCCAAGCCCTTTTGGAAACCCAGTGGGCATCTAGTTGAAGACCGAGTCTCAACCTAGTGACACCTGGCCTTCAGCCACAGTGAGATCTTGGGCTTTTCTCCCAGCTGATTTTTGTGTTGTGAAAATCATGTTGAATGCTTTCTGGTGGCCTGTGGGGGCTTCTCACATTGCCTGGGCCAGGAATGACATTCAAGAATGAATTCTAGGGGACTGTGATCAGTTGCAAATAGTAGGTATGTTCCCAGCCTAGAATGGGAGGCCTGTGCCTGGCTGGCAAGCCTCGGAGACTCAGGGTGCTGGTGTGAGAGCACCCTGCATGGTTCAGGTCCCTGGGCCTGGCAGGTGCATAGAGGGCATCAAGGGTCCACAGCATGTTTTAATTTCAACTCCTTCTATAATCAGAAGAAAAGATGATTATAAAAATAATAGTGGGCCCAGCCTGGGTTATGCAGGGTTCTCTACTCAGTGCGGTCATAAAACATAATTTTTAATATTTATGGACAATGGGCCTGGGAGTTCAACAGTGCTTAGATACAGGAAAGGCAGAGTTGGCCCTGGGCTAGTCCTGTATGTCCCAGGGCTGAGGGTCAGCTGTCTGGCTGCTGGGGCCTTTGGGGGGTTTTCTGGGGGGCCCTGTGAAGCTGGCTGGGGGACCAGGTGGCTTTGCCTGTCATGGAGTGGATCCATGGCCTGGTGTCTGTGTTCATGTGTATGCATGTGCGTGTGTGTCCACATATATGTGTGTGCATTTGTGTGTGTGTGTACGCGTGCATGTGCGTGTGCAGGCATGCTTGCGTTTGCCCATGTGTGCTTCACAAAGGGTTCCCTGACACCAGAGGGTGCAAGTCCCAATCCTCAATATAGGCACATGCCAGGCTGAGACAGGGGACAGTGTAACTGGTAGCACTTGGTTTTCCTGGTCCCTAAGTGAGGAGACATTATAGATTAGGAAGCTATTGTCTGTCTCCCTAAGAGAAACCAGCCTGCTTTCCATCCCCAAGGCCCTTGCCTGGCCCAGCTATGTCCAGTAGAAACACAGTGAGCTGCAGTCACAGGCCCATTAGCAATCACACAGGTTCTTACAGCCATGGTTTTCAAAGTAAAAACAAAGAGATGAGAGCAAGTCACTTTAATAATAAAATTCATTTGTTGTCACATACATTCCAAATAGGAATCTCAACATGTAGTTAATAAGAAATTACTAATGCGACATCTTGCTTTTTTTTTTTTCCCCACTAAGTCTTCAAAACTCCAAGCATGTTTTACACAAGCATCCCAGTTTGAATTCACTACATTTCAAGGGCTTGGAAGCTGCAAGGGTGGGCAGTTGCTATATGGGGCAGTACAGACTGGGCAAGTCCCTGTGTCCAATCTCAGAGCCAAGAGTTTGCTCCTGATTTTTTTTTTCCAGTGTCCCTTCCAGTAACCCTTCCTGACCAGGGAAGGGGACTCGTCTATTGGACTTTCGGGCCCCCCAGCAGGCCTGAGAGCCCAAAGAAGGAGTCTTAGGCTACAGGTTTCCAGGGCAAAGGGGTAATGCTGGAAAGGGCTCTTCCACTCTGCTCCCAGACGCCAGGGGACCACACAAAGGGCTGGCTTCAGGCTCACAATGGTGGGGCGGTTAGTCACTGTACCAGGGCAGCAGGCAGGCAGACAGAGCCCCCTGTGTCTGTGCCTGTCAGCCGGGCCCTGCAGCTTCTGGTCTCCTGCCTGCGTTTCATCCCATCCCTGCCTGTGGACTTTTGTTTGTTTGCACCCCGCCCTGCTCCCCAAGTTAACCCTCCGCTACCCACTGTCTACCTGGCACCCTGGCTGTCGAATCCTTACCTGGCACCTCTCACCAAAGCATGGTCCTTCTAGAAGCCAGGCTCAGACCTGTGGGGTCTTGCCGACCTCTCTGGGGAAAAGCACTGGCAGGGCTCTGTCACTGCAACCAGGAGGAATTTTCATGTGAGTTGGAGGACCCAGCCTGTAGTGTTCCCTACTTAGAAGATCTCATCCATATTTGAAAGTAGCAAAGGTTCAGAGACTGGGAAGGAGGGCACCTAAGGCTGTGCAAAATGGAGTGGTCCTGCTGCTGTTCGTTTCAAAGTGAGGGGACAGAGAGGAATCTTTTAATCTGTGTGTAGATAGATGGATAAGATAAAATAAATTAACTATGACCCCACCCTGTCTCGAGACTCCCCACAGCTTTCTTGCCTCAGCACTGGCTAGTTAGTAGTTACTAAAGAAATTTCTCTTGGTCCCAAAGCCTCAGAGATGGAATTTTGCTGTGATTTCACAGTTATATTATTGATGCTTGCGGAAGGTAATGACCACCTCTGCCCCCTGAAAAAAGTATAAAGCACACTAACAGTCTCTCCCGCCTTTTAATTTAAAAACCATCTCTGCGGAGATTTTTGAATCCTTGCTTTTGTTCGCTAAATTAAAGTGGCATGTGTTTTTGTTTTAGAAAGAAGGAATGTTTTACTGTGCCCAGTGTGAGGAGAGGAAGTGAAAAAAAAGAGTTTTTTTTTTTAAAGCCCATCTTCTTATAGTTTAAAAATTCAAAGGCCAAACATCTCCCCCCCACCAACCCAGAGGAGGAAAAAAGGTATGCATCTCACCTGTTGGTTGTATGTTTTTAGTTATTTGTTTTATAATCCAATCCTTGTTGAGTACTGAGTCTGTCTTTGGCACTTAGGAAGCCTGGGTCTGTACCGTCTCTGAGAGCTTAGGGCATCACTGATGCTAGCCTGCTGGAGTCCAGGCCATCGGCTCCTGGGACAGAACACGTCTGTGTGTGGCAACTCGCCTTGCTCTGCCTTCGGAAAGTCAGTCACGGAAGACATATGCTCAGCACACATCATTTTGTTCTGATTTATTTTAAGATGGTTAAGATGATTTTAACACAAAGAGTGGTGGTTCTTACATTCTGAGCACTACTGGGTTTTTCAAGCTCAAGTACAATTAAAAAAAAAATCCAAATTTAGGAATTGCCTTTTTGAGTAGAACACAGCATGTGGGCTTGCCTTTTAACTCAGTTTTAAATAAATATATTAAACCATCCTCATTGGATCTGGAGCCTGGTCCCTCCAGTTGCCTGGAGTGTAGAAATGGCCCACTGTTAAAAACAAGTAAGAAACAGTACATTCGCACATGGGCCATGGGCCCGAGAATGGGGGCACCCCCATATGTGTGCTGAGTCCTTGTCCTGTGCACAGTCCTTCCTTCCATGGTTTAATGTGTGGAAGAATTGTCACCCAGCTGAGACACTGTCATGCTCCACAGGGCCACTTGCCAGTGTGACCCACAAGCTGAAGCATGCCCTCAGGTAATAAAGGGACCTGTGCAAACTTTGAGCCAAGCTTAAACTCTTTGTTCTTTGCAGTTCTGCCCTTGCTCCACGTACTTCCGCTAGTAATGGGAAAACAGACAAACAAAAAGTATTGGAGCTACTGGGAAATGTGTCAAATTGCCAAAGAAAAAGACCTGGAAACTGGGAGAGGAACCCCCCCCCCAAAATCTTGGGGCTCTTCACTCCCCACGGTAACGGGAGCCTGCTCACTGTCAGGGCCGCTGCAGGGCAGTGACACCAGTGGCTGGGGCTGACAGAGCCACTGGTTTCATTTTCTATTTGACAGTGCTTCTCCACAGGGTCAAGTGCTGGAGACACGTGAATTCCCACTAGAAAACTAATGTTTTCTGACAATATAATTGTTGTTCACATTAAGCTCATAAATATAGCAATCATATATTTCATCCTTAGTATGAATTATATCTCTTTGATATATCATAGGTATAATCCTGTCGGTAATATACACCTTGATCCTGGTGGCATAGTAGGCTCAGTGTAGACAGTTTGGGAGACACAGAAATGAACATAAAGGAGCCATGGTTTGTGCTTCCCAAGTGGAGACAAGCTCTGGTCACAGTTTCCTAAGCTTTCTTCTTGTTGGCTTTTACAGTATCTATTTTCAGGTAACACATGCCACTTGCTTGCTCTGTCGTCCTGGTCTCTTTGCCCTTCTGTCCTAGAGGGAGTTCTTTCTCTTAGGTGAACTTGAGCTGCCTCCTCCAAGTGGTCAGCTCAGGCCCTAGGTGTTCAGGGAGAAGGTCTTGGGCTCGCTGGTGCCAGCCTTCTTTCCCTGGTTCGGGGAAACCTGGCTGTGGCAGCCAGACCAAAGGCAGCACAGCCCTGCAGCAAAGCTGAGGATGCAGGCGTCTCCATGTGAGTGTGAGTAGAGGGGCCCAGACCCTGCCACAGAGGTGGAGAAGGGGAGGTGAGGCTTCCCCTGGTTTGGGGAGGGTAGCTCGCAGGGCACATGGCAATTGGGCCAATGGAACAGAGAGCATAGGCCGTCCACAGTGTGGGAACGTGGTAGATGGCAGCCTTGGTGCTTGGATTCTGGGCAAAGTAAGACAATAGGCCAAATCAAACAAGCCTCTTCTTAGATGTGCAGTATTTTGTCAGATCTGTTGCAACCATTCTTTCAAGGTGGTAGCTTTATGGTCTTGACTTAAAGCCATCGAGTTGGGCTGTTGGTGTCAAGTGGCTTGCAAGGCAGCGATTCACCAGAATTAGTGTAAGGACACAGTCCCCAAATGCCTTGTCAGTGCCACAGATTTAGACAGTAGAAAGTTCCCAAGAACCAGAGCCCTAGAGGGCACGAGCAGACTTCCATATAGTGTAGTGGAGTCATTGCTGAGTCCCTCGCTGAGCCCTGGAGCTCTCCTAGTAGCTCACACGCACCCAACATTCACAGGCAAGCTTATAGGCTGCAGTATTAGTTACAGCAGAGGAACAGCAAAAAATGAAATCTGCAACAAGAAAGGACACGGCAGTAAATTATAACAGAACGAAATAATGTCACAGTGTGTCACCCTGATAAAGGTGCTGACAAAGGGTTTGTGATGCCTTGAGGAAGTTCAGAATATGACATTTCCCTAACAGAAAATACGTATGTAAATTATGTAATCACACGCCGCTGTTTACAGAATTACTCGCTGAGAAGGAAACACACAGAATATTATTTCAGGATAATAACCTATATGCAAAGTTTCCTTTTTCTGTCTATTTTATATTTAACCTATATTTTTATTTCCTACTAAATTTACCTATATCTTAAACTTTTTATTTATATTTTATTCTCAAGTTGTTTATACTTTAAACTTTTTCCACATGTTCCTTAAATATGTGGTATTTTCAAAATCAGGGGAAATTGTTCTTAAAGGTTTATGCATAGAATACAGACAAATGGCGTGTTTTCTTTAGTTGTTGGGAATAGATGGCAGGCAGCAGAAATGTTCGTTAGGCCAACATATACCTACAGGGAGTAAATATTATTTGCTCTTTTGTAAAAGATACTTACACTGATAGTTTATCAAATACTTCACGGGGTCTCTAGTCAAACATAAGCAGTTGTGTAACAGAGGATAAAAAAGTCTCAATTAAAATTTTATGTGGTTTTGAGGAGTGATTTTGGGCATTCCTTCAGGGGTGTTTGGACAGTGCTTGACTTTTGGCTTTTCTATGTTTTCAATTTGATGTTCAAAGGCAATTTAAAAGATTCTGCAGTGCCTCAGTTGTGGAGAAGTTAGCAAATCCTGGATTCATAATGTCAAAAGATATGCTGCATATAGTCTTTGGGTAGAACTCTTAGTGGTCTGTTTATACTTATCTTCTTGCAAAAAACATAATTATTTTATTTCCTTATACTTCCAAGAACTTAAATATCTCAACCTAAGTCTGTCCCCCCCTGTGATTTAAACATTTGGGACACATGGCTGTTTTCAAAACAAGAGGCCTGAATTTTGTTGTTGTTTAATCCATTATGTGCAGGAGTTTGGAATATGGGGAAAATCTACCCATGTTTCTAACTAAAAAAAAAAAAAGTCTTTGCCTTCAGTCTAGGATGATTTTATTTGTCAAATGAATGCCCAGGACCTGCAGGATTCTGTCAAATGCGGAACCAGGGAGTATGGCAATGGTACTTGGGTGCAAAAGGCTCCCCGGGGTGACCCCTACGTTGGCCGGGCACCAGGGCTGCGGGCCACGCGACTCTAAATTTGCGCATCTCTGGTCCTGCAAGGTGCAGCTCCCGCCTCAGTTTCCCCGGGCGAGCGAAGCGGGCTGGCAGCCTGGGAAGGACCCGCGCCTCTGGGAGGTCCGGGGCGCTGGCCTGCACCATCGCCAGGGCACGACCCTCTAATCCGCTTTAGTCTATCCAGTGCGCGCTTTGCTCCGCCGAGCAAACATGGGAACAAAGCGGCGGCCGGCGGCCCGCGACTCCTGACCCCGGGGTCGCGCCCTTTGTTCGCCCTCAATGGGGCTGCCCGTCGCCTGGCCCGAGGCTAATTGGGGCGCGTGCCGCCTTTGCTGCCTGGGTGCGGCCGGCCTGGCCCTGAACCCCGACCCAGGGTGCAGATGCGGACCCGGGCCCGGGCACCCATGCGGATCCTGCCCAGGACGAAGGCCACACCTGGACCCTGTGCATGGATGCACACTGGCCCGGAACACAGACTCATCCCCAACAGTCACACAAACGCGCGATGCAGACGCAGCTCTGCCTGGACCTGGTCCGCCTGGCCCTGTTCACATCCGACCCAACCGAAGCCATGTCCCCCAGGTAGCCCCCAGCCTGACTGCAAAGGCTGCACCCTGCGCTCCCGCCAGATTCAGTGCGCACCCAGAGCCTGGGACCAGGGACCTGGTGTGAACTCCTCCTGAGCGCAAGGATGCAGCCTGCTACCCTGCATTGCCGGCCCTGGGGCTGCCTGCAGGAGGCGCGCCGAGGCCACACACCTTTATGCAGCTGCTAGCCTCTCCATCCAGTGAGTGGTCTGTTGTTCCTGAACCCTGGGCAAAGACCCCAAGCAGGCCTGTGGCCAGGTGGGTTCTGACTCAGTGCGACATGGATCTCCTAGTGCCACTGGCCCCAGGAGTCATTAAGGACCTCAAATGGTTGGATGCAGAGATAGAGGGAGTTATTAACCGTCCCTGCTTGTTATCACTGCTTGGCCCCAGATCCCTCTCCCCACATCCCTCGGTGCCCCTCCAAGTCACATCTCCAGTGTGGAGGGCAATGCCTGGTCAGACGGGCACTGCAGGCCCTGCTTGCAGCAGGCTTTGAATTCAGGCCTCATCACTCTGTGTCCTGGCTTCTGTTTTCCACTAGTGTTGGACAAGGCTGTAATTTTTACTTTAGGTTCAAAGAGCAAAAAACCCTCTTGGAAGCCTTTGCCATTGAAGATGGCTGAGGCCTTCAGCCCCCCTCCCCCCCAGGTTGTCCCGCATGATTTTCAGCTATTTTGTAGTTTGGTTCACCCAGCTTTAACTACTGTGAAGCTTTGCCAGGAAGACTTTCAAGATACAAGTTTGTTTCTGTGCTTGTTGTTGGGGGTAGGGGGGTGGGGGGGGCAGAATCTGCCTCTGGGAAGACCTGGTGCTCTGGAGTTGCCAGGACATGCCTTACCATTGTAAAGCTGGCTCTGGGATGGGGTCCTGTTGTGACCCGGCTCAGGGAGCAGTTACATGTGTAACTTTGCCTGTGTGCCATGCCGTGTGGCCTGGAAGGCAGTACCCCATGGAGACAGGCCTTGCATTCCTACTTCCCATCAGTTCATTTGCCGGATTACCCAGCTCCCCCTTTCAGACCTTTCTTAAGCTTTAGTCCTACCCACAGCTACAAACCCACCCAGCCTTCCTCTTTTTGAGGAGTAATAAACAATTTGCATCAAAAGTTTGCCTCTGTATGATGCTGAGGTTGGAGCCCGGGACCCTGGACAATTTCCCATGAAAGAGATCTTCCTCAGGAACATGTGATCTGTGATCCTTGCTGACCAGAGACCTTGAGCTTTTTGCAGCTGTTCTCACTGCCCGTTTGGCTTTTGATACTGAGACCATGGGGCATAGTATCTGCCAGGGTCCTAGGATAGCTCTAAGCAGAGGTGGGTCAGGGAACTGCTCTGGCTGCCTGGCCAAGAAGACTCCGGTTTCAGGGTCCTGGCACTTGGCAAATGAGGGCAGTGCTCTGGAGATACGACCCTTCAGCTCAGGCCTGGTGACGTCTTATAAAGACCTTGCAGGCCCAGTGGGGAACATGTCTGTGATTTTTATACCCCAAGTTTTTATGTCTCAGTTTGGTTTTAAGGTGGTCTGGATGCACCTGACAGGGAAGAGAGGAGGACTCAGATGACCAAAGCTGGTTTCCCGGCTCAGGTTGGGGAGGTTGCCAAAGCTAGACCAGCTTAAGGCAGTTCTGGGCTGAGAGTCAAGGGGGCTCTGTTTTTTTCTGGAAATTGCATTTTACCTACAAAGTAAGCCTACATGGAAAGCAATAGTAGATGGTGATACTTTCTTAAAAAAAAAAGTAAAAAATTAAAGTGTGTGTGTGTGTGTGTGTGTGTGTGTGTGTGTGTGTGTGTACGTTGGAGTCCCAGGTTGCCTGGGCCTCAGTTTCCCTAGTCTTTCTAGAGGTATGAGAATTCTTGTTCTGTCTCTTGGGTTGTGAGGGTCATGGGAGCTATGGTGGAAGCATGCTGTGTAAATTATGATGTGCTTTTTGTATTGGGTCATGTAACACCTGGAACTTGAGGAAGGGCCATGTTGTCGTTGATTCGAACTGTATCAAACCCCTCTGCCCTGGCTGTAATAAAGATGTGGGTTGAGCTTGGGGCAAGATAGAGACTATCTCAACCTCAACCTCCTCCTTTAAACTTGATAACAAAGCAGCCCCAATTTGGGGGACTGGAGACCTTCCTGGGTACCAGTCTGCCTGTCTGTCCAGCCATGGCCTTCACAGCCCTATCCAGCCTGGCATAGGGAGTTATCTTCTGCCTGAGCCCCAGCCCAGTCTACACCCTTTGGCTCCGGCAGCACTGCCTTGGGGCCCCTGAGGCTTTCAGAATGCCTAGGCCAGGAGCCCTGATCCCATTCACAAAGCACAATGTTTAGTAGAAGGAAAGCATACTGTAATAGAGATCTGTCTGTGCTATCTGGGTCGTGTTTTTACGGGCCTTTTGGGGGTTGGTACAGGTGTACTAAGAAAGAGACCCAGGAGGGTGCTCCTGGCTGAGGACCCTCAAGCAGGACCTCAGATCCAGCCCCCTGGGCCATGGGGGGAGTGGAACTGTTATTGCTACACGTGCACACACGTGCACACATGCACATATATGCACACACATCTCAAGATATTGCCTTTATGAAGCTTAGAGTTCATGCTCTCAGTATGAAAGTTTGAGGCACCCCAACAGGCTGTCTTAAATGGCTCTTTCAGCCTGTCTGCCTTGGAGCTATTTTATTTATAATTCTTCTTGTCACGTCAAAGAACTCTGTGTTTCTTGCAGACTGTGTTCGGGTGGCTGAGTGTTTTGGTTTTTGGCTACAGCCGGTTAATTTTTCTGAATCTGTGAGTCCAGGTGTGTCCTGACAGGCTTTTTCCCAACTCATGAAATTCCCTTGTGAACCTTGGATCCTTTTATAAATTTTCTAGTGCTCTATAGAGGAGAGACTTCCACTTTTCAAATTTTGAGAGGAAGAGAAGGAGCCAGCAGGACATGGGTCCACTGTCTCCCACTAGACGGAAAGTACCCTGGGTAGAGTGCATGTGGGAGGCAGAACCTGGTCCTACTTAGAATACCAAGTTGAAAAACTGGTTAATGGGTTAGTCACTCAAGAATGTGAAAACGCTTAATGAAAAGTTAAAATCTTCGCCGTGGCATAGCACTGAGATCCAACCACATCGATTAAATGCCGGTCCACATTTCTGCTTATTTTGAAATACATTTTCAAACTATGCATTTGTCATGTATAAATAACATAGAGTTTTATTTTCAAGGCTAGTGCGTCCTCTCATCCAGTGGCCTACATAATCACTTTCTTTGGGTTAAAGAAAATGAACTTCATGTTCTTTTGAAATCAGGAATCACACCAAAAGTTGCTCTATAAATAGCCTGAAGCGTAATGGAAGCGTCTTTTCTTTCCTCTTTTAGAATCTTTCTTTTGCAGCAGTTAAATATTATCTTTTCTTGCAGCAGTAGAATTACTTAAATTTTTTTTCACTTTTTGCATGAAGGGCATGCGTGAAGTCAGGCTTTTAACTTTGGAGTTATCTTTGTTAGATATAGTTAGCAAAATGAAACTGTATAGTCTGCACTTTGTGAAATTATACTTGACTTTTTAAAAAGTAAGAGGATTTCAATAAATAGGAATAGGACTAGTGGTCAAAACGCAACCACCTTGAAATGAACATCCCCCCTAATTCCGCAATCAGTGTGTTCTTGATCTGTAGACAGCTAAGTCCTGTTGCAATCCTTTTAAAGAAGTAATCTATGAAGTCTTTATTTTAAAAACAGTTCTTTGCAAACGCTTGCAATTTAACAATGAACCATTTAAGTTCTAAATTAGCTTTGTATCCTCCCCCCTTTTTAAAAATCTTTATTCTAGAGGACCTCTAATTTGCCTAGACCGAATGTCGAAGAAATACTACCGAAGTTCCCTTTTCAGTTGTGGGGAAGAAAAAAATGTCAACTGACTTCATTAGCATGTCAGCATTATTTTAAAATCTGAAGCACAAACATACATACTGGATAGTTGCTAACCTTTAAAATGACACAGCTAAGTTCTGCTTAGATACAAAGAGAACATGTTACCTTAGAATAAAGACCATTTAAGACTCCAGAAAAGGATGAACAATATGCAAAAATGCCTCAAATAAATCAAGACTTCTCACTGTAAAAATAACAGGCAGCCTTGGACTTTTGGGGAGGGAAATTATTTCAACTGTACATTCATTTTTCTTTGGAAATTGGTACCTCCTACTATAATCTGTAAAATTACCAATTCTAATATTTCTTAAATTGCTAATAAAACACTACAAGTAACACAATAAATTCTTTAGAAATGTGTTAGCTTCCCAATTTGTGACAATTTTAGAAATTGTGGACCTGAACAACTAAACTTAACTCAGCACCCACTTCCCTTGGAAAGGTAATTCTTGTTTTTAAAAATTTAACTTGTTCTGTGCCTTTTCTCAGTCCACATATAAAGGCAAGAATCTAGCCCTGTCACAGATAATTGGAGATACTGCTCTGTCACCCTCAGTTCATATATTTTGATTTTTTGCTGTTATTACTTCGGCATGAAAAATATTCATTGTGCTTCATCTGTAGAAAGACAACATTTCCATTTTAGTATGCGTATCTTATATGTAATATAGCCATATATTTATGACCAAACATATTTATCAATTATCCTTTTATTCAAGGGATACTAAGGTACCCCTCAGGGTGCTTTTAGGATATTTAGACTCTTTGATGTAGGTACAAGGGTAACATATCATGAAAAGGGAACGAGTGGGTGAGCTTCCAAAGTGCATTAAAGATGCTATGCAGTGGCTCAGAGAGGCTCTCTAAGCAGACCTGTTTGCATGGCTAGAGCCGGCACCTGCTAGCTACGGGAGCAGAGAACCCACTGCTCATCTCTGTCCCTGCAGGCACACATAAGTGTGATCTTTATATTTAAAAAGAAAAAGAAATGTAAAGAAGGTAGGGACAGGGTCCGAGTGCTGCCTCAGGGGTGCGGTGCGGCACTGTGCATCTGTTTTTGTCCGCAAACAGGCTTTGCTGCAGCCAGAGTTTCACTTCTGTTGGTAACAGACAAATGCCAAGTTTGACATAAAACCAAGGGAAGCAAAGCAAAAGATTCTGAAAAAGGCTTCATTACGTCTGGAGGAAAAAAATCCTTTCTGTGGCTGCTTGCATTTAGTCTCATAGCTCAGAATTTTCTGTTTTATTTTCATGTGAATCAGTGGGCTTCTCTCTCAATTGCCTTCATAATACATGCACATACATTATAAATATATATGTACACCCAAGGGACACAGGTGCTGGGAGGTTTTGTGCATAAATAAGAGAAACCAGGAAGCCCCCCAAGGTAGGAGCAGAAGTTCGTTTGATGCAGGCATATTAAAATGGGCTCTCAAACCTGCACTCTACTTTGAGACAAAGACAAAAGGAAAAAAAAAAAAAAGAAGGAAATCATAAGCCCGGTTGGCTTTTTCACAGAACACCCGAAGCCGGCTAGCAGCACCACTGTAGGGCACACGGTAGCGGTTACTGAAGGCCATCTTACCCAGGAGCTACAGCAGATTTGCCCCGCCAGGGTTCTCGGGCCAGCTTCCCAAACTGCATTATTCCTAGATGTGCGAGTTGAATGGTCAGAACCCTAGTGAAAATGTGATTTTCCCTCACATTCATCCTGCTTGTTTTAACTAGATTAACCGCATCTGCTTACTAAGTCCTCATAATGCCCAGGATACTGAAATTTTAACACCATTAAACGTGTCTCTGTGGAGAAAGGCGCATCGAAAGCAGAGCCCACAGCCTTCTGAAGTGGACTGCAGGCCAGGGGCCGAGCTGAGAAAGCCAGGCCTCAAGGGCATGGCAGGAAGTTGCTGGCTGAATTCCCATCAGGCAGATCTTGGGAGAAATCAGGAAAAAAATAACTGTATAAGGCCGATACTATAAACATCCGGGTACAGGGACAAACTTCCTAGGACGTATTTTCAAACATCTGACCCCAGGCATATTTGTGGCCCAGGGGAACAGCCAAGGTTTTTCCAGCAAAAATATCGCTCAGCAACAATTTAAAATTTTCATATTCCCTTTTTGATCATTTGAGCATAGTTAAAATTCCTTTAACTTTAAATATTTGATAGCAAGTAGACCAGAAAAAAAAAAAGCTATCAAAACCGAATAATGCCCAGTAGAATTACCTGAGGGCCATTATTTTCCTACCTTAAGTAGAATTTTGTTTCTGAGTTTGCAACAAAATTACATGTACATCCTTGCCAAGTATAGGGAGAATTTTACAAAGTGTATGTTTTTAAATATCACTCTGACTCACCCAATTTCTTGTGTTACCAAATAAAAATTGGGAGAGGGAGAAGACATTAAATTAATTTATTACTATGTGTGAGCAAGAAAAAAAAGGTTAGCGACTCAGTGTGACCACACAGTGATTTCAGGTGAAAATTACAAAGCTAATATCCTGGTATTTAGTCACTATGCTCTGTAAGTATACAGTTGTCAAATTTGTATTTGTGCCAGTGGAACTAAAGTTTTAAGTGGCAATAATGGAATGTAATCTCTTATTCTTTGTGGCTTTTAAAAATTCAATATTTTAATCCACTCATTTAATCACAAAACATATATCATATTACTTATAATATCTGTAGTGTTTAGGGAGGTGATTATAAATAGCTTATAGTGTGGTGGTTGGATGCAGGGTTTCCCCCCCCCTTTCAGGAACATATCTCAAAGCAGTTTTAGAGTTTGCACTTGAGCAGTTTTACGTGGAAATAGGCAAATATATTTATGTCCAGAATCCCCATTTGGTCGTTCTTGAGCTGGCTCATTTTGGAAAAAACTAGATTCAGCATTTGGAGGGCCTGGTGCTTCTGATGTCAGGATCTCTGTGGACAGCCCAGCCCTGGCAGTTCTGTTGTCTGGAGCCCCTAAACTTGCTAAACCACAAAATGGCTTTAGTGTTTTTTTCTTGAATCATACAGTAAGGAGGATGCAGGGTGATAATGGCACCTCGTGGTTGAGTTCATCCTCCATGTGACTGGAGTAGGAGTGGGTTGCCGGGGACCAGAGTGGCTTTACAGGACTGCTAGGCACATCCTCACCCAGTGGACATGTGTCCTCCTGACCCACACTTCTTTGTTGGGGTGGAGAATATTGATAGTGAAGAAAATTATACACGACCATATTGTGGCAGACAAGACTGGTCACCCCTTGCCGTGTGGCTCGGAACTGGGTGCAGCATTCCAGCCCAGGTTGCTAGAGGACAGTTGGACAGGGAGAAAGCACACAGGGCCTCTGGCTTTCTGGAAGTGGGGCCCTAGCCCTGGGAGCTGGGGGAACACTCAGGGAGGAGTGAACCCCAGTGGTCATGGAATCTCCAGTTGCTGGCATCTGCAGAAAGTGAAAGTTGGTCTGGAACCTGGTGAGAGATTAAACTGGAAGCATTTCTGTTCTATTTTCTAAACCGTTTTCTGATGGGTGGTGGGGGAGGCAAGATTCCACACTCCTGTCCCCAAGATAGGGTTCTTAACAGGCCCTGGATTATCTTCCTCCCTGGACTGTATGTCACAGGATGCAGGCACCCAACTGTGACTCCAAATCTATCCTAGGTCAAGGCTATGGGATCTACAGAGCTTGGAAAGTAGGTCAGTGGGCAGTCACGGCCCTGGTAAAGCCACCCAGTCAAGCCTTATCCAGTGTGGTCAGATCCCCCTTTCTGGCAATGGGGTCCAATGTGCAATGAAGTTTCCTAGGAAGCGGGACACATGAGGAACTTTTGAATTTACCAATGGCATAAAAAATTATATTTTTTTATTACAACGGGCAAGTTTCAATTGGTTGACAGAAGTGGCGAGATGTGACGTCAAGGGACATTGGTTAGAATGCCAAGGCCAGTGGGGAGGGGGAGGGGGGGAGACAGGCACAGAGACTGTGGGACGGGCCCTGGAGGCCTTGTTTCTCCCTGGCCCTGGCCGTCAATGGGCCATCTTGCACCTCAAGAGCCAGAGAGGTCCAGGTGGCTCTGAGCCAGAGCAGGTCTGACTCAGAGGGAGGAGGCCTACCTAAGTCAAGCGACACAGTGTCCGCCTGTGCCCCTGAGAGCTGAGGCCCAGGCCCGCCCTTCTGCTGTTTGGAAACCGCTTGGACGTGCCAATGAAGCGGGCTGGGAGACTGCTGCGGCCTCCCTGGCATCCAGGCTCTGTACCCCAGCGGTCCCATTCCCCTGTAGGGCCCGGTGCGGCCTGGAGCCAGCGGTGTCGCCGTCCGTCTGAGAGCAAAGCTGTGGCCTTGAACTACTCCCCCACAGCTCCTGGGTAGCAGAGTTGTTTCCAGAAGGAAGAAAGGGGGCGAGCTTGGAGCTGGGCACCGGCTGGGGCACTGTGCCCCCGTGCGTCCTTTGCCTCCCCGGGCACCTTGCGCGCGCCCTTTACAGCTCTGTGCATCCCCCCGCCCCCGCCTTTCGTGCGCCTTCCCTGCCTCACCCCACTGGGCACCGCGTCCCTTGCTCCGTGGGATTGGTAGTGTCGGGAAAGCGGCCGCCGGGTCGCCTATGCTCGCCGCCCTTCCTGGGGAAAGCCACTGCCAATGTCCGGCCGGGAGCGAGGTCCCAGTGCCTGGTCTAGAGCTCCGCCTCTCCCAGCCGCTCAGCTGCCTCCAGCTCCGCAACCCCGGGGGTGTCCACGGCGCGCACCGGGCTGCGGGCAGGCCGTGGACTGTCTGTCGGCCGAGGGACCCGAGCCAGCCCGCAGCGTGCGCGCGCGTCCCGCTGCTGCCCGCAATCATGGCAGCCGGAGCCTCGGAGCGCAGCCGCCGAGCGCGCCCGGGCAGCCGCCTCCGTGCCAAGGACCAGGGCGGTAGGGACAGGGGACTCGCTACTGCCCAACCCTCTCGGCCGCGTTGGCCCCAGGGCGCAGGGCGCAAGGCCGGTGGGTCTCCACCGCGCGGTGCCTCTGCCAGGCGAGGGCGACGGGCGGGGCTGCGGGGCGGGGGCGCGCAGGC
>NW_008348199.1:356004-425722 GCF_000622305.1 Nannospalax galili | reverse complement strand
CAGCCTCGTTGGTATTCCGGGCGCGTCTGCAGCCCTGACCTGCGCGCGGAGCAGGGGTGCCCGGTTGCGCGGGTACGGCCGCCGCCCCCGAGGGGTCTCCCCAGGCCGCAGGGCCCGCAGGCGCCTCGCTTCCCTCGTCCCCTCCTCCCCGGGTCCCCTGAACCCCCTCCCCCGCCCCGATCCGGCGGCGAAGGGGTGGGCAGGGAAACGCGCTCTCTGGGACAGGTGCCAACTCCGAGACAAAAGACATAAAATAGGCGGCAACGGGGGAAGCGCGGCCGGCGCGCTCGGGCGGGGACCGCGGCGCCACGGGGGCCCGCATCCTCGATGCGAACCTGGGAAAGTTTGGGAAGTCGGTGCGGCCACTCCGCAGCAACGGGGGACGCACGGCCCAGGCCGCCCTCCGCGCCGCGCCCGCTCTCCTCTCCGCGCCGCTGCTGAATAATTCATGGCGCGCCCGCCGGCCATTAGCATGCACCGGGCGCGCGGCGCGTCTGTGCCAAGCCACCGCGGCATTCCGCGCCCGGGCAGCGCCAGACGAGCGGCCGCGGGCCGGCCAGGCCCACGTCGTCCCTGCGTGCACGGTCGGCCGCTCGGTGGCCCCCATTGTGCCCCTGCCCGCTAGGTCTGCCCGCGCGTCCCGAGCCCGCCCGACGGCTTGGCTCTGCGAGTCCCGGTCCGCGGCGCCCGCCTGGCCGCCCCGGGATGCACGTGAACTTGGAGAAAGTCGCGGGGCGCGCGGGCCGAGCTCTCCGAGGCAGGGCGTGGGCTCCCCCGACCCGGCGCGCTTTAGCTTCCGTCCGGGACAAAGGTCTCTGGTGGCGCCACTCGTGAACGCGGTGACCGGGTTTTGCGGGCCACTCTTTAGCGCCCTGGGACGTCGGATGCGGGGCAGCAGGAGCCCCCCCCCGCCAACACACACACCGAGGGACTGAGTCGGCGGTGTGCGTGGAGCTCGGCGGCCGCTGTTCCACCCTGCGAAGAGTTGCGGGAGCGG
Organism: Nannospalax galili; assembly: GCF_000622305.1. Taxonomy (NCBI): domain Eukaryota; kingdom Metazoa; phylum Chordata; class Mammalia; order Rodentia; family Spalacidae; genus Nannospalax; species Nannospalax galili. The sequence goes on along the minus strand of NW_008348199.1, from coordinate 424,725 downwards.
CTGCGCGCTGCCATCGGCTGTGCCAGCGCGCGAGGAGGCCAGCGCGAGTCACCCAGGACTCCAGCCAGCAGCCGAGGGCCTCTGCGGCCGTGGGCACGTCAGCGCAGCGCTAGCCGCGGCCAGGACGTGGTCTGGCAAGGGCAGGGCTGTGGACCTGTGCGCCGCGGGCACCAGCGGGTTGGAGAGGTAAGGGCTTTTCTCACTTTAGCTACTTGGTATTTAAATATTAATGGACGGATTTCTAAGAGGGGCCCTTCTGCAGGGTAGGCCTTTCGCAGTCCCGGTGGTGGTGGTGGTGGTGGTGGTGGTGCACAACCGAGGTAGGATGACCAGCTTGCAAGAACTCCACGCCCGGTCCTCTCTCCACAACTTGGGATTTGGGAAATACAATTTGTAATTTCAGGTGTGGGGGCTGCTAGCCAGAGAGAAATTTTGTGAAACATATAAACTTTAAACAATAGAACATTTCTTTAAAAATAGAACATGTTTGGGGAATATTATTTTGAACTCAAAGTCCTTTCTTGAAAATTTAAATTTGAACTCTCCTGAGTTCCTATCTTAAGCTCCCTGATGAATTGTGACTCAGGAGATGTCAGTCAAGTAAACCCTTTCCTTCCCAAGTTGATATGGGTCAGAATATTTCATCATAGCAATAGAGAAACAAATTATTCATTTACTTCCTAAATCCTTACTACTTTTTTTTTTTTTTTTTTTAAATGCTGGTTGGACATTTTCAGAGAGCTGATTTAGGGCAAACCCTGGTTCCAGCGTCAGTGGCTGCCAATGCGCTGTGGAAAGCCTTAAGGTAGAGGCTGCTGTGTATGGTCCTGTAAAACGAAACAAAAAAACACCCAGTTCATAACTTTTTGTACTAAATACACCTTACGGGTGGCTCACACAGCCCAGCCGGCAGTCCTGGAAGGTTTGCGGAGTGCCGGCAAGAAAGGGATGAAAGAATTGTCTTTGATGTAATTGTAGGGTTTTTAGATAACATTGAAATTAATTTCTTCAAAGTTGGGTTTTAAAAGCGAGGTGGTCCCTACAGCCAGCGATGGTCTTGTTTTATTTGAGCTCATCGGTTCTGGCTATCTGGGAATTAAAACTATGTAAATTCGTGTACCTAGTCTAGGTAAAATCGAAACCACCACCGTGGATTAAGCCTGCTTTCCTATGAACAGTTGCTGCAGGTGTGAGTGCCTGGCTTCTCCCCGCAGACCTTTCTGTGGTATGGATAGCCTTACTGGGCGCATTCACCACAAACCAGGCGGTGTTGAGGGTATCTGTTTTCATAACACCCCAGAACTATGAACTGCCACTTGAGGCCCTGTTTCCCGGAATGTGGATGAGGCCAGAGGAGTCCAGGCCTGCTTTTCACCTGCCTCTGTGGACCGCCTGCTCTTCCATCCAGTTTAAGAACTCCAAAGACGGCTCAGCACAGCCTGACCAGCAACGCTGATCATCTCTCTCTATTTTTTTTTTCTGGCCTGCTTTGTTGTGCTCACCATCCCCATTTTGAGCTTTTATTTATTGCTTAATCAGAGTCAGTTAGCAAATCCAAAACCCACCTGAGGGTGACCTCAAATGGAGGGGTGCAGCTGTGGGTCGTGTGCTGCTCGGGTCAGGAGCTGCTGCTTGGAATGGCATTGCCTGTGTCGGGGTCCTTAGAAGAAGCTGGAGTTCCATCGTGGCCTCCCCCTGCAACATGCTGGCAGTGTTTTTCTTGGTCAACAGAAGGCCAGTGGCATAGTGTTGAGTGGGGTGGAGACTGGTGTTTGGTTGAGGCTGATGGGTACGCCAGGGATTAGAGCAGACTCTAAAACAAGGGGCACTGTTCCTTCTCCCCCAGCCATCGGGTGGAATGCAGGGCAAGCAGGAAAGGCCAGAATATCAGGAGGTCTTTCCAGGGCCTTGAACCAAGGGCACTATTTGGCCAAATTTCAGGGCCCCCCATCTATTGCCAGAGTGTACCCTGGTACCCAGGAAGTAGCAAGATTCGCGTCTTTGGTCACAGTGAGGCCGTCTAGGGTATCTTCACACAAATAGCTCATCTTGACAACATGTATTTTTGGGGACAAACAGGAGGCTCTGGAAAGGAAACAGGTGTTTGTCTCTCTCCCCACTGGATTTAATATAAGGAATTGTTTAACAGTCCCCGGTGGCATTGACTGCTCTGTGGGCTGCTTAGGAGCATGTGTCTCTGTTTTTCTGGTATTAAGCTAGGGCCAAAAGCCCAGGGTAGCCTCACCAGGGCCTCACCACGTGTGTGTCTCTTGTTCTCCCAGGCAAGTAGTGATCAAGGGTGGTGGCAGGTGTGAGCATGAGTGGAATTGAGTCCACTGGAGCCCTCTACCGTGGTGACCTGGATCATGTGGCTTTATTGAGTATGGGCTTGGCCCCAGACAGTGTGCAACTTTGTAGCAGGGTAGCTTTTCCTGTGTGACTTGCACCTGGTTGGCGACCTCTGAGTAAACCAGTCTGTCTGCCTCAGTCTGGTCCCCAGCAGGGTGCATAGCCTGCCCCAAGCCAGTGTAGACAAGGTCTTACTGGAAGGCAAAAGGAGAGGGCTGGGGAGGACTTTGTCCATCCAGATGGGCACCCTGCTTGGGTGGGTGCTCCCTCTTATCCAGGGATCCTCTTATGTGCTCTGAAGGAGTAATTTCACTTAGGAAGGGATGGACCTTGCAGGTCAGGCAGAAGCATCTCAGAATGGCAGTGCCTCATCTGTATTGCTGTGATTGGGTTTTGAGGGTATATTTGCATATGTGGAGGGAAGAATACTCTTATGGAGAGCTTAGGAGGCTCACATCTGGGCATGGAGTGGAGCACTCCAGGTTCTGATCTGTTCCTGGCTCTGGCTCACCATGTGACCCAGGCAAGTCCTGTTACCTTCCCAAGCCTGTACCCTGAGCTTTCCAAAGCAGGAATAGTGATACCAACCTCAGAGACTGCAGGCAGCAGTATTTCCATAAGGTCCTGTTTCTGACTTATTGTCTGGAGGCATTCAGTGGTCTGTGCAATGGTCATTAATGTAAATGACAATCGCTATAATTATATATTTTACTTATCATTTAATATTTTCTACATTGTGTTGTATATGATGCTTATGTTATATTCTAAGTAACAGAGTTGGTTTCTCTAGAAAACACATCAAGAAGTTTACTTCCCTGCCCTACAGGTGGTACAAACATGCACCTGGATGGTATTCACAGGGTTGGCTGACAGGAACTTGCAAAGCCAGCACTTTCCATGTCCTGGGAACTTACTGTGAACATGACCACCGGATGCATCATATACCTTGCGTTAGGTACAGGAGGTGAGACCTGGGTTCTCTTGGGGACTCAGAATATGCTGGGGGGAGGTGCCCCCCTCCCAGGGCAGGATGGGATCCTTCTGGAAAATGACACTTTCAGGTGTCATGGAAGACTTTCGCCAGTCTGATGTGTGAACTGTTCCTTGGCCAGGTACAAGTGTGTTTACCGAATGGCTTGCTTTGGAGAGATTGTCCCCTGGCTGTTTGTTCAGAAAGATGTAGCAAGGTTGCCTTTTCTCTAAGCACCTTGTGTTGGAACAAGAAGAAACTCTTAAGTGACACCAGCCATACTTTCTGATGTTATGTGGCTGATGAGGGAGAAAAAAGCGACAATTGTCTCCAAGTAAAGACAATGGATCTTTTATATGGACTATTTATTTTTGGGGCTGACTAGCGTTCTGTTGCCTGAGACAGTTGGCCAAGCCTCAGCATTAGAGCACTGTGGGCTCCGGCCTCATAGTCAGAAGAGATTTACAGGAGGAAAATGAAAGTCCTGTGAGCCGTGATTCTTGGGGAATTTTAGCAGGCCTGTCGGTTTTCCTGTGTGGAGTGCAGTTTAAACTTTACTAGTTAATTTTTCTCCTGCGATTTCTTTTCAAAGGTCGCAGGGGTGCATCGGCAGCCCCTGGGAAGGTTTGGGATTGAGAGCCTGATGAGGCTTTCCTTAGGCGGGTCTGGCCATCCGTGCTGGGATGCAGACTGGAAGTGAGGGAAAGGATCCCGAGGAGGCAGGGTCAGTCCCCAGAGGGTGTGGGGGTTGAGGGAGGCTTCATCAGACATTGTGGGCCAATGTTTGTGGTTTTCCAGTGTCATCTCCTCCTCCCTAAATCTTGTTCTCAGATGAATTTGAGAATGGCCTGTAGGTTGTGGGAGGCCAGCTGGACTTGGAGAGTCCACGTGGGCCCTCCTGCACACTCCCAACTAATGAAGGTATTTTGTAACTCATGGTAAACTACCCAGGGAGCAGAGGCATAATGAATGTCTTCTGAATTAATCAAATACACTGGATTTAGCCCTGAGGCTGAGACATCAGCCACCCAGCCCTGCCCACACTCCACAGACTAACTGGGCTGGAGAGCTGTGCCTGGCGGCAGGCCACCACAAAAGCCAAACCAGTGGCTGAGGCTCACCTTAGGGACTCAGAGTGGCATTTCTGGGGCTGTGGCTTGTACGGAGAGCACTAGGAAAGGCCAGCACGAGCAAATGCTAGGAATTCCATAAAGGACTCTCAGCCAGACAGAGGACACCTGCCACCTCAGGCAGCCCTCAGTCAAGATGCTACTGCCAGGCCACTGAAGGAAGACAGACAGGGGCCAAGTCCCGATTAGGAGACTCCTCATTACTCAAAAGAATTTTTTTGATCAGGCATGGTGGTGTACACCTTTACTCCCAGCACTCAGGAGGCGGAGGCAGGTGGATCTCTGTGAGATCGAGGCCAGCCTGGTCTATGTAGTGAGTTCCAGGCCAGCTGGGGCTACAGGGAGATGCTGTCTCAGAAAGAAAAAAAAAATTTTTTTTTTGGAGGGGCAAGTGATATTACCTTCTGATTAAGGTTCTATTAGAAAATATTATTAGTTTTAAAACTGCTTTTGTGTCTTTTATTTATTTTTAGTGCTGGGAACTCTTAGCACCCCATTATATTCCTATCATTAACTTGTGCCCCCTAAATGCTATGCAGAGCGATCTCTTTTAGGGGTGTCCAGACAGCCTCTGAGGAGGCTGTGAGTATAAGAGTGGCAGAGTTGAAATCATAGAAAAGAATGAAATCTTGTGACCTGGGACAGAAAGGACCTACAACACAAGTTTACACTCACTTTCTGGGGGAATAAAGCATGCAGCACCATCAGGTTTTAGACAGGCATCTTCTAGAGTCTGCAGTCTGTGCCTCACTTCTCTCAATCATGTAGATGCCTGTGAGCAGGTGTCTGGGATTTGCTGTCCAAACAATGGCGGGAAGGGCCTGTGAGCAGTGATGGTCTGGGTAACGTTGAGGGATAGGCCGGTTGTTGTGGTTGTAAAATGTGTACGTGAGTTGTACAAAGTAAAAAGGCTAACAATCTGTTTTTTGAAGGTTGGGTAAGTTTTCTCTCTCGGTAGGAGGGGAGTGCTCTCCCTGGTGCTTTGACTTTCAGACACCAGTCCACGTTTTTCTGTGAATCGCCCTTCCTCACTCCTGGCAGGTAGAGCCCTCAGCAGAAAGATCTACCTGCTGATTTGGAGCTCTTAAATTTAGAATCCCCTTTCATGTATTTAGGAGATATATTTACATTCAAAGCAAGCTTTTATAATTACAGTTTAAATGATAATAAACCGTCCCCTTGCCGTAGCTTCCCTTCCTTTGCCTTTAGGCCTTAAGAAAAGCTGTAGCCAGTCCCCTCTGGACTGCACAGCACCCAGACCTGACAGGGCTGCTTCTGGCCTGAGGGACCCAAGAGCGTATCAGAGTCCACAGATGTCAACAGTTGAGTCTTCCCACCCAGAGAAGTGCTTGTTAGCGGGTATTCTAGACAAGCATGGCACCGATCTCACAGCGCTTGGCTCCATCCGAGAAGAGCCCATTGCCCTCCATGACACCCCGGTGACCCCGGACCATGGTGGACTGCTGCAGCCGTAGTGGGGGAGGGGCTGCTGTCTCTCTGACAGCCAGCTGGGCACAGCAGTGGCCACTTCTGATTGTGGTGACACGGGTCGGGGGTACTGCCTCCTACAGCCATGTGACCCAGGTTCTACATCTTCCTTGTCCCAGCAGGCCCCAAATGGCCGCCGGGTGGGTCTTCAGAGGGTTCTCAGTGTTGCGGACTGGCAGAGTGGGCCCTGCTTCTCCTCCCGAGGCCTGGCTCTTGGCAGCCATGCCAAACCGTTGCTGGCATGAATTCCCAGCGTTCTTGGTGGAGCGCATGGCATCGGAATTCTACCTGCTTTGTCTCTGGCGTCAGCTGGTGAGCAGTCACGTGGCCATATGCGTGCGGCTAGAGCTGGAGACCGGCTCCTCCCGGACGCTTCCTCCTCCTTTTCCTCCTCCATGCTCACTCTGACCATCTCTATCCTTGGCTTTTGGCATGACTCTCTGAGCAGGCAGAACACAGCAGGGAAATAAACAAGCGGTTCCCAGGGAAGACCAGGCAGGGCACGTCTACAAGATCTGCCTGACTATCCTTTACCTGAGTTATTATGGACGTGTCTCACATGACAAGGAGCGAGGTCCAGAGCCTCAGCCTGGGCAGTGGTCACTCCACACCATCCCCTCTGTGGTACCCAGTCATTTGAGGAGGGGTGAGATAGCCCACTTGTGAGCCCCTTCTCATTGCAATAGTAATACAGCTTAAATGTCACATGAAAGCCCACGGTGAAAAGTCCAGGGCGCTGAGGAGATAGCCAGGCAGATCCAGCCTGGGCGCCTGTAAGCGGGCAGCGTCAGCTCAATTTCAGCAAAACTGTCTGCATCAGGCTCTTAGTCCAACCCCAGCAGGTTCAGAGGGCTGAAGCACAGGAAGGTGGTCCTGAGTTAGTGGCAAGAAGATTTTAGTGACACTAAAGGCTCTGTCAGGGCAGAGGTGATGCAGCTGGGCTCTGCCCTAGCACCCTTTCTCTTTGTTCTTGACTGTCTGGTTGCCCTGGGACCCTCCTCACTCTCCTGGGCGTCGAGGGTCTACCAAGCACCATCTGGGTACTGAGCACTATGCATAGTGCTTCGTTCTGTACCCAGTCAGCCCTCAGATGTAGAACCATAACCTTCCTTCTTTATATAGATGGGGAAACTGAGGCTGGAAGCAGGTGCTTGGCTTGTCCACAGACGTGTGGCCAGTTGGACACAGGCTGAATTCACACCCATAGTCCAGAGCCCTGGCAACTCAGGCTCCACGGTTAGGATGGGTCACTCCTAAGAGTCCTGAAGGAAAGGGGGGGGGCAGCTGTAGTGGGAGCCCTGGCTCCCCTGAAGGGAAACAGACGGGTGCCTCCTACTGCTCTGCAGAGCCCAGTGTGGGAACAATGCGGCCTCTATCCAGAGCAATTCGGGCTGCCTGGACTCCAGACCCCTCAGAGCAGCCTGGATAGCCAGGCAGCCCCAACATGGCGGCCAGACCACACTGCCCATCCACAGGGCTGGCTGGAGCTGGGCTGATGCTCCAGGCCTCCTCAGGCTAGCTGCTGAGTGGCCAGGCGCTGTGGCATCCTCCCTCTCCCCTGTTTGTCCAGCCCCCGCCTTTTTTGGTGGTGGGTTTGGGGGCCCGGCCCACCCGCCTCTGCCACGTCTGCCATCCTCCCGGCACCCACGAGCATCTTTCGAAAATTCCCGGTGGGCGGGGCCGAGCCTTAGCGGCCGCCTCTGCCCCCCCCTCCCTGGGAGCCAGTGCCAGATGAGAGCAGGAGACAAAAGTAGCATTTTCCTCGTCCTCCTGGGCTGGTAGCAGGACCTTTCCCCTGCGCCACTTGCTCCTGGCAGTCCTGCCCCCGGGTGCCAGAGTGGCCAAGGCCCAGGCCAGGACCTGGGCACTGATGGACACCAGAGCCCGGGAGGCCCAAGGGCTTGTTGGGCAGAGGCTGGCACCGGGGAGCAGCCTACTGGCCAGCGGGAGCCCTCTTCTCTGGCCAGGGCAGGCACATCATTTTCACTTCCTGGCTTTCGCGAAGGCGTCTCTGTCCTCCGGCACCTGGGTAAGTGACCTGCTCCCCCTCTTCAGGAGACGAACGAGGGCCCTGCCATCTTGTGCTTCGTGCCTCTTATGTCTCCTGCCTTCTAATTGGCTTATCCCAAACCCCAAATTCTATTTCAGACTCCCCCCGCCCCCAATCTTGAGTGAAGCAGGCACTGCCAAAACCTGCGGGGAAGAGGCAGTGCCATTTATTTTTAAGATCCAAAGCTATGGCTTTCGAAATCATAATGAAAACGGGTGTTCGGTATTTCCCAGTGGCTGCTTGCTCGGTGAGCAGCTGATCGAAGGCTGGAGGAGGCATCGGCCTCATTGTGTTGTTTTGTTATGGGGGGGGGTCTTATCACTACTTCATTATCATTATCACTAATTTTTATTTTTGGAAGCAACCAGAGAGTAGCTTCCAAAAGCTACTGGGAAAACCCCAGAACCATCCCCAGTCCTCCAGCAAAGGGCACAGGCAGGGCTGGGGACTCTACGTTCCTAAACAGAGGCCCTTTTATTCTGTCCGCATCTCTAATGCCACCATTTCCACAGTTTAGGGATTTAGTTCTTTCTGCCTTTCGTTTCATTTTATTTTTTATTTTTTTAAAAAGGAAAAAAAGCTTTTCTTGGCTGACAGCTCAGTGTGGGGAAAATCTTTGAGGTTGTTTTGAGCTTTGCTTTTTAAGCACTTGTTTTTAAGTTGTTTTTTTTTTGGGGGGGGTGCATTCTACCTCACAGTGCTGTGCCTGACTTGTAACCACCTTGCCTGGCAGGCTAGGTGATAGGTGGCTGTGCCTCCCAACCACCAAGCAGACCCTCAGAAAGCACCAAATAGCCCTCAGGCCTGCCTAGCCCCTGCCTCATCCTGGTTTCTCACCTACAGAGTTGTGCAATTCCACACAGAGCCCCAGAATGTAGCTGCTGGGGCTAGGAGTCCCTGAAGATCTTCGGGTCTCCCAATGGGCCGCTGCTGCCCATGAGCTGAGTAGGCGGCTGTCTGAGTTTGGTCCCTGGCCCTTCCAAATAGCTGACCCTCTTCTTTTATTAAAAGGTGAGCTTTGCAGAGCCCAGCTGCCCGCTCACCTCCACCCTCTGGCAGGCTGACAAAAGCACCCTCCAATGCAGCCTGGTTTCCCACGTTTCAGGGTGGCTAGGGTCTTGATTTATGGGAACTGGAAAATTCGACACAGAAAGTTCCAAATTGCAGGAAGAGGAAAATTCCCAAGTACAGACATCTTTGTTTCCCTAGTCCAGAGGCGGATGGCCTCTGTGTACAGGCCTCGGCTGGAGCAGCCGACCCCAGCAGACACCACCAAATATGAAAACGGAGCCCAGATCACACAAGGAGGAGCAATGCTTTTGTTCTTAGGTTAGGTAGCCGTTGATACCAGAGGGTTTAGGGCTGCAGAGACAGACATATAGCTGAAATAATTAAAACATTTTCACGATTGTGACAGCCACATTCTGCTGCTGCAAGCTGGAAGGTTCATTCCACCCAAATATTTAGCAAGCATCAGATAGTGGCAAAATAAAATTAATCGGGGGGGAGGCTTGTCCTGTATTTCAAAGTCAGAAGAGTGACAGAGAATGCAAGGATGAAACGGGGCTTGGCAGTTTGGAAGAATTCACATTTTTAATAGCTGCGCACCCCTCACCTGTTTTGTTCTGTTAAACAATATAGGTGAATAGACCTTCAGATTTCAACTCTGGAAAATAGGTGGTTAGACTTTTCTTAGTCACTTTCTTTTTGGACAGGATAGGGGCAAATAACAGAAGGGTAATTTACATAAATATATTCATTGTAAAATTTGTATCTTCCACTGGGTAAATGCATGCATTGCTCTCAGTGTATGTGGGTCACACTTCCCTGGCCACTCATTATGTGCCTGGGATTGCTGTGCATGATAACGTGTCACTGTAGCTTTTGAATTTGGCTAACACCTGAACCCTGTTGCCCTCACTCAGTAAACTGTCATAGTCTGTGTTTTTAAGTTTTATTTTCTTAAAGATTGGGGAAAATCTCAGCGTTCTCCGTGGCACCCAGTGCTTTTATTTTATTTTTTTAAAGAAAGTACCACGCAAGGCACTTTCCACATCATTGCTTCTATATAAATTCCACTATAGACAGAAATTATACATTCTCGCGGCACAGATGGGCTGGTCTGTCATTACCATTGCCTGGTACTTGTTGGAACACACGGCATATTTCAATTGTGGAGTCAACAATTTCGAAGAATTGAGGTCAAAATAAACAAGTTGCATTTGTATTAAAGCAGTTACTCGATGATCTTCTGGAAGAGCCAACAGAGTAACACCACTTCATTAAAATTTCATCTAATTTTTGATCTTGATCTTAAACATTTTTTGTACATTTATTTATTTATTTGTGTATGTGGCATTCACATGCCATACCACACAATGTGGAGATCAGAGAACAATTTGATGGCGTCGCTTCCCCTCCTCTACCGTGTGGGTCCCAGGTGTTGCACTCAGGCTTGGCTGCAGGTGCCTTTACTTGCTGGACCATCTCGCCAACCCTGGTCTTCATCTTTTAAGGCTCCAAATGCCCTATGTTAAAGGCCTTTCCGTGCTTTAATTAATTACCAATTTATATCATGTTTTGCTGCATGAACACAGTAGCACTACCCGTAAATTCCAACTTGTGGGGTGTGGGATTTTAAATATCTTACTCTCTGTAAGGAAGTTTGGCCTCTGGTCTGTGTTGGCATATGTAAAATTATTTTGAGACCTATGAAAATCAAATGATAAATATTTCAGATGGTCAAAAAGCACATTTAAATTCAAATTAAAAAAAATTCGGGGGTGGGGGCTGGAGAGATGACTCAGTGATTCAGAGCACTTCCTGCTTTTGCAGAGGGCCAGGGTTCCCAGAACCTTGCATGACAGCTCGCAACTGTCTGTAACTTCAGTTTCAGGGCATCCAATACCCACTTCTGACCTCCTCTGGTGCCAGGGATGCACACGGTTCACATACATACATGCATGCAGGCAAAACACTCATACACATAAAACAAAAATAAACCTTTAAAAAGAAAAGAAAAAAATTCAGTGGGTAAATTGCATAGAGTAGTTGTAAATTTTTTAAAATAAAGGATCTCACCAAAATAAGAAAGTACAGAATTCATCCGGCTGCACCAACAGACCGGAGGGCAGAGCAGTTTTATAGTCACGACAGTTTGCAAACGATGTTAACTGTGTATTTGGGGACTGTGTATGTGTTATGATGTAATCAGCTCTGAAGCTGCACTTTTCCCACTTTCCCGTGTTTTAAGCACTCCTCTCCTTCTGAGATCTAGATCTAGCCTCTGTGTTCCTCATCTGCAGAGAGCAGTCAAGGCTCCCGTATTGGGAGAGGGGAAGGGTGCTGGGTGCCTGCGCTGGCTCCGGGGAGCTTCAGACCACTCACCCATTTGTCAATAGAAGTAGTTTGCTGTGACTTGTTCATTTTAAGGGTTGTACCTGTTGGTTGGAGATGCTAAAAGAGCAGCGGAGGGGCAGCAAAAGTTGATGGAATTTGCCACAGCTGTCTGGGAGCAGTGAGTCGGAGTCTATCGGTCTGTTGACAGCTGCTTGTCGTCAGGGGAATGTGACACTGGTCTGAGTACTCTAAAGGCTGAAGCAGAGTGAGAGGGTATGTATGCTTCAGAGGTCTCAGCCATGTGGTGGGCATGGCGTCAGCCCTGTCCCTTGGGCCAGGAGCTCGGTGGCGCCTTTCAAGTTTGGAAGAGCAGAAGCTTGAGGCTTGTGACCCAGGTTCAGGCTGGGCTGCCCTATTTCCTGACTATATGAGTCATGTTACCTTTCCGAGCCTCAGTTTCCTTAACTGTAGAGTGGGAAACTACTGAACACTAGAAAGCTTGGCTCAGTCCTGCCTCTACTGTTGCTTTCGTGCCATTCTTCTGCATCTGGGATTCCCAAAGCCGGGGCTGACTTCTCCCGCCGTCCAGCTGGGAAGGCAGGGAATCAGAGATTCAGCCAGCTGAGGAGTCAGGTCAGGAATCGGGCCCCATTGAGTCCCTATGGGTCTACTGTGGCATTCATTGGTGTGTGTGCCATACATGTACAGGTGGTGCTTGGGTATGCAAGAGGGTCTTTTCAGAATCATGTGTGAGTGACACGTACACACATGCATGGGCATCCTGTATTTTCCCAGTAGGCCTGGCCCATGTGACTACTGCCTGATGAGCAATTACCACCGAGTTGGACAATTATCTGTTAGCCATGGCTCCCTTCCACTTCTCTAAGTGGGCTATGAAACCCTCCCTACACCCCTGCAATGGCTGCGGTGGACAGCCCATCGCTGTTCCAAGGTGGGGGATGCAGTCCGCCTTGAGCGGGGCTCCTCAGATGGTGCTCATCAGGCCCCAGAAAGGCCCCAGGCCAGGCCTGGGCTGCCTCCTCCTCATGCGAATGGACAGTTCTGGGCGCCGGCCATTTGCAGACCTGGAGGAGTGAGACTCTGGGCCCAGCAGAGGAAATGGCGGCCCAGAGCAGGATCTGGGAAGGCGGGCCGAGGGCGGGGAGCTGCCCGGAAGCTCTGCTGCTGCCGGTCAGCTGCTAGGGGCCTTCTTCCAAAGGAGCCACTAACAGGGCTGGGCTTCCTGGGCAGGTCTGTGTGCCCACATGCTTGCTGGGCCCAAGGCAGGGCTTACCTGTCAGGAACACTGTAAAGCCTAGGGGTTGGGTGAGATGCACAGCATAGCTTCCGGTAGGCCTTGGTTCTCTGTCTTTAAAGTGGGGGTTTTAGTGTCCACCTCAGATCCTGGAGGAAGCTCATGTGAGTTCTTTGCTGGGAAGCCCCAGGGTTGTTAGTTTTACGAGCCGCGTTGCATCTTAATAGGAAGAGGAAGGAAACAAACTCTTCAGCTGAGGTACCTGCTCACCCCAGCCAGTTTCTCCATCTGTAAAGGGAGGACGTCAACCACACAGGTTTCTTGGGAAAATAAACACCTATAATGTGTCAGGGCTTTTGGCTATTTGGGAGGTTGTTGATGGGTAGCAGTTATGGTTGGACCCTGGAAAAAGAATCCCAGGTATTGGGCCTTGTGATTTTGAGTTTCTGAATTTTAAGGCTGGGTATGGGGTACAGGTCTAGAACCCCAGAATGGCAGTGGCAGGAGCAGGGGTACCCAGGAGTTAGTCTGGCAGCTCTAGTGTGCAAGGGAACCTCTGGCCCAGTTTCTTGGGCACCCAGCCCTGCCCAGGATTCCTGGGGTGGGTGGGCCGGTGCTTCCGGCCCAGGCGTGGGTGGAAGGATCCTGCCTGCTCTCGCTCTGCCAGGGCTCCCAGTGACATTGCTGCTCTAGGCTCTATGGAACAAGTCTCACCGGAGCCTGACTTTTGAGATCCCAGTTAGTGGCCTGCTTCATCCGCCAGGGGCAAGCACCTGTGTGGCCTTGTAGTGGTAGATGCCCTTCGGAGTCCACCATGGCTGCCAGTGGAGGCCTCAATGGCATGGAGATGAGCATCCAGGCCTTTGTTATAAATGCAGACTGAGTCATCCAGTGCCAGCACCTTGAGGGACTCAGCATCTGAGGGTTGGGCTGTGGTGTGTGTGTGGGGGGTCTCAGACCTGCATCCAGGGCATTCCAGGATCAAGGAGGAGCTCTGCCCCTGAGACAGGGTCGCTGTCAAATAGGTGATTCTCTGGGCCATGCAGCCAGGAAGCCAATGCCAGGCAGCTGCAGATGAGCACTCCCAGGGTTCAGCAGGCCACCAGGATCCCTGACAGGTGCCATGGTGCGAAAGGCGTGGTCTGCAATCAGTGTTGAGTCACAAGGGGAAGAGACAAGGCTGTCTAGGCAGACCCTATTGGGGTCCTTGGGGGGCTGAAAACCCCTGTATTGGCACAGGAGGGTGCTTGGCCACATTTGGCTCTCCCCAGAGAATGCTAGTGCAGGTTTGAGAGATGCTAAGAACTAACTTTGCAGAGTACCTACTAAGTGCCAGGCCCCAGCCGGGACTTACAACATCCAGTTTTAACTTTCATCTTCCTGATTCCATTTCACCCCAACATCCGACCAGAGTCAGTATGTATGCCAAGAGACTGAGGAGCTGCCTCAGAGCCACATAGCCTGAGTACCAGAGCCTGCACCCTAACCCAGATTTTCCCTGTGGCTGTGCTGAACAGCCTGGCACTGGACCCCTGTTTATTTTCAGCCTGTTTCAGAGGCTGACCTTGACTGGCTCTCCTCAGACACTGAGCACTAGGAAGGACCTTTCCTTTGGCCTGGAGAGCTGCTGCAACTTAGAAGTATCCTGAGGCCCTGCGCCACAAAGGTTTGGGGGTGCTGAGGACCTCTCTCTCTGGTGGGTCTACCATCACCCCTATGTCTAGTGTCTGCTGGTCTACACTCCACTGACTCATGGGCTTCGTACCTCCATGCCCTAGCATGCTCTGGACTGCACTTGGTGGCAGTGGGCAGTGAGGAGACAGCATGGTTGATTTTTGTTCCCCATGGCCGTGAGGTAGGGAACTACTTGGGATCTGGGCCTGGGTATCATGTCCTGGGTCATGATGGCTCATGGGAGACCAGTTCTTTGTAGTGAACAGGGACTGTGTCAGCACATGGAGCAAGAAAGACCCCAGCTAGCTGTCGGTCAGTGTAGCCCACACTGGGGGCTCATATCCCCAAGCCCACAGAGTCTCTTGCATATTAGAGCAGTATCGAGTTCCTTTCATTCTTCAAGGCCCCATCACCAGGTTCTAGGCCCTGCAGGACACCAGGCCAGGAGTGGCCTCGGGAGGAGAACCGTTAGTGCCATTCAGAATGTGGATGGAGAAGACCTTGCAGAGTTCCAGGTGTCTGCCCCCAACTCCACAGGTCTCTACAGACCTGAGGCACACTGCACACGAACATGGCTGGCATAGCAGTCTGCCTAGGAGGATGAACAGCTTTGTCACTAGCTCACATGGGCACCCTCAGGAGGGCAAGACTGCCACTGAGGAGATGCCACAGAGCCAGGCCCTGCTAAGGAAGTCTCTAAACATGCGCTTGGAGCACCTATGGAATCCAAGAGACCTCCTGAAGGTGATGGACCCACAGTTCTGGACTCCTTCCCAGAGCTGACCACTAGGACTATAAGCTGCAGGGCCCCGTGTCTGGCCCCGCGCCTGCCACGTCCCAGGGCCCCCCGCCAGGCACACTCCCCCCAGCCCTGTATAGGCAACATCTGCTGCAGCAGCCACGCCAGAGCTCCACCTCCCATCCTGTCCCCATGGAAACCGGGAGGGGGGGCAGGGGAGTTAGCCACTGACTGGTTTCCATTAGAGCAGCCTGCTTTCCTGGAGCCCTGCCCCTGAGCTTCAAGGCCTCCCCAGAGGCTTCTTCCTGCATTTGCTGAGCACCACTCAGTCTATGCCAGGGAGCCCAGGGGTCCTGGTCCTGCCCACAACTGGCCAGCTTCCATCAGGGGAGAATCAGGTGGGTTCAGGGCCCTGTCCAGCACTGGGTATGCTCTGGGCCCTGGCAAGCTGTGGTGTCAGTCCCCCATCCTTCCTCACGAAAACCACCACTGCAGAGATCTTGTGGTCTGGAGAAACTTGTGTACTTGAGTTAATCCTGCTGAGACTGTGCGACTGTAGAACTCCCACTTAGCCATAGAAGCTCAGGGACCTCAGATAAAGTCCATTCCTGTCTTTGGGCCTCAGTTTACCCATCTGCAACATGAGAGGGTTGACAGGTTTCTGGAGTTCCTTGTAGTGCAAAGAACGAAGGGAAGGAGGGAGAGAAAGAAGAGAAGACAGGAAGGGGGAGGAGACAGAGCCTCAATAGTACCAGCTCCTCTGCGTTCTCAGGCTGGGGTTTTGTTTGCTTTCAGAGGGGTTTTTAAGGAGTCACGGAATGTGATCGAAGTAGAGGTTGGAGAGGCCTCGAGCCATTCAGAGCCCTCAGCATCTGTTTAGCACTCAGTGACCTAGCTGTGACTGTAGCAAGAGGAGGAGGCTTCAGTCCTGCCCGCTTGGAGCCCAGAGGGCTCTGGAAGCTACCGGAGAGGTTTCTGGAGATCAGAAGTGTAAGCAGAAAATAAGATCCGGCTTCCAAAAACCCAGCAAGCTCATCCCCAAGGAGGTGGGAGGCCTGGGAAAGTGCCTTAACAAAGTTCCCAGAAGGTTGGCCATGGCTGTGGCCCCAACCTGGCTTTCATGTCAGCGGCGTGGTGGCATGTCACCCTCCTCCATAAAAGTGGGAAGCTGATGAGAGAGGGCATGTGTGTGTTCTGTCACTGGCCCTTGGGGACTTCTGTGCCATTTGCATGTAAGAAGCTTGGCTCCTCCCACAGGGTCTGAGCCCCTGACTGCTTGTGAGGGAATGTCAAGGGTGCTGGTCCCTACCAAGGTCTGCCATTGTCGGCCCCACACCAGGAGCAGAGTCACAGGCACCAGCTTCTCAGCCATCTAGGCGGGTGGCCTTCCCTTCCCTGGTCCTCATCTATAAAATAAGGACAGTAGCCCTGACTCCATGTGTGATCTAGGTGGGGGGGGCAGGACTGGGTAAATGGTGGCAGAGCCCATCTAGGTGGCATCAGCCAGGTGTGCTCATGTTGAATGATGCTGGTCATGTGTCCCAGAGAGCTGCAGAGAACTCTGGGACAGGAGGACCCTCTTATCAGGACCCACAGTCACTGCTGTGGGGTGGCATCTGCCCCTTGCATGTGCTTAAGTGCCACTCAGTTTTTTTAGCCAAGGCACTGATTCCATTCCTCACCCAGGTGTCACTTCAGCCTCTCCCTAGGTCACTGGCCCATCCCCTTGGCAGAAGCAGCTGATGGATCACGAGGACATTAAAATTGTAGCTCAGAAAGTGGATGTGGTGGCATTTTCAGTTTCCTGCCCTGAGCAGGACGAAAATGTAGACGTGAAGGATACCTTCCAGGCACCTCTGCCCAGCACGCTGACATGCAACCTGGCCAAGGGAGCTGGCGCAAGCAGTACGCCGGGCCCAGCCCAGGCTGATTTAGACATACAGGAGACTAGGAAAGCATAGGAAATGAAGGAAATTTCCCCAGGGAAGGGGAAGACAAGATAGAGGAGCTTAAGTGCCCAGATAATTACAAAACGTGGCCTGATGATTTACCGCCAGGCGGGCTGGCTCCTCTGCTTCCCCCATCCATCCTTCTTAGGCCCCCTATTCCCTGGAGACCCACTGAGGGGAAGGCAGAGAGGCAGTGGGCACTGCCCCACGCCCAACCTTCACATTGTCTACTGGAGTTGAGCTCCAAGTAGGCTCTGGACAGGAGGCACCAGAAAGGGGACAAAGCTTCACTCTGTCCTCAGCTCCCACATCTGGTATCTGGGTGACCTCACAGAACTCCGGGCCCTTCCCAGCCCCATTCTGAGGGCTGGGAGGTCATGACCCTCACTACCCACACACCAGCCTATACTTCTGCCCATGGTTGCAGGGACCTCA
Organism: Nannospalax galili; assembly: GCF_000622305.1. Taxonomy (NCBI): domain Eukaryota; kingdom Metazoa; phylum Chordata; class Mammalia; order Rodentia; family Spalacidae; genus Nannospalax; species Nannospalax galili. The sequence continues at coordinate 407,347 of NW_008348199.1, read as the reverse complement.
GTGGGCAGGACCGTAAGAGCAACTGACATGACAGTACGGGGTCAGCAGTTGCCAAAAAAACAGGTCACTGCCGTGTCACTACCCCACCTACCCACCTACCTGAAAGAGGACTCTTGTCAGTTCTCAGATGAAGGCCAATCTCTCTCAGTCGGCTTCTTTCTTTGTTTGTTTGCTTCTTTTTCTTTTGTTTTGTTTGTCTTTTAGAGATAGGGTCTCCCTGTAGCCTGGAATTCACTATATAGACTAGGCTGGCCTGGAACTCACAGAGACCTGCCTGCCTCTGCCTCCTGAGCACTGGGATTAAAGGTGATGGGATTAAAACATGCCTGGCAATGTTTTGTTTTGTTTTGAGAAAGGTACTTACTATGTATCCCTGATTTGTCTGGAACTCTACATATGGATGGACCAGGCTGGCACTGAACTCACAGAGATCTGCCTGCCTCTGCCTCCTGAGTGCTGGGATGAAGGGCATGTGCCACCATGTCTGGCTGGTGGGACCCTTGATAAGACCTGCACTTTTCCATGACCCCTCCTCATTCAACTAGGGCCCTGTGTCACCCCCTAGAATCCTCCCAGCTCTCCATCCACCCCCTGCCTATGGACTTATAACCCCAATGGTCCTTTTACGCATGTTTGCCCTGGGTGTGCCATGGGCAGAATAGCTATAACCACTCCTGGCCCTCCCTGCAGCCTGGCTCAGGTGGGCTCTTAGGGGACGCTCCTGAGTGAAGTGCCTGGCTGGGTCCTCTCCCTGGGAGTTTTTCCAACTCTACAAAATATAGTCCCCTTTAGGGTTGACCCAGGCTCGTGAAGCCATAGTTCATCCTAGCACCACCCAAGCATCCCTGCAGAGAGGACAGCCCCATTGTGGCCATTTTGTCCTTCCTGATCATCGGTCAAGGGTGAATGTATGTCTTCATCCAGTGAAGCTGCTGTGGCTTGGTGACAGCTATGTACCAAGTATGCTTTGGGGCTCATTGCTGACCAGTGGGCAAGCACTGTGTAGTCTGGGGCCCATTCATCACCTGCACCAGGCCTCAACTTCTCCATCTGCTTCACTTTAGCTCTGACATTGGTGGGTCAGTGAAGGTTCTAGAGTCCAGGTTTGAAGCAGATGCCTTAAGTCTGAAAGCATTCCTGGGTTTCAATTTCTGATTCTGGAGTCTTCTTAGAGGTGAGGGAGATTGATGCATGAGACTATGTATAGATGAAAATCTATTCATCCACTTCTCCAGGCCCGATGCTTGGGCTCAGCAGCTGTGATGCTGTCACCTGGTGGGCACTCACACAGTACTAGGCACAGCCCACCAGGTTCCTGGGGCATGGAAACTGCTACAGGGGCAGATGGAGTACACGTACACACACACACACACACACACGCACACACAGACACAGACACACGCATACGCATGCACACAGACGCGCACGGACAGACAGACAGACACATACACACATGCACACAGACACGCACACACAGACACACGCATGCACACAGATGCGCACGGACAGACAGACAGACACATACACACACACACACATACACACATGCATGCACACAGACACACACGCATGCACACAGACACACACGCATGCACACAGACGCGCACGGACAGACAGACACATACACACACACACACATACACACATGCATGCACACAGACACACACGCATGCACACAGACACACACGCATGCACACAGACGCGCACGGACAGACAGACACATACACACACACACACACACGAGAAACTGGGCTGTGTGCCTGGCCAGGCAGAGGACGGTTGACCTCTGCTTTCTCTTTTCCTCAGTTTCCCAGAATCTTGGTTCATGATCACTCTTCCTCTTGCAATAGAAAGAAAATACTGAAATTACAGAACTAACCATCTCTCGGAGAGAGACTGACCTTGCCCAAAGTCGTTCCTCCATGTACTTCCCTAAAATAGACATTCACAAAATGTGTGAGAAGGGGAGGTGGTTAGCACCATCTGCCAGGGTGCACTTGGCTTTTGACAGGAGCAGACACGATTTGCAGGCACCATGGGGCTCCACAAGGCCAGCATCCCCCCTGTCTAGGTGGCTGATGACCACAGCAGTGGTGTGACTTTAGGGCAGAAACTGTTAGGTCTCTGATGCATGACCAAAACGTTCTGAGTCTCATGTCTAGAAACAACATCTGTAAAGAAACCAGGACTGTTTTTCCCTTGCATTGGAACTGAGGCCCATTACGTTGCTGTCACAGACTCTGGCAGTGTTTTCAACACTTACCAAGCCCTCCAGGTGGATATGCAGATGGTCTCGGGTCTGATTTCCAGAATCAACTGGACATTAGTGGGAAGTTGGTGGTTGCCAGTGGCAGACCCCACTGACTGTGCCTGCTGGGTCACAGGAAGTTCACATCCGGTGCCTTCCTTGTTCACCTCTGAAGCCAGTGTATACAGTAGGTGTATATGGACCCTCTTAAGATGTAAAGGTGGGGCTCAGAGAAGCCAAGTACCTGAGGGCCACCCAGCCTGGGAGATTCTGCTCAGCCATTTAGCTTTAGCTTTCAAGCCTGCCTGACCCAGGAATGTTCATTCTGTCAACCAAGACGGATGCCACGGTCCCACTGGCCACCCTGCAGATACACCTGTGGGTCTGGGTAAGAATTAGGCTGCGGTGAGTCTGGGATGGGCCTCTAGGGTCTTCTGCCTGGGGTGGTGCTGGGTCTGACTGATTGGGTGCCAGCCTTGATGGGCCATGAGCATGGAAAACGACCTAAGATAGCTCTATCACACAAGTGACTGCACCATGAGCAGCTTTGGGGGCTCAGCCACCCAAGAGGGAAGAGTGCACACCCAAGATTTATTTAGAGGGCAGCACTGTCCCCTGCTCAGGTCCCTGGAGATCACTCAGTCTTGGCTATCACTGTCATGGGCAAGGTGGGTGAAGGAATACAGAGGCATTTGAAAGTCAAGGGGAAGTCATGTATGCATGTCTGAAATTAGAGGGATTTGGCACAGCCCTCTACAGCTGGGATCCCCCTCGAGCAACCATGAAAGGTTTTCAGCTATGTGTGGCCAGGGATGTGTCTGTGTCTCTTAGGTGGAACGGGACCCAGGAGCCACCCTGCTCATGTTGCAGGCAGGAGCTCCCCACTGCCAGCACAGGGAGTACACCTTCATGTGTCCAAAGTGGGCCTGGGATGACCTGTGTGACCTTGGCTACTGCCCCAGGGGGAAGAGGCTGGTCAGCCTCTCTTGTTTCCGATGGTTGAACCTACTTGTCCTGTGTCACCTGTCACACCTGTAGCCTGGAATTCGCAACTTTGGGTACCAACCTTGATTAGAGACATAAAGTTGAGCTGTTTACAAAAGAGGGGACCTCTGCTATTGGTCCTATTGGCGCCCCAGCATGCTGCTTGTTGGAGTGCCTCTCGTTGAGACCAAGCAGGTGCAGGCTTTATTGGTCTCCATGCCACTGAGAGTCCTTTCCTGGGAAGACCTCAGAGCCCCAGAGATGGGTCCAGCCCACGTCTAGTAGGTGAGGGTGGGGCATGGGCCTGTCTAGAAAGGCTGTATTTGTAGGCAGCATGCAGGTGTCCCAAGCTCATTAAATTGGAGATCTGTGCACTGTGGGCCTGGAAGTAAGGGGAGTGGTCCTTATGGCTTGGGCCCCAAGAATAGGCAGGAGGGGTCTAGCTGTCAGGCAAGGATCAGTGTGGCCACAGGACCACCCCTTCTCAAGGCTCAGGCCTCTCTCCTTTGAAATGGGATGGTGATATGGTCACAGGTTGCATGTAGCCCCTCTTCCCTCCTGCTCCCTAGCTTCTCTGAGACTTTCATAGCCCTATGTGGATAAAGACGTGGTCACTGAGGACCAACCAGGGCATGGGGCTCTTACAGGTTACAAATTCCATCTGTAGAGACAAGCTGATCCAGGCATCACCTCCCAGGTAGGGGAGAAGCACGAATACCTAAGTGGGTTTCAGGGCTGAGAACATACATGGGGAACCTTCAGCGGGTCCTTCTAGTCTCTAGATCTCATGAGTTCTAGAAACTCACTGTGGAGATTCTGCTGTGAGGAGGGTGAGGTGAACAGCCCTGGGCCACCATTCTTCACCACATTCAGCCTGTCCATGAGTAGAGTAGCCCCTAGTCCTATGGTTACAGAGTCAATGTGGGGAAGACATTTCAGGACACCCCCCTGAAAGGATACCCCGAGCCTTCTTGCAACCTAGGACTCATGGGAACCTGGATGCTGGTGCTCAGCATGGGGAGGAGAAGGGACAGCCTGGGAGTCACTGTGGCCAGGGCTGGCTTCTTGTCTTGGTCCTGGCTTGCCCCTGTCTATCTTGGGAATCTGTACCTCGCAAACCCCACCCAGATAACAGATGTTATTCCCAGAGCAAGGCAGGTGGTGGGACATTTTTGTTGGGTGGACCCAAGAACATAAGGCAGGTGAGGGGCATTCTTACCTCATAGCTCCTAGGACTATGGTGTGTGTGAGGGGCAGTGGGAGCATCATGAACTGAGCTGGAGGGACCCCCCAACCCCCACCCTCCGGTGCTCTCTGATGCAGGCCAGACAGGAGTAATGTGTGGCGGTGGGAATACATTCTTGTCCCAGGGAACTGTGAGTGTCACTGTGGGGCCTGAAGCAAGGGGAAGGGCTTAGCCAGGAGCAGGCAACCAGGTCCCATCAGCCCTTCCTCCACAGTTACAGAGGGCTCTAGGGTAGGGGTTAGGGCTGCGTTATGGCTGGGCTGCCTGGGAGCCATGACAAGGAGTTACTTTGGATTGTGGGTCCTGGCAGGCTGGAGCTGGGTGAAGCAGGGCATAGTTCTTTATGCTGTCTTCTACCTCCTGTGACTGTTTGAAATTCTAGGCCCCTGGTACCAAGGCCATAGTGACCAGTGTGTAGGTCTGCTTATCTACAGATGACTGTAGGGGTGACAGAGGCAGGGAGGGCTACACTGCCCCTGCCCCATGTCTGTGTCCAAGCCACCAGACCTGCCAAGCTGAAGCCTTCCCTCTTGGCCTCCTTGTGTCTTGCAGAACATGGCCATTCCAGAGCGCTGTCCAGGAAAGTGGGAGCCTGTCATGGACATCAGAAGACCTTCCAGGACCTCATTCCCAGGTAGCTGTGTCTTCCCCACTCGGGCAGAGAGGAGCTCACTCCATCAGAAGCAGGCGTGGGGATGATGGTGGTCTGACACAGAAGGGGCCATAGTTGGTTTTTGAGAGAAGCCAGCACTAGTCCTGCCCTCACAAGCCCTACCTGGTGCCAGGCCTGCCCTGCCCCCAGTCTCCTAGGGGCTCAGCCTGACCTCAGACCAGTGGGAGAATTCCCTGCCTCAGGACAGAACAGAATTGGTGCCAAGAATTCCAGGCTCCTGTTCTAGCCCTTTCCCCTCACCCCTGCTATGTGGCCTATGGTGGCCTGACTTGCCCTCTTGAAGCAGATGGAATCTGGCAGGGCTGGCAAGGACAGCATGCCCCTGGTGGAGGGTAGAATTGGTCCTGAGACTGCCTCTTGCAGCCCGGTCATGCAGTAGGCACACACAGCCCCCAGCCCCTTTGCTACCTCCTGTCCATTAGGACAGGCTCCTTCAGTGCTTAAAACTCAGTGCTCTGGTCCACAAGATGGGCAGGGATACCTCCTGGTGGAGATATCAAGGGCTGCATAGTGACCCCTAGAGCTAACCCGTCGCTTGGGTGAAGGGCCCAGGTTGAAGATCTAGACACAGTCTTTGCAGCAGGCAGTATAATCTACTTGATGCTGTGTACTGTGGGCCATGACCCGCCCCCCCAGCCTCCCCTCCTTCAGCTGGTTTCAGCAGGCTTGGGATCAGCCATCATTTTGCTCGGAGTCATTGCGTTAGAGTCATGTGCTGGCACTGATCAGGAGGGTAGGTTGAGGCAGAGGTAGTGTGCCTCTGGCTAGTAGGTAAGGCTGTGCTGGCTTTTCTCTAGATACGGCTGAGAAAGGTCCTATATCCAGGAGCCCAGGTCTATGGGACAGCATAGCTACTTGGAGGCTTGAGTAACTCCCTACAGCGGCTCTGGGTCTGCTACGTGTCACTTAGACGGGACAGGGCTCCCACCCTACCCTTGTCAAGGTCTATGGGACAGCATAGCTACTTGGAGGCTTGAGTAACTCCCTACAGCGTGTCACTTAGACGGGACAGGGCTCCCACCCTACCCTTGTCGGTCTGTGTATGCAGCCTCCTGGGGTGGCAGCATGGCCAGACCTCTGACAATGTGCTTCCCTCCAGGGACAGCTCCTGTATATGACCTCATCCTTGCAGCCCCTGTGGCCTTGACTTGGCCCATGCAGCTGCTGCTAGCCCTCAGAACTTACGGAATGGGACCAAGCTGCAACCTCAGAGTTGGAGCACCTAGAGCCCCAGCCCACCCCCTCACAGCCTGTGTGCCCTGTGGTTCTGGGGGAAGGGTCTTGGCTGGCCTCTACTGGGGATTCTGATTTCTTACCTGTGAAAAGGCATCCAGGCCTCTACATCTCAGGTCCAGAGGGGTGGCAAAGACACTCAGGCAGGCTAAATTGTAGGGCCACCTGGATACTCTTACCCAAAGGTAAAGCCAGCATGTCTGTCCTCACCGATCACAGGACAGGAAAGGAACTCTGGTTCATTCGTCCTTCCACAGACAGAGCGGCTTAGAACCACAGCCGTTGTTGGTGACCTGTAAGTTCAGCTCTAGGCTTGCAGAAAGACAAAGCAAAGAAAGACATCTCCTACCTTAAATGCCGTTCGAGGAGGCCATTGTCGACAGTGATGCTGAGAGTGGGGTAACTTGTGCTAAGACCCAGAGCTCACACAGACCCTGGCCAGTCCAGGGAAGAAAGAGGGAGGGATGGAGAGTTCCTCACTGTCATGCCAAATTCCCCTCGCTGTCTTAAGTGCCAGCACGCTTGCCATTTAATCCCCTCTCTTCCAAACACCTACGTTGAAAGGCACAGTAAGCTGCCTGCAGGCCTCTCTGAACCTGGCTTTGCTCGTATGCCCTCCCTCCGTGTCTGTGTCCTGGCAGCCGCATCCTGCTGCTGACTAGGGCCTCATGGGGGGGTGGGCGCAGGATTCCATGAGGTTTGAGTCTTAGCATTTGGCCAAGAGATCATGTAGATGAAGTGGCCTCCTTGGCCTTGAGCCACCCCAAGCTCCAGGTGCCTACCGAGCTGTGCGCAGGCCTCTTGGGGATCTCGAGGCCAGACAAGAGTGCTCATGTATGTTCTCAAAGACCTAACCACTGTCTCTTTCCTTCAAGGCCTAAGCTCTCTTGATGACTTCACTCAGTAGAGGACCATGTCGACCCCAGGTCAGTGCAACATTTTGGTTGTTGATGGAACTCAGGCCCACCAGGCTCAACCGCCAGCCTCTTTCCGGAGCTCTAGGATGTCTAGGCATGTGCAGGTGTACCCAGGAAATTTACAGCTCTCTACGGTGTTACTCAGGGCTCAGTGGGTTAATGTCCCAGCTGCCACTGTCATGGCTGCCTTGTGTTTTTGACTGGAGATCTGTGTACTTGGAGTCTATTGTGCGCAGAGGCGGTTGCCAGCTGGGGAGCTGTGCCAGCACAGCCCCTCTCCCAAGGAGCCACCCCCCCAAAGGTAGATTTGGGAACATTTAGATGACTTTAGCTCCAGGGAATCAGTGTGGCTGTGGTTAGGAGCAGGCCTATCACCTGGACTTCAGGCACTCTACACCATCTTTTGTGAGCCAGAGCAGTCATATTTGGACTTGGGATCCCTCTGTCATCTGGGCTTTGGTGTGTACAGGCCAGCAGGCTGGGCTTGCCACATATGCTGCCCAGGTCTTTGTGTCTGCACATGGGACCAGGGCTGTCAGCCAGTACCTCTGAGTAGGCTGAACACAGCTGGCTGGGAAGTGACTGGACCGGGGACTTAGCAGATGGGACAGGACAGAGTAGGTGAGCACAGGCAGAGACAAAGAAGATGAGCAGGACACCCAGACACACCCCGAGGGTGCAGCTGGCTCAGAAATCCTGGGGACCTGGAAGCTCTTGACCAAAGTACTCTAGTCCAGAGCCTGGCCTTGCCTGGGTACACAACCTACACCAGGCCTGCCTGTGACACCCTATCTCAGCCATATGCACCCCGGTACACATGATCCCAACAGTGCCCCATAGACACAGAGGGACCTCCAGGGTCCAGAGGTGCAGCCTTTACACAGGCTCAGGCTCAGAATCAGAATGTGCCCTGGGTCTCTGAGTGTGGAATGCTATCATGGCAGGACTCTAGGAGCAAGGGCAGGAGGCCCAGAGGGGGTCCTGGGCCAAGAAAAAGGAGGGCAGGCATGGAGATTCCCCTCCCCCAACAAGATGGGGCTCATCATCCCAGTCTGCTCTTCCAGAGCCCCTCAAGGGATCTAGAAAGAGGCAGCCCCACCTCCCCAGCAACCTGGGGACTGCAGGGCCATGAGGTCCTTTGGGGGACACCAGCTTGGATTGGGGGAGCTGTGGCCAGTCTGGGGCTCTAGAACTTGTTTAGCGAGGTTGAAGTCTGCCAGACCGAATCTGGGCCTGGGAGGTCTCAGCACAGGCAAGCCTCTGGCCTCCTCCCGTACCCACTCTTGTATAGCTGGCCCCCATGCTCATAACATCAGCCCCAGCACCTACCCACACTAGGTAGCCGAGGACAGGAGCCCAGAGTAACCAAGCAGTGGTCACGTGGCCTTGCTCAGTAAACTAGAGATGGCTGATTTTCTGCAGGGACCTGTCCCCTAGGTTCCTTGGCCAGAGAGGCACAGGTACACTGGAAAACCGAGCCTTGGGACAGTGGGCCTGACAGCCATGACAGAACCATGCTAGAAGTCATACCCGATTCTCCTGTCCCAAAGTCTGGCACTCCTAACATGGAGAGGGGCTCTCTAGACCAGCTGTCCCAGTGGCCTCCAGACATGAAAAGGACACAGATTCTTCTAAGATCAAATAGCCAGATATTTTTGTTGTTTTTGAGATGAGGTCTCTAGCCCAGGCTGACCCAAGCAGATGTTGAAGGTGATCTTGGATGCTTCATCTGTGTGCCTCCACCTCTCAGGTGCTGGGATTACAGGTGCCTGGTTTCCATAGTACTGGGGATTAAACACAGGATTCTGTGTGCTAGGTAGGTACTCTGTCATCTGAGCTGCAGCCTCCGCCTCCGAATAGTCTTTGATTATCCCTAAAAATACCCTGCATTTGCTCTTTGTCCCCAGTACAATCAATAACATGCAGAGTCCCAAGCTTGGTCCCATACCAGCTCTGACTTGGAGTAGTACTCTGGCCTCCGACTCTGGCCAGCCGGCGGGGTGGGGGGGGGTAGTAGGATGCTTTTGGAGAAATGCTTCTGGGAAGCCAAAAGCCCTGGGGAAGGCTGTCCTTGGTGTGGGTCCTCTCAGAGAGAAGCAGCTCTGGCCCCTCTACGCAGCTTTGTGACCTTCCTATACATCAATGTAACTGAGTCTCTATGCCCTCATCCCTAAAACACGGAAGGGCGGAAACTCCCATGCTGCTATGCGACTGTGGGGAAAATCACAGCCTCTCTGTGATCCACTTCTGTAGCTAAGGAGCAAGTTTTCACAAGGGCAGAGTGAGCCCCAGATGTGAGGGGTTATCAATACCTGGCACATTGCAGGTACAAAGTGTTCATACACACTGGGCTTCGTGGCACAGGCCTGTGATCCTAGCTACTCAGGAGGATTGCAGGTTGCAAATTTGAGGCCAGAATGAGTTTGAGATCAGCCTGTAAAACTTAGCAAGACCCTTAAAATCAAAGGACTAGGGATGTAGCTTCGTGGTAGAGCTTTGGATCTGATCCCCAGTCCCACCCCTCCCAATGGTTTCACATGCATGGGTCCCCAGCGGGACATGTACACAAGTACTGACGTGAGTTTGTAATCTTGGGTGGACGGGAATTTGAATCCAGGACCACGTGTCCCCGCCGCCCCCACTGAGAAGAGACCCTTGGTGAGCAGCAGAGACCCCCGTACTGTTTATTCTCCTTTAGAGGTGTTAGGACGGCTGTGGTTGCACCAAGTGACCTTGTCATGTGACCATGGAAACCCTGCCCTATAAAGATGATGTGGACTCCACCCAGTTTCACATTTTTTCCCCACAGGCCCTGCTCTGACTTGTATCGACTGGTCGCTGTCAGAGGCCTGAGCCCTCTGCTGTATGAGTTGTACTCCCTTACGAGCCAGCTAGTCTGCGAGGGCCCTTCTGCCAGCCACAGCCCCCAGGTCTCAGTTTACCTGTCTGTGAAGTGTGACTGCTCTCCATACAAGTTTTTGCCCTGTACAGGTCAGGAGGCAGCAGACAGCACAAGGTGGGATCTGTGGCCCCAAGAGCTGGTCTCCTTGCCTCTGGGTCACAGTTTGATTCTGAGTAAAATTTGGTCAAGACAGAGCACAGGGGTGGAGAGGGGATGTAAAGGAATCCCACAACCCCCTGGAGCTGGAGTCATCCCTCTGTGGGGTCTGTGGCTGGTCATTAAATATCCACTGACAATTGCCCTCTACCTGTAGAGGTTTGAAACCAACCATGAGGAGCAGAGGGCAGTGGGACCTTTAACCAGAGACCAGAGTAGGGGATGGGAGTAGGTGATGTTGCTTGTTTGGGAAGCAGCTAGGGCAGGGTGAGCAGGCATCTAGGGCCATCCTAGCCAGAGCCACAGAAGGTGGGGAGGGGACACAGCTGCATATACCTGGAGTAGGTCCCTCTTGTGGCAACTGCTCTGTCTCCTAACATGACTCCTGCCCTCGGCCAGTTGGCATCAGATAGGAAGGAGTTGCCTGGCCCACCAGTCCCTGGAGCACAGGCTAGCATTTGGACCCCCTGGCTTGAGGCCACCCTGACCTGGGCAGGCGAGGACACGTCCCACAGGGAGGCTAGGGCAGAGAATTGTAACCCAGAGGACATCAGGCGTGGGAAGCCCCGTGGCCTCTGGGACCCTCACTGTGCTCCTTGACAGCTGCACCAACCCCCTTGAAGGGGAGTGTCACAGCATCTGGAAGCCCTGAGTGCCAGGACATTTAGATCCTGGGCAGGAAGAAGGCTCTAGAAATTACTTGCTTGGTCCTCTGTGTCTGGTCAGACCATCTCAGGCCACAGTACAGGGCAGAGCCCTGTTTCTAGTTAGGATGCTTCTCCTTCCCCTGCCAAGCCTCTAGTGGTCCCCACCCTCTGACTTCCGCTGCCTTTGTCTTTCAAGGGCTCCACAAAATGGCCGACACAGCCTTCCGCCATCTTGTAGCTCAGGCAAGTAGGAGGGAGGAAAGGAGACCCCTGCTTACTGCTTGCCCTGAGTGGCCTGGACAGAGCCCAGCACCAGCCCCCACCCTGTTCGGCCTTGGCTATGGTTACCCTGGGCTTGGCACAGCCAGCTGCTTGGCAAGGCAGCCTGGGAGTCCTGGCCCCTCACCCAGCCCTTGAGTGTCCCTCACCATCCCCTAAGGCTTCACCACTAAGCAGGCGGAGAAAAAGACTGCACACCAGAATCTAAAAGGGCAGCCACCAAAGCTGTGCTCCCACAGGGAGTCCTTGGCAGGCCAGCATGGATGGTTCTAGAAATGGTGTATCTTGTGTGGAGCTGGGTTCCTGAGACACCATTAGCAAAGGTGGATTTGGAATCAGCCCCACTAGAGAGGAAAACAGTACCTTCTGGCCTCCACATGCCTCTCAAACTCTTGACCTGCCCAATGATCTTTGGGCTCCCTGGCTAGGGGTGAGACAGGATGCCAGGCTCTTAGTAGCCTGTCAGGCCCATGGCCTGGGCAGCCTATGACCATCTTCAGGTAGCAGGCCAGGTGCTTGCTGGAGAAGGCTCTGTTCCAAGAGCTAGGCCACCCACCAGGCCACTGAGGTTCACAAAGCTGGGGGTGAGCTGTTCTTCCCACCCCAACACAGCCCCCTTCCCATGTAGTACCTGGTCCAGCAACTCAGCTCAGTGGGGATCCCCTGTGGGCTTCCTTGGAACTTTCTGTGCTTGTTAACAAGCTCATGCTGTTCCTCTGCCTTTCCAGAGCCCACCAGATCAGAAGCAGCTCATTCCAGAGTAGGCGTGATGATGGAAGCCAGGCCCACAAAACCCCCAGCAGCCCTGGGTCATGGCCACGCAGACAGTACACACTGGCTTCCTAAGGTAGGACAAGCAGGGTGGCCTCTGGGAGCCAGGAGTAGCCAGGCATCCCTGCCACCCCCATGACAAGATCCTTGAAAGAAGCTAGGAGCCAGTTCCGTGTGAAGTGGGGAAAGGGGCCCTCGGAAGGCTGGTGCCACCTCTGGGCAGCGTGGGGGTTGCTGAGTGACCCTGCCGGGCCCCGTGCTCTCTGTGAGGGCAGCAAGGGGCTGTGTGTAGACAGCAAGGCCAGGCTTTCTCACTAGAAAGTTTGATCTTCTTTCCCGTGTTTCCCAGGCAGAACATTCTATCACCCTGATGTGAGGCTTGCCCAGGCCATGTCCTCCATCCAGAGAGACCCAAGAGAATGTACTCAGACTGCCGACCAGAACAGTGCCAGGTCAAGCCCAGAACTTCCTATGTGCCAGGTCAAGCCCAGAACTTCCTGGGAGCTGTGGAGAAAAGTTCTCCAAGGAAAGGCCAGGGCTGGGAGGGAGCTGATGAACGCATACTGCAGAGCAGGCAGGGTCTACACTGGGTCATCTCCATGGTGTTACGTCTGTAGCCACCTCCTACCCACCTGCCTATGACCAAGACTGGGGCTTGAGTTGAGAATATCTAGGGATGAGCACACACCTTGCAGGGTAAAGCTGTTAACCTGACGTATAAAGGTCCAGCCCCAGCCTGAGTGTTGCTGAGAGGAGGGCCCTGAACACTGGCCGTTCCCTGCTGCGCACCAGCCCATTCGTGTCTCACCCTGGCTAAGAGTAAGCAGCTTCTCCATGCCTCCTGCTACTGAAAGTACCAGCTGGCAGTCTCACCAGGTCTCCAGAGGAGGCCTAGGGGCCGTCCCTCATACCCTGTTGCCGTGTGGAAAGAGTTGGGCTTAGATCCTGGCCTCCCCAGCCAGCTCCAGGCTCTGAATACTCAGATATCTTTCTCTTACGGGATTTGCTGTGGGCCACAGTGCTCATCACCTGTCTGTTTTCGGGGTGGCAATGCCCCCACTGCATTTTAGTCCTTAGGTCTGGCCCAAGGTCCAACATAGGGGCTCCATCTTGGGCCCTACCAGCATGAGATTTGAAGAGCCAGAGGCAGCCGGGTCCAAGGCATTTAGGTACCAACTCCAGTTTTAACCCTGCGCTTCTGGGGGGCCCCTAGGATCCTCTCTATAGACTTGCCAAAGCAGCCTAGTGTGAGGTTAGGGGAGAGTCAGCAAGCCTGGGTCATCTTCATTCAAATGTGATGTCTTGTCCAGGAACCTTTTTGTATTAATAATTTCTCCAGATTTCACACAAAAGTGTTACTTGTCTCAGTGACCGAGATTCTTGGTGACTCTCGGTCTTTAACATGCTTGTCCTTGCCAGACCCAAGATGGCACTTTGTGAGTGTGGCCTGTCTCTGGGCACACAGACCCAGGCCCGGTCAGTGAACATGCATCTTGTTAACTTTATGGACCGTGTTTGCAGGGAGACCCGCCTTCTGCCCAGCCTGATGCCACCCCTCTCATCGTTCCCAGACTCGCTGTTGGCACGGCCTGCTGAGCAGAGACACCGGCTGCTTTATGGGAGAAACCTAATCAGGGAGGCTAAGGGAGGGGGACTGTCAAAGGGCGGGGGTCTGGCTCTTGGTGGCCCCAAGCCAAGTCTGAGGTGACTTCAGGGTGACACTGTCTGTCTGCCTCACTCTCTCCAGACATCCGCCCAGCCTGAAAGGGCCACCTGCCTGCTAAGGCCTTCTATGCACCTGTCCTGGCCAGTCTGGCTCCTCCCCCCAGGCACCCTGCCCATGGACAGACACTGAAGGGCCAGGGCCGGGCCGGGAGGTGGCAGCTGGCAGATGGCAGGGCGCCTGCTGACTGCTCAGTCCCTGGCAGCCTGTTCAGGACACCATTCACGTTACATTGCCTGCTCCTGCTGACAACCCTTCTCCAGCCTGGCCCCATAGGGTCCACTTGATCTGTCGCAGGACCTCTTCCTCGTCACTCCTTGAGAAAGTTATCTCTGGTACTCCCCCAGCCCCACACCGAGGCCTGAGGGCAGTGTTCAGACCCAGGCTGTTGGGCAGGTGGTCCCGGCACATCTCAACACCCCCAGTTCTAGAACTGTGCCTTTTTCCTAACTCACTCAAAAGGGAACCAGAAATGATACTATCCCCACCCCCCAAATGGGCTGTTGGCTAAAGTCCCATGGAGCCTGCGTGAGCCCCCTGGGTGGGGCAGAACTGAGCTTAGGAACCTGAGGAGGTCATGGTATCCGTGCCTGGCTGCCAGAGCATGGAGAGGTGGTGAAAGGAATGTGTCCGAGGAAGGCACCTGTAGGTCAGTCTCACCAGGCTCAGAGCCCTGGGCAGAGCCAGGCCCCCTGGGGTGCAGGGGCCTCTTGAAAAGGAGCAGGAAAAACAGGCCAGCAGCTCTTGGCAGAGGGACAGGCCAGGGCAAAGGCCAGGAGGTGGGAAGGTCCTGGGCGATGGCTAAGTGCAGAATAGGCCTGCCCAGGGCATTTTGGTGCTCTGGGGCACTTCATCAGGGGGTTTGGCTGACAGGGGCATAGTGGGACAGATCAGAGAAAGAGTGGCATTGTGATGGACAGCTTAGCTGGCTGTCAGGGAGGGGCCTTCCCACCCTGTGTCCTCATTACCCTCAGTAGCCACATGGATTCAACTTCCCAGCCTTAGAATGGGTGGCAGCCGTAAGGCTCACATGTCAGGCAGAGGAGGGCAGATCCTAAGGGGGGCTTGTTTCTGTGTACCCCAGGTGCAGCTCCAGAGCCCTTCAGCTGGCTGGGCTGCGCCCTCACCACCACCCATGTCTCTGCTTGGCTTTCTGTCCTTTTGCTGCTGGCTCTGCCAGGATGCTTTGGCCAGAATGGACCTCGTGGAGGTAGGGTGATGACTTGATTCATAGAAGTGAGCCCATGCTTCCTCTAAGCCCCTCCCCTGGTATGTTCTTTGAGGGCTCAGGCCCTGCTTGCCTTGTGTCCTGGGGAAGCTGCATCCCACTGCTGCCTCTGCGAGGGGATTAAACGCTCCCTCCAGGGTCCAGTTGTCTACCACAGGCCAACATTCATGGGGCCAGTATGAGACTGTCCCCTCCCTGTGGTTCCTTCCACCCTCTGGGCCACTGGCCACCCATATAGTCAGGCCACTGGCCACCCATATAGACACACCCAGCCACCCTGGATGAAGTCTGAGTCATAGTCTCTGACACAGCATGTCTATCACAGGGCTAGTCATAGAGGCCACTCTGTCCAGGGCTTTGCATGGAGAATGTCACTATGCAGCAGACAGACTGGATAGAAATGTCACTGTGCTGTGGGATGGCAGGATGGGGCCAAGCTGTATCCCTTGTGAAACTGATGCTTGTTGCTTTTGTTTCTAAGCCCAAGCAGGTCAGGAAGAGGTCCCAAGCAGGAGCTCCTGTCTGCAGCTAGCCTCCCTGTGGTGAGTGGGGCCTCCACTGTCCTTGCTCTGGAAAGTAGAGAGCCGTGGGAGACTTCAGAGAGAGGAAGGCTAGGGTCAGACCTGCCCTCAGCTCAGTTGCTTTTACCTGGAGGTCGTGTACTCCCCCAGGCTGTGCCTCCCCCTAGCAGACTGCTCCAGCTGACCCACCTCATCTATCCATGATGCACAATGATGTGATGACCTTGGACCCCATTGAGCTCCCTGGTCCTTCCACATCAGACTGTATGTGGTTTAATGGAGCCACAGCTCCGTTCATCACAGGCTCTTAAGAAGAAGAGTGCTCAGCCCTGTGTCCTCCCTACCCTGAAGACACTGTCCAAGGCAGGCTCACACCCCTCAGGCTCACCCACACTTGAGAGTCCTCTGAGGACCTCAGTATGAGATAGCTCCCTTTTCTCTGCCCTTCCATCACTCGGCCCTCCAGTGATCCTAACTCTTAGGCTACCTGCCATTGATGGAGGACAAGCCTGGGGGTACAACACAGGAGAGTCTCATCTGGTCTGAGAATAAAGACCACATGAAGGAAACTGAGGTGGGGGGGAGGGGACTGAGGTCAAGACCCACCAGGATGTCTGACTCCCACAGCTGGGGCCCTGCATCACCAGTGCTGCTGTTAAATACAAGCTCAGGTTGGGCACCGACAGGCTATAGGACAGGGGCTGTTGGGCCACCGCAGTGGCACATGCCAGCCTTCCACTGATTACTAACTAGAGTGGCCTGGAGCTGCTGATAGCATGGGCTTCTCTGGTCATGTCACCACATCCAGATGCAGTCTGGGACTAGGGCTGACAAGGTTACCCACAGCCAGTTAGCCTACAGGGTGGCTGGGCAGTGCTGAGGTACCCTTCCGCTTTTCCACCTGGACCACTATGCATAGCTGGGAGGACCGGGGGACCCTCAGCCACTCTCTCCAGCCCTCTTCCTGCTTTGCTTGCTCTGTTTGGTCCGTCCTTCGGGGATATGCCACTTATGTGCCAGAAAAGGGGTCCAGGCTTGAGGCAGGGGGCAGGGCCCCAGAGGCTCATATTAGATTTCCTTCTGGGGCGTTATGGAACACCGGTTCCCACCAGAATAGACTAGACAGTGCCTATACAGAGTGGGCCAGGCCGTAGTAGTGCTTCAGGACCCTACTCCCAGGTCACTCTGTCCTGCAGTCTAGCTATAGGGTACAGTGTGGGATTAGGCCTGATGATCTTCCTTTTGACCCAGGGACCTTGGCAGAGACAGATGGGGGCACCGAGTTGAGTGTCAGGCCTCATACAGGGAGCAATAGCTGCCTAACTTTTGGGGACTGACACAGGGTCTCCTTCCACAGTGGTGGGCAAGTCTGTCTGAGACCTAAAAGAGGCAACCCCTTCCCTTCTGCTGAGAGCAGAGCCACCTGGGGCCAGAGACTCGGCCTGCTGAGCCTGTTTCCTCACAGTGACTGGCCTTACAGGTAGAGGACTAGATGGCCAGCCTGCCTGGTGCCTGCTTGGAAGAGGTGGTTGCCCAAATTTTTTTTTTTTTT
This sequence comes from Nannospalax galili, assembly GCF_000622305.1. Lineage (NCBI taxonomy): Eukaryota > Metazoa > Chordata > Mammalia > Rodentia > Spalacidae > Nannospalax > Nannospalax galili. The sequence goes on along the minus strand of NW_008348199.1, from coordinate 390,267 downwards.
TTTGTCTTTTGAGACAGGATCTTTGTAGTCTAGGCTGGCCTGGAACTTGCTATGTAGACCAGGCTGGCCTAGATCTCACGGAGATCCACCTGCCTCTGCTGGAACTAAAGGCGTGTACCACCACACCCAGCTCTTGTAAGACAAAAACACTCCAACACACTGCCACCCCTCAGCTGGGAAGGGCTGCAGGCCTTGGTTTAGGCCTGTATGATGAGCTAATAGTAGGCTTGTCCAGGGTTCTCCAGCAAGTGGGTGGCTATGGGTAACCTCTCCAAGCCAACTGCTGCTCCAGGATGGGCAGTACTCAGTGTGGTGTCACCTGCCTGTTACATAGCAAGCAGAGAGACCCCCACCAGGCCCTCCATCCTTAGAACAGTCTCTGCAAGCAGGAGACCCACTCCAGGCCCTCCATCTTTAGCATGACCTCAGCATGTAGGGAGACCCAGGCCAGGCCCTCTGTTCTTAACTGGGCCTTCTCCCTGCCAGGGTCAGTCCAAGGCTCTGGGATCCCTGAGTTCAAGGCCAAGCAAAGGGCCCCTACTGGCCTCAGCAAACGCTGGCTGCCAGGGACAGATTGGCCCTGAATATCCAGCCAGGGTCTGCACTTCCGCCAGACTGGCCGCTGTGGGGAGCTAAGTTGCCTCCCACAAGGAAAAACTGATTTGAGCCCTCCCACAGCAAGGTCAGCTCAGGCCGCTCCTGGGGGTAGGGACAGGACTGGCGCCTACAAGGAGGGGCCCTTCCTGCCCAAGGGAAGTAGGGTGCATGCCCAAGGCCACTGCCCACTCAGAGTTCCAGTCCTCCAGTGCTGCTTGTGATAAAGGCTGGATCACACCCAGGGGGACATTGGAAATTCCCTTGACCTGGCTGGCCTTTGGCAGATGGCACCTTTCCCCCATCGTGCCTAAGGTAAGAAGAATCCTGTGAAGACGCGGTGGCCCAGCCGTCTAGCCCCTGGCGCCTTTCTTCATCCCTGCTACCCTTATGCTCTGTGCTTGGTAGTCTGGCTGCAGTGTCCTGGCCCACTCTTGGGGAACCCTCGACCTCCCACCTGCTGACGTCCTCAGCACCTGGCTGGCCTCATCAGACCCCTCACCATGTCCCCAGCTTTTTTTTCTCCCTCTAGGAGGCACCTCAGGAAGCCACGACAACCATCTCGACGCCAAGACTGACTGACGGCCTTTGGGGTGAGGTAGTAGGTTGTATGGTTTCGGGCTCTGCCCCGCTCTGCGGTAACTATACAATCTACTGTCTTTCCTGAAGTGGCCGCGATATCTGCAGTGGATGGAGTGCCAGCCCCAGCTGGGGAGACCGTGGGAGGTGCAGAGGTGGGGGAGTGGCTCCTGTACAAGTCTGATGAGGACCTTGGGCAGGTCTCTTGACCTCTCTGGCCTCTGTTTACTCATCCGTGCAGTGGGAACAAGTAGAGATGGGCTCAGTGTGCTATGTCCAAGGCATCCCTTTCTCTGGGCTGCACCAAGGGGCTCCCCAGCCTCCCTCTCCTGACCCCATATCCGGTCAGGACTCAATAGTTCTCACTGAGCAGGGATCTGGACTGGACCTTCAGCTCTGTTCAGAGTTCCTGAGACAGATACAGCCTTGCCACTGCCCCAGGGTGCCCAGCTTAGGGTAAAGCCTCTGATTAGCGGTGACACCTTCACCTACAGGAGGGGAAGAAAGGCACCTTTGTCCAAGCGGGAAGCAAGAAGGGGGCTCTTAGCACATCTGGGTACCCCGTGGGCACACACAACTTGTGGCTGGACAGTGGACGCCAGTGGGAAAGTGGTTCCAGACCTTGGAGGCTTCCGAGGCAGCCGATGGACACAGGCCTTTCCTGTCGAACCACTCTGCTTTTCCCCTGCCCTGTGCCGGCTGGGCCCTCTGGCTCTAGTGGCCTGCGGCCAGGGTAGGTGGGGAGTGGCTGGGCCTCCTGCGGAGCTAGGGTACCGCGGGGTGAGGTAGTAGGTTGTGTGGTTTCAGGGCAGTGATGTTGCCCCTCAGAAGATAACTATACAACCTACTGCCTTCCCCGAGGGGCCCAGGGACACATCCCCATGGAGGCCCCCACTCAGCAGGCTACATGGAGAGCCTGTGCCAGACAGGATGGGGGCTGTGCTGTGGGGCCTGAAAATCAATAAAGGCTGTTCTGATGTGAATTTACAACGGGTGCTCGGTCATTCTGGAAGAGTGGGGGCTGGTGATAGCATGAACAAGCTGACTATACTGTAGGCATGTCTACATGGATGAAGATGGGGGCTGTGCTGTGGGGCCTGAAAATCAATAAAGGCTGTTCTGATGTGGATCTACGACGGGTGCTCGGTCATTCTGGAAGAGTGGGGGCTGGTGATAGCATGAACGAGCCGACTATACTGTAGGCATGTCTACATGGGCGAGATGTTGCCAGCTAGGAGCCGTTCAGGGTTCTGGCCCCTGCTCAGCCTTCACCTCTCGTGTGCCCCTCTGAGCAAGTGGGCTGAGTGGAGTCACAAGCCCTGGAGAATGTACCCCAGGGGAGCAGCAGACCCTGTGATCCTGGATCAGCAGTTAGAGCATAGTGTAGGCAGGCTCCCAACCTGCTTCAGGCTCTGGTCTTGACCAGATCCAAGGAGTACCTGTCCTTAAATGCCCTACTCCTTCAGAACCATTCTAGGGTGGCCCTGAATGTAGCTTTCAAATCTTCTTGGGTTAAATGGTTACCTACCTTTCTTCCAGGGCCCCAGGCCCTACTGGTCACAGCATGGACGTACAGAAGAATCCTGTCCTTACATGACCAGATGCTGGGAGCTCCCCTTTCAGGTGCTGGCATGGCTGGGTCCATGCCCTGGCCCTGATGCCTCATGCCACCACCTTGATCCGAGCATCTGTCCTGAGCCCTGGCCTGCTTCAGCTCTGGGTACCCACAGCCCTGCATGGCCACACTTGGGCAGACCAGCACCTCCAACACCCATCCATGCCCATCCTGGGCTACCAGACCCTTCAAATTTCAGCCTGCTGCTTTGAGCATCTGATAGTGTGCTGTGCCCAGGGCTGAAGGGTGCCCAGAGAAGGAGTCCAGGCAGCAGGGAGGGCTTTCCAAAGTAGAGGCCATCTGAGCTGGGTCTTGATGGCTGTGTAGGAGTTGGCAGCTAGAGGCACAAAGGAGGGGACTTCTCAGTAGTGCTTTGTTGTGCCCTCCCTGTTGATCTGTGGGACCAGGGTGGATGATCAACTGGCACCCTTCACCTCCCTTTATCCTGTGGTCAGTTGGTGATCAAGTCTGTCTGCTCCTGTCACTAATATCAATTCTCAGGACCCATAGGGGAACTTCTTTCTGCCCTTTCCCGGGCTGAGATCTGCCATCTGTGTTCACTTCTCCCTGTGCTTCTGCTCAGCCTCGTACCCCCACCCCCATCCTCCGGGCCCCACCTCTGGCTACCATGGCTAGCTGTGTTTGAGAAAATTGTGATACCCAGGAGTCACCTCCTCTGGGTCCTCACAGGACATGGCCTCTGCCTTCCTCGTGGAACTCAAGGCCTGGTGGAGACGCAGACAGAGACGTACGAGAGCCCAGAGGAGCCCTGCAGTCAGGACTTTCGTCACTAGAGATGACTCCCTGAACCCACCCAAAGGTGGGCCTGTGGGAGTGTGGGAGCTACCCAGCACCTGGCAGAGTGCAAGAGTTCTGGAGGTGCTGGCCCAGGCAGGGCCCCCTACTCACCAAACCTATTTCGACGTCTTACCGAGGGGGCAGGAGTCCCACTTGAGAGGGTGGCATTAGGAGTCAAGGGCACCCCAGATTGCAATGCAGCAGGAAGGTCTTGGTGACTGGACAGACACCGGTACCACATGCCATCCAATCAATAAAGTGGCTCCTGGCCTGGCCTTGGTGCCTGGATGTGATGGGGTGGGACTGGGCAGGAACCAGATGGGTTCTGCAGACTGGAGGTTCCAGGATGTACTCCTCCAGGAAGGCTGGGGCTGTGATCAAGATGTACATAAGCACTTTGAGGATGTCATAGTTGAAGTCTGGGGAGGTGTGCAGGCTGGACCCCCGGGATAGCCCCAACATGTGGAAGTCAGGTCATGTTCTACCCTCTTAAGCCCAGGCAGCACACAGAAGCACAGCTTAGCCCTACAGATGGAAGGACTGCATGTCCCTGCCCATCTTGGGGTGACTCATCAGAGACTTCTGGTGTCCATGGTGGACCTTAAGGTCTAAGAAGACAACCTTGGCCTTGGCCCCTGTGAGAGATAGCCAAGCAGTCCAGACCCTGCAGCCTGGAGCTGAGCTGCCATGCCTAACATTGGGAGCACCAAGGGACAGCGCCACCCCAAGGGCAGGGCTGAAGTGTAACATGCTGTAGTGGAGGAACCAGCAGCAGCTAAGGGGTCTCTGGGGTCACACACAGAGAACCACAACTTGGGGCTCAGAGACGAGGCCCATAGGGCCTTTGGGGACCCTGAATGGTTTCATTTCCTTTTGAAACATAAGGCAAAAATAAACATGAAAATGTTGAATATATATAATAAATATTGTATAACAAATCGAATACAATTACTAACGCATTCTATAACAATGTGTTTTACACAGCGAAGATACAAAATCCTGTGTTGTATATGACATGGCACAAATTTGACTGCGGTTATACACATCTCTCTTCACACTGTTCTGGTCAGATGTATTGGTGGATTTTTTTTTTTTTTAATGGGTTCTACAGACCGGAGGTTCCAGGATGTATCCCTCCAGGCAGGCTGGGACTGTTTCAGGAAGGCTAATAACCTGGGCTCAGGTTCTGGGACTGCCCTAGAAAGGAGCCTGTTTCAGTTTGGGTCATCCCAGTTCTGTTCACTACATGCTGTCACAGATGGCCCAGCACCCTGGGCCACCATTGGGCAATGTGTTTCCCAGCAGCGACACCATGTGGCAACACGAGATTATGGCAGGTGTCTGTAGCATCTACAAGCCCCGCCCACCCTCAGCTCCGTGCAGGCTGTGAAGCAGGAAGGCTTTTCTGGGCTGTGCCAGCTTGGGCTCAAAGACAACTCAGGGAGGTCTGCATGGGGCCTGAGCTGCAGTCCATTCCACCCCCAAGCCGCCTCCACCCTGATGGAGCCCTGCTCCTGTTCCCACTCTGCACTGTCTGCAACATGGCCCCACTCTGCCCTGGAAGTCCTTCTGAGTCATAGGGAAGAGCACGGAGCCCAGTGCACAGCTTGGCAGCACCCTGCTAAGGCCTAGCCTGCCCCCTGTAAGCCAACAGCACCATCTCCCCAACACCCCTCTATCAGGTCTGTAGAGTAAGCCAGAAGGGGGCCACCTGCAGGAAGGTAGCCATCCTGAGCCTGAGACAATGCGGGAGGAAATGACTGCGTTTTTTGGAAACCTGGGGATGGAGAGGCCTGGACAAGGGAGACGGCCAAGAGGAGGCCACAGCCCGGGAAGTAGCTCCATCACTGAGCCCAGAAGGCAGGCGGGGCCCACAGAGAACAGACTGCAGGTGAGCCACTGCCTGGGTCTTTAACTCCCTGTGCTCATGACTCTCTGTTAGATTCACCTGTCCTATAGCATTCAGTGGACTTGGGTCTCTCGTGTTACTTCCTGAGATGGTCATCTGAGGGGTGGGACAGACCGTGGACCTGGGGACCCTGGAGATGATCCTGGGCCAGCTGGGTGAATGCAGCTGGTCAGTGCTCCTGAGCTCAGCCTTTCTCTAATGGGATGAGGTGGCACCAGCTAGACTGTACAGGTCAGACCTGAGATGACTGGAGATCTGAGACAGATCAAGGAGCAGAAAGCCTTCAGATCAGGCTTGCTCAAGGTCATAAACCTCAGCTATTCTTGAGCCCAAGGGCAGGTGGAGCTGTCATTCACCCAGAACTGTGTCCCTGCTTGCTGCACCTGGATGCCTGAGCTTAACACTCACACCCTGACCAACCCCAGCCTCCTCTCCCCCTCCAAACTCCCCAAGCTCCTGTGGCCTTTTGCTGAGTCAGGACCCAGCCTAGAACCCCCTACTTGCTGTGAGTCTAAATTCATAGCCAAGTTGCTCTATTCTATGGGGATGGGAGTAGAGGCATGGACTGTTGCTGTACACATCAGAGTGTGGGCTCGCGCTGGTGATGCGCCTGTACTGGTGACCATCTTTAGGACAATCCCTAGAGGCTGCCTTCCTGAGCCTATTTCATGGATATGGAGATCAAGGCTCAGAGAAATAGAGCAACTTTCTCAAGGCTGCACAGAAAAGCGAGGTAGAATGGGCAGGGGGTGGGCAGGTCTGCCCAGGGCGTCAATGGCTGTATTACCTTCCCAGACACTGGGGGCTATGGAGGGGCCAGGCAGGGGAGGGGCTGAGGAGGTGCTCGGTAAGAGAAAGTTGGTGCTCACCAGTCTGGCCTCCCAGAGTTGCTTCACTCTGTCCTGGGTTTGAACTGGGCTGACGCCCTGCCCTTGAGGTCCTAGCCATCATCTGTTTGGTCCTGGGCACCAGGCAATCTCTGTCCTGGGTCTCAGTGGCAGCGTGTCATAAGGCATCAGCGTGGGGGAGAAACACTTGTCCTCCTGTAGTGTCTGGAAATAAAACTGAAGGGTGGCCTGCCATCCTCTCCCTCTATCTTCCCTCTCTTGCCTCCCCCCTCTGCCCTCTCCTCCCCTTCTCTCCTCCACTTCTCTCCCTTCTCCCCATCTCTTTCCTCCTCTCTTACCCTGTTCCCTGACTGCACCTCACTCATCAAGTCCATCCCCCAGCCTCCTCCCCCTTCCTTCTGTCTTCTGCTCACTTCCTGGGTGAACCTGGCAGGAGTCCAGGGCCACAGGAATTGCTGATCCCCCGTGGAGATGCTAGCTTCTCCTGGGTGGGCCCTGGGAACTCAAAACAGCTTGCCTGGGATTGGGCAAGGCTGAGCAGGGATATGGGGTGTGAGGATGCTGAAGTTTGGGGCGGGAGCTGGCAATATGGGAAGGGCCCTCACAGGAGGAAGGAACGAGGTTATGTGGTTGTGAGGGCAGGAAGGGCCCCAGAGGCCCCAGGAGGAGGACAGCAAACAGTACTGGAGGGAGGGCAGGGAGGAGGGAGACCAGGGTGGTGTGGGGAGAAGACCCCAAGGGAGACACTCAGCAAATGGGGAGGTGCCTTTGAGGGGTCAGTCAGAGTTGGCAGAGCCCATCTCTTGTGGCCTGGATGTACTCTGAGCATATAGGGTACAGGGCATGGTGAGAGTGACCAGATCCTGAATGAACGAGGCCAAAGCCAGGACTGAAGGGGTCCTTAAAGGCCCTGCTAGTGTACACTGCTCTGGCAGGTGATGGGGGGACCCTAGAGTCCTCTGTGAGAGCTGAGGTAGGCTGTGGTCACCCTAACAGAGTTCCTGCTCCCCAGGTCCATGTGCCCCGGCCAGGAGACGCAAGCCAACAACTCTACCCTAGGACCTGTAGACATTTCACCCCCGTGCCCTGACACCTACAGCCGTGTGTAGCAGAAGCAGCGTCTCAGAATCGCACCGAGACCAGGCCTCTCACCCTCCCTGTCGCCCGTTGCCCCCATGCTGAAGAGCAGAGACTTGGTTCTCCATGGTACTGAGTGGTCCCTGGGAAGTGGGTTCACAAGTACTGGCCAGGGCCAGTGAGAGGCAGACGAGTTCTGTTCAGTAGGAGGGATTTGGTGGTCCCCAGAAATGGCCCAGACTCTAGGCCAACAGCCCCTGAGCTCACTCCCCTGATGGCGCTGGCAAAGCCCTCTAGCCCAAGAAGCCAGGTGCCCCGATGGTAGAACATAGGGTCGCTGCTCTTGTCACACAATGGAGGTTCATGGGGTATCAGAAAGGGGTTGTGGATGTCAAGGGTCCAAGGAAGCAGGGCTCTGTTCTGAGCAGCCCTTTGGGAAGTGGAACAGTTCTGATGGGCTATGAGGAACATGCTGGCCAGGACTGTGGTTGATGAAGCAGCTGTGGTCCCCACCGCTAGCTGCTAAGGAGTGGACATTCCAAGACATGGACAGTGTTTACGCTCTTGTCTGTCTTCAGACAGGACATGGAGGTATGTCTTGTCCTGACCCACCGAGGTATCACAGTGGCCTTGTCTGAGGCTGCCAGGGTTCTCGGTAGACACACGCACCAGCCTAATGGCCAGCCGCTCCCAGCTGCAGCAACTCCCCCTCTTTCTCAGCCTTCTCATCTCCACTCCCTTATATGTGGTACTGTCCCCAACTGCCCCCAACTGCTAGGCTGTGAGCTCCGGGAACTGCAGTCTCTTGCACCAGCCCACTGCCTGGCACACAGTAGGTGTTTAATAAATGAACAAGTAAATTAAAGTGTACGTGTTGTGGGTACAGTGAGCAAACAGGAGAGGCTGCTGCAGGTTGGTGGGAACCTGGGGACGCAGGCTGAGGAGGTGGCTGCTGCCTGTTGTTGAGGGGCTTGTGAGATGTTTCAAGACTCAGATGCTTCCTAGACAGACATTCACTGCTGCTGCCCACAGTATCCTCTCCTGGAGTCATGCTGCAGTGACCCACTGAAGGCCCTGACAAGGTCTGCGAGGGAGGAAGCAAGCCCATGTGGTTTGGTTCACCCATAGTTCACTCATGCCAGGGGCTTCCCACAGAGCAGGCACTGTCAGGGGCTTTAGTCACTATGAGAACAGAGTGTCAAGAAGGCAGAGAGACCTGAGAAGTGGCAGCCATGGGTCCTCAGGCCCAAGCGGACCAGTCCAGACCCTGGTGGGAAGCCACGTGTGCTCAGTGGAGTCAGTCTTCACTTCTCCCGCCTTCCTTGGGTATGGGGTGGGCTATACCTGGGCCTTCCTCCAGTCATGCCCTGTTCTGTGGGAATCCAGCCTCAGGCAGGTTCAAGGAGCGGCAGACGGAAGGGCAGCTGGGTACCTTGGACCCACGGGGCACTAGGACAGGCCCAGAGCCAGGCAGGCACAAGGGTGTCCTGAGGGGCCCTGAGGCTAGAACAAGGTGGGAACTCCTAGGACAGGAACTGAGGTGCCGTTCTGGGCAGAGCCCTTAGCAATCAGTTCTGCTCCTGGGGTGCAGAGCCCTGTTCCCGAGTGTGAGGCTTGGGCTCTGCTTCTACCCAAGAGCTAAGCAGCTGGCCTCTGCCAAGTGTGGCGGAGACAGTGGGTTTTCTAGGTTGCAGCTTTGTCAGGGCCAGCAGACAGATCACTTGGACCAGAGACAAGGTCTATAGTCCTTGCGGGGTTGGGCCATTTGTCCCTGTCTGCCCAAACCACTTTAGCCTGACCACCCAGCTAAGCAGGGAGGGATATCTGGGGCCCTGAAGGGCTTGCCACAGGCCCCGGTTTCCCCAGTTAACCAACAAAGAAGAATGGACTGGACCTGGGAACATCTTCTTCCTTCTAGGCAGCTTCTGGCTAGTCCACCAGGTGGCTCCCGGCACCCAGCAAATGTGCCCACGGCCCAGGGCTGCCGTGAGGGTTCTGGCCCTGGCCTCCACACTGTACAAGGGGAGACACAGTACCCAAGTCCCCACAACCTCAGACAAGAGAGAGGAGCTGCAGGCTCTGGCCCAGAGCCACCTCGGAGCCACGAGCCTGGCCGCCCCCAAAGGCATTGGCGCCCTCAGGGTAGGTACAGTTCTTAGCTGGTGACTGAGGAGGGAAGGGTATAGAGTGAGAACTTTGGTCTCCCCCCCTGTAGGGTCACAGGAATTGGACCCCATGTCTACCTGAGCTGTGGCCCTGGGCCTCTCTGAGCCTTTCTGAGCCTCAGTTTCCTCATCTATAAACAGATAACCCTACCCTCTTCCCTGGTGAGTAAGGCTGACTGCAGCCTAGCAAGGAAAACTGCCCACCCCTTCTAACCAGCACCATCCCCTCCCCCAACGCTTGCATGTGCTAGCCCCTACAGATAGGGTGCCTCACCAGGGCTGTCTTACAAAGTAGAGGGTGCTGCTGGGCCAAGCTGTAGAAGGTCATGTGATCTGAAGTCATATCCAGCAGGAAGCAAAATGACAAGAGAAGGGGCCAAGAAAGGGGGCCCTGTTGACCAAGGCACCCCAGTAATCCGTAGAAGGTGGCCCTACCAACGGTAGAGAGGCTGGCTCCCATTCTTGTGTTCCAAATGAGGACACTGAAGCCCAGAGAGGCCAGGGCCCATTTCAGAGTCACATGGAAGTGTCCCCCAAGGACAGGGGCCTCATCTGTTCTCCTTTGCCCCTGAGCTCTTTCACGGGATTCCTGGCAGTCAACATGACTGGCTGTTGCGACCAGCACAATTGATACCGAGTGACCCTGGGTGTATCACCACTAGCGCCTCATGGAGACCCATCCCCAGGGAGTCATTGGGCCCCAAGGAAGGCCCCAGAGTTCTGGGCCCACCAGGATATTCTGGTGACCGGGAGGAGAGGCAATGTGGGGATAGCCGTGTGACACAGACACAGTTACTGACCTGTAACACACTGAGGGGCTGGTGACCAGCAGGTGAGATCTCTCCATAGACATAAACAAGGGCAGCTCCTGGCCTGGCTGCAGGAACCTGGTGGGCACTGGGACTAGGCAGGGGGCTCAGCTGCTCCTGTGGACCCTGGCAGCTGGGTCAGTCTCAGCCAGGGTGTCTTGTCTGGAGGGTGATGGGCAGTACCACTTCACTGCTCTGAAAAGGACAGAATCTGCTGCCAGAGACCAGCTGGGGCTGAAGAGCCCACAGAGTTCCTCTTCCCCTTCCTAGTTGATCATTTGGTACCTCTCCTAGCTACAGAGGACTCACTCATGGGTGACTGGGCGATTGATCCTCTCCTTTCAGCCTTCCCTAGCCACAGGAAGCCATCTGCCCTTCAAGGGGACAGGCATCCAGCCTCAGCTCATACCAGGCCCTTCTCTAGCCAGCTTCATCTGGCCCCGGCCTTGGTGATCACTAACTGCCTGGTTGTCAGGGTGTTCTCTGAACATAGTGTTGATTCCCACATCCTGGTGTTTTCTCTCCCTCAACTTAAGGGTGAGGGCACTGGGATGCCGGGGAACTGGCAAGACTTTCCCATGGTTCACAGCCTGGAAGATGCCTATCAGAGGCACCTGTGGCTGCATGTTACACAAACACTGGATTTGCTGCCACCAGCCCTGGGTGACTTTCCACCTCCAGGGAATCTTCCTGGCCACCATCTGTCCTCTGCTCCTGCTCTTATGCCCAGATGTCTATAAGTCCTGGCACCTAGGATGCTTGCGAATCACTGGGGCAGAGGGGAGCCAGTCACAGTGCCCCTCTGTGACCAGCCACATGTCCTGGCCACTACCCCAGGAAAAAGGTCATGGGTACCACCCATCAAGGGAGGCCAGAGCTTGGCACCAGGAGCTCCCCTTGCCCACCTTCTAAGTGGATCTAGTGTTGCCACAGCCACATGCCACGTGGGTCTCAGAGGAGTCCTATTTGGATGGTGAGATCCAGAAGGACACAGGTGGCAAGAACCACATAGAGACACGTGCAGTGGGGGAGGCACCTAATGGGACTTGGATGGAACTCTTCTGTATGCCTTCCCTGTCCCATTCCCTCACTTAACAGAGCTGACACTGAGTCCTTGTCAGGTAAGTGAGTGAGATGAACCTTGACCTGAGCTTTGAAAGACAAATAGTTCATGGAGAAGAAGAGGGGCACAGCCTAGGTGGTGGGCACAAAAGAAACAAAAGCTGGAGGGTGGGCAAGAGCTCTGTGTGCCTGCCACTCTGGTGTGGGTGGGCATCAAGGGCCTCTGGGGTGAACAAATAGGCTGAGGCTGCTCAGTCAGAAAGGCAGAATGGATCCTGATCCAGTCACAGCCAATGTCCACACCCTGCCCCTTCTCTAACCTCCTTAGTCGGTCATCTGTCCTGGCTCCCATGTGCAACTCTCTGTCCTCCCCAGTCTCTATTTCTCCTCCAGGAAGCCCTTCTGAGCATCATGGGATGTCCTGCCCCATTGCCAACCTCTTTCCCCTCAGCCAGCTGGGCAAAGCTCACTGAACAGAGATAGTTACCAAGGCCCAGGAAAATGCCAGAGTGATGCAGTGGCCCCTTAGCTGGGATGGGTCAGGTGGGAATCCCCTGCCCACATCCTGAGGCCAACCTTGGGGTGGAGACCAGGGGTCCTTTCACTGGACCCTTATACCGGACAGGGCTGCAGTTACATAAGGAGCCATCCTACCCAACCCCAGCCCAGCATCCCTGCTCATCTCTTGGGCTCCTGCCCCTCCTTGTCCAGGTTGGGGCCAGCAGGAGCCTTAGTCAGGAAATCTGGGTCATGTTGGCTCTGTCACTGCTTCTCTGTGAGGGCCCTGGCTGGGTCACTAACTGCCTGTCCCCTCCAGGCCTTGGTTACATCTGGCATTGCCCAGTACCCCAGAGCACCTCAGGCCTCCCTGTCCTGGCTCCATCACCCTTGGAATGCTCCTCTGGCCACCCTACTGACTCTGCTTACCAGGCTCCTCCACCAGGTCCCTCCTTCCACTTGTTTATTGCCCCCCTCCAACTCTCCGCCTATTGGTTGGAGCCTGAGCCCCTTGGCTCTTCCCCCTCCATCCTCACTCATGCCACCTGGATTCGACCCCCTCTCTCTGGCCTCCAACCCAATCCTTCTACACAGAGCTGGGCAGCCTCTTGAGAACAGGCCCAGATCAGACTGTCCCCAGCTGGAACCTAGGTGTGGATGAGACTGGGCCCAGGACAGGCATTGGCTGCTGGACACTCAACTTCCTACATGTGATGACCTGAGACTTGGTGTGGCCACCTGAACCACTGATGGTCCTACCTGCCTGACCATGGGCCTGGATGGCTCAGCTCCATGGGCAGCTCTCCTTGAAGCCCCACTGGCTTCCCTGGTGGCAAATTTGGGGTGAGGTGGTGGTACAAGGGAGATACACAAGTTCCCAGCAGCCAGTTCCACACTGTGTAGATCAGGGAGGCTTGGCTCAGAGGAGTCCACCTATGGAGATGTGGGGCCATAGGCTGGGAAGAGGGGTCTTCCCTGATGAGGGCGCACACCAGGCCATTACTGGAGCCCCATGCCACAGATCTGTCTGTGTCACACCTCTCAGGAACCCTGTACCCAGAGTAGGCTCTATGATCTGTCTGAACAGCCTTCTTACGCTGAGGCCAGTGGACCACTCAAGCTTGGCAGTATGCCCTCAGGTACACCCTCACACTCTGCGGCACTGGCCACAGTGAGCAGTCAACACTACACAAGAATCCAAAGCTGAATAGAGCTTGTCATCTGGGGTCCAAGCCCCCTCCTCCTGATCCCTAGAGCACCCTTTCCATCTACTTGCATCACCGGTACTGTGCCTTCCTGGCAGGGGGTCGGCCTGTCCTGGCATCCGGACCCGGCATGGCGTTGAGCCTGAGTAGTTTGGTGGACACAATGCTGACCCTGTGGTGACGGGGTAGGGGAAACCGAAGCACAGGAAGTAACATGCCCAGTATGGGCAGGTGCTGGCTGGGCTGTGCAGGTGCCCTTCTCTCCAGTGCTCCATCATCTGCAGCAAGTTGACACCGGCCCCAGGAGTCTCCACCAAGATGAGGCTGGCAGCCAGTTGCTGAGTGACCTGGAGTACCAACATGTACCCTGAGCACCCCATTGCTGCAGGGGGAATTCCCTCCGCTTTCAGGCCTGCGGTTCCTATGTTAAATGAATAGACACAGCTTGGCCAAATGCTATGTTCAGTCACAGGCTCCCAGGAACAGCTGGGCTGCTCTACTGTGACTGAGGGCCTAGGAATACAAGGGAACCAGGGCCTGCCATGAGGTCTTGGTGAGCATGCAGCTTCAAAGGCCCAAGGGGACCAGGGGAAGGGCTGGGATCTGCTGCTGCTTCTGATCCCCACATCTTCTCCTCTGTTGCCCCTCCCTGGGCCAACCCTCTATTGGACAAGGCTGACCTTTCTGTTCAGGTAAGTTCCCCTACCCTCCTGCAGACCTGGCTCCCATAGTGACCCAGGCATACTCACTACTGTACCTAACTACCCCTATGCTGCGGGGGCATCTCCCCTCTTCATGGTTGAGGAAACTGATGTCTGATGGATGAAACACTACCAAGATCACACTGGAACAGCAAGGCTCCGGGTCTGTGGGCTCTGCCAGCATCCTGCCCTCACAGCCTGCGTGCCAGTGCATGCCTCCCAGCCCACCCACCCGCACAGAGAGGATGGTTCGTCTGCCTGGTGGGAATCGGGTGCGTCCACAGTGGGTAACCTCAGTACCCGGATGGTGCGAGGCTGTGAAGGTGTGCTCTCCACCAGCTAGGGGGCAGGGATGGCTTCCTGGGAGAGGTGACATGATCTCTATCTAATCCAAATCCTCAAGGACAAAAGGCAGCAGCAGGGTGGGGGCAGGGGCAGGAGGCACATGTGTAGTGCTCACAGGCGAGTCCAGTCTTGCTTCATGCACAGGTACGAGGGACACAGGCTCTGGAGGCCAGAGGGGGGTGAGCAGACCATGAAGTATCCTGAAGGCCACAGGCGCCATGGAGGATTTTAGCAGGAGGGTGCATGATGGAGTGTGGGTGTGGAAAGCTCATTCTGGTTGCTTTCTGGGTCTGGTTTGGAGGGTGAAAGTTGGGTAGAAGCAGAGTGTGATGTACAGGGCAGAGAGAGAACAAGGTTGAGCTGCTCGGAAGAGAGGTGAGGGGATTTGATGCATGATCTCCGGTAGCCTTGACAATCTGTTAGCGGACTTAAAGCTGTTCCCTGCCTCAGTGTCCCCAGTCCCAGGGCTGTCACAGGAGGCCCTCTGTCCCCCTTCCCAGCAATCCCTCTGTCCACCCAGGTTCCAGTTTCAGCAATCTTCACACAGGCCTACTCTAAAACCCTGGCTCCTCCAACCCATGTCCCCTGTAGTCCAGTGCAAGGACAGCCAGTGCACACAGCTCTTGGAATGCAGGCAGGGTCAGGGATGAGAATGTCAGTGTAAGATCCAAGGCAGAACCCTCTGCTATAGCCAGGAATGATGGGCAGGGGAGGGTCCTCTGCTGCACCCCAGGGTGATGGTCAGGACAGGGTCATCTGCTAGGGTCAAGGGTCAAGGCAGGGTCCTCTGCTGCAGTCAGGGGTGATGACCAGGGCAGGGTCTTCTTCAAGGGTCAGGGGTAAGGGTCAAGGCAGACTCTCTTGCTAGGGTCAGACCATGAACTATGAAGGTGAGGGTCATGTCAAGGTCCTCTGCTGGGGTGCAGGGAAGCCATTCTGGTAAGTCGGGTTGTAGGCAGTCAAGGCAGGAAGCCATTTCAGATACAGAACAGCATGAGTGTAGGAGAAGGGGAAGGGGAAGTGAGGGGTGGAGGAGAAGGGGAGGTGATTCTGCAGTGGCCACAGGTAGATCTGGGTACAGGGACAGGTAGCCATGTTTAATGTGACCACGGAAAAGAGAGAAGCGCATGGCAGAAGGGAGAGTGGCACAGCAGGGGCTGGGGAGACTCAGGCAGTGTGAGTTCAAGAGGGAGGTGTATATGGGATGAAGACACCAGGACAAGGTGATCAGGAGCCAAACCTATGTTTGGCCATCTCCCGTGCCCCCCAACCTGAAGTCCTGGCCTATGCCCTGGTATACTGGGGATAGCCACAGGCATCTGACCAAGCTGAATGCTGAACTCAGGAGAAAATGCAAGGGGATGGAGGGGTTGGGGCTTCTAGTGGAAGTTCTTCAGGATGGCCTAGCCTGGGCCAAGAGCTAAGGTGTACAGTGGCCTAGACATGAGGCCATGTCACCAGGACATAGGCCCGACCGACTCTGGCTCCCAGTTTTCTGTCAGTACCCACATCTGTTGTATCAGGTCCATCCTTTAGGGATGCTTGGCAAAGCACCCAGACTCTGGACCTTGGGGTTTGCTGGACCGTAAGCTTTCATGTTCTCAGGCTGACCTTTCAGCCATCAGGACTCCTGTGGAGCCACATGCAGGGACCTAGTGTTTCCTGGTGCCCTCCAGCTCCAGCCAGATTTACCAGAAATGGTCATTGCTGTGTCTGGGTACCCTGCCTACCGGGCAGTGCCATGACGTTAGCCTTCTACTGACTGCGGCTGGGAAGAGGATCTCAGTACATAGAAGCAAAAACAGTGAGACCCATCCTGGGCTTCACAGCACTGTTCTGGCTGGGCCAGGAAAGCAGTCACCACAGTGCTGGTTCCTGCCCTCTGCCTTACAGCCCCAGCCAGCACCTCCCCTTGGTAGGCTGGAGCTACTCAGAGTCAGGCAATGACAGAATTTGAGAAAAGTACCCTGTTCCCACAGCCACTAGGTAGAAGGGCCTCCTTGTGCCGTATATGTGTGACATGTCCAAAGCCAAGGTCAAGGTCATACCATGGCTGGACAGTCAGGTCCTCAGCTTCCTGAGAGCCAGTCCAGATTGAATTAGCCACTGGGATGGGAGTCTAGTTGAATCTGGAGTCACAGAGAGGTGACCTAGGGCTCCACATATTTCTAATAAGCCTGGAGACACTTTCAGCTCTCCAAGGTAGGCAGGACTCGGGGACAGTCGGCCAGCATGTTGTAGGAACCTCATGTTCTGCTTTCTCCAGGGAAGCCGGCCTAGCAAGGCAGCTGAGAAACTGGCCAAAGTGTCTGACTACTGGGTCCCAGGAAGGCATGACTCTTGCTCACTGATTGGTTCAGGCCACTTGCCCCATAGACAGTATGGCTACCATAGTCCAAGTCACATGTGCTCAAAGGGCCAGCCCACTGTACCAAAGAAGGTCCTTGGGGCCTTGGGGCCTCTGTGAGCAGCAGCTTGGCTCCTGACTTCCTGGCTCCCTCTTGGATGGAGCTCTGCTGGCCTCTTCATACCAGACCTCAGTCCTCACCCTCCCTCCGGGGCAAAGGTCCCAAAGGCCACTCTAGAGCGCATTGCCGCTGCATTTTAGGTATCGGTGATGGGATGGGTAGGGCAGGCAAGAGGTTGGTGACTATGGGGGGGGTGAGGAGGTGAGGGTAGAGAGAAGTGTTAGGAGATGGTTAGGAGGGATATTGAGGTCTCTCCAACCTTCTGGCTCAACAGTTGGCTGGAATGGAGAGCTCAGAGGGGTGTCAGCTTTGGAGCAGGTTGGGGTTCCTGTGGGGCACTCCAGTGGGCAGCTTGAGGGAGGCCATCTGGAAGCTTCTCAGGAATGCTGGTTCCTAGGGGTGGAGAGACCAAGGAAAAACCCAAGGAAAGCCAGTGTGGCACCTGGAGCAAGAGGGCTGAAGAGTCTGCTGTGGGTAAGAGAGGAGGGAGAGGTTGTCCAAGCACACACAGGGGCCCAGTGTGAGTGGTGCAAACTAAACACCCCAGGGATGCCAGCTGCTCATACGGCCTGTGGCACTCCCAGAAGCCACTGCTCTGAATTCCCAGGCAGCTCCCTCCACAGGCTCAAACTGGGGAAGGAAGAAATACATTCTTTGTGCCCCTTTCCCATAAGCTATTACAATTCTTAGGGTTCTGTCCTGATGAGATTCAGGGTCACAGTTCCTTTAGTGAAGCAAATGATGGAGAAATACTCAACCCTTCGAATTGCCGCGAAACCTTAAATAGAAGGTCCAGGGGAGGCCGCACCCGCACCCGCTGCCGGCTGCATGAACTGGAAGATGGAGTCACCACAAGGACGGTGCAGCTGCCTTTTGGAATGACCTTCAATCCAAAGACACTCTTCGCCGTGGTGTGGGAGAAATAGTGGAGGAGAAGGTCAAAGTTGCTAGCAACATTGTCCAAGAAATCTTCTTGGCCCTACTGACGTTGGCTTTGTGAAGCTCAAGGTCTCAAGGCCTCCTGGCTGTGAACGGACTGTGGGTCACAGGACAGCAGCTCTTCCTAGCTGTGTTTCTCCTGTGATTGTGATTACTCGAGAGAGTAAATGAAAGCGTACCTGTGATTTTACACATTCAAATGCAAGTGCATACTCATACACAGATGTGTATTCAAATCTGTGTGTCCACGAAGACATGTTCACATGCCCATACATACATGCACACACATGCTTTTTTTCCTCTCTTTGCATCTGGAAGGGCACTCCACCCCATTAGCGTGCTTGATTTTGTAGGGTTCTGTCCTGATGAGATTCAGGCCACCCATATGCAGCAGGAAGACCACAGGAGTTTGTGTCCGTGTCCATGTGTCCCATCACAAACACCCCCTGAGAAGCATGGCGTCTGCTGGAAGCTCCCCAGAGTTACTGTTTCCTTTTGTGATTGCTACATGTCATTACTATGTTTCCATGTGCTATTGTGAGAAGAAACTTTGAGACTATCAATATTCACTTAGTTAAATTTTCACCTATTAACTCTAGCATCCATGGGTGATTTTTGCCTGATTCAATTGTCATAATTTTTTTATTCTAGTATTGTTGTTATTATTGTTATTAATAATCTCAGATGAGGGGCTGGAGAGATGGCTCCGAAGTTAAGAGCACCGGCTGCTCTTGCAGAGGACCCAGTTTGATTCCCAGCACCCACATGGCCACTAACAACTGTCCATAACTCCAGCTCCAGTGGGTCTGACGCCCTCTTCTGACCATTGCATGGCACAGGTGCACCTTCCTACATGCAAGCAATACACTCATACACATAAAATGAAAAATAAATAAAATATTAAAAAATAATCTCAGGCAGGCATGGATCTCTGTGAGTTCAAGGC
This sequence comes from Nannospalax galili, assembly GCF_000622305.1. Lineage (NCBI taxonomy): Eukaryota > Metazoa > Chordata > Mammalia > Rodentia > Spalacidae > Nannospalax > Nannospalax galili. The sequence goes on along the minus strand of NW_008348199.1, from coordinate 371,709 downwards.
CAGCCTGGTCTACATAGTGGGTTCCAGGACAGCTGGGGCTACAGGGAGACGATGTCTCAAAAAAAAAAAAAAATCTCAGATGTGATTCCAGTTCCCAAAGAGTTTCCAGTCCAATGAGGGACAAAAACACATCTGATACAGTGACATCAGTGGGAGGCACAGGAACAGACGGGTACAGAAAAGACCCAGAGAAGAGAGCAGAGAAGCATTGCCGGAGGAGCTGGCACCTGGGGTAAAGGAAAGGCAGAAGTGGGGGCGGAAAGGCAGAGACACCCCACAGGAGGAAAACCAGGCAGGAAGCAGTGTAATGGAAGTCAAGCGGCTGGAAAGATGTGAGATGTGGCTGGGGCCATCCCAGGTGTTGGGTGACAGGTCTCTCTCCAGGCCTGCAGACTGCCACAGTGTATGGAAGTGACCAGCAACGAGGCTGTGCCGGTAGACAGAACTCGATGACCTGTAGAATAAGGCAGGTGGGATACGAACAGGTGAAGGTAAAGTCTCTGTGCTTGATGGCTTAGCCTTGCTGATCTTTATTACCTCTGCCCTCATGGTGACCCTCTAAAGGTCTGAAAAACCAAAGCCCAAAGAGGTGAGGGCATGAGCTGAAGCCACCCTGAGGCGCAAGAAGGACTTAGAGCTCAAACTCAGAACAAGCAGGTTAGAAGAGAGCCTCCCTCAGCAGCTGAGGCTTCCTCTGGGAGCCAGTGCCTCCCCAAGACCCAGAAGGACTCCCTGGGGCCCTGCACAAGGGGTACACCTGGCCCAGAGGGTTCTGTGGGGCCTTGGGTCCTGCCAAGTCTGTCCCAGCCAATTTCTTGGGCTTCCTCTCAAAGAGGACAAGGGTGACTAGGAGAAGAGGTCTGGCTCTGGCCTTCATTTCTCTGAGCCCGAGGGTTGAGCATCCCCTGTTCTGGACACAAGGAGTCAGATTTGGGGTCTGCTGTTTTGTGGATTTGCCAGACCTTTCTCCCTCCTCCCAGTAGGATCTGTCGCTGTTGGTGGTTTGAAACCAAAGTCATGGGGTAGGACAGTGGCAAGGCACAGCGAGGAGCTGGGACAGCCAGTAGAGGAAGTGTCCCTACCACAGGACAGGCTTCGGTGGTGACTTTCAGCTGGCATGCCCTGACCCTGCCGGTTCCCCGGGGCTGTGACCTCATAGGCTGATTCCAGGCCTGGGCTGGTCCTGAACACGGTTCCAAAATGCAGACCACGAGACACTGGACGTAATTCACCACAAGGCTCTGTGTGTAGGGAGGATCATGTGGTTACCTCCTTTCACCCAGCCAGGACACAGCTCCCTCCTGCTGCCTGGCACTTCCTTCTGTGGTACATCATGGTCACACTTCCAGACATTCCACAGAATCCTGAGCTGGCAGGGAGGGGCATTCCTCACCAGCCAGCCCAGCCTCTCATCTTACAGTTGGAGATCGGACTGCAAGGGAGGCCAAGGTCACAGAGCCTGGGCAGGAGCACGGGGAACAGTGGAAGAAATAAGAGCATGTGAGCAAGGGCTCAAGGTGCCCAGACCAGGCCTGCGTTTCCCGTCTGACCCTCTGCCTCTGTTTTCACAGCTGGAATCAGGCAGAGGAGCAGGGCTGTGTGGGGTGCACAGTGTCCCGAGGCATCATCAGTTGCCTCTCTGGGCTGTGGAGCTAGGGGAGTTCTGGGCCGCCTGACCCTCAGTTCTGGGAGAGGAGCTGTACTCGTTTACTTTCACTTGTGACAAAACACTCTGATCAATACTAACTTGGGGAGGAAAGGGTTTATTTGGCTTATATCTCCCAAGTCATAGCTCATCACCGAGAGAGCCCAAGGTAGGAACTCAGGGCAGGAACCTGGAGGCAGGATGGAGGAACGCTACTTACCGGCTTGGTTCCCTGGCCTGTGCTCAACCTGCTTTCTTATACAACACAGGACCACTTGCCCAGAGGTGGCACCACCCACCGTGGGCTGGGCCCTCCCACATCACTCAACGATGAAGAAAAATGCCCCACAGACATGGCCACAGGCCAGTCCTATGGAGGCAATTCCCCAACTGAGGCTCCCTCTATCCAGGTGTGTCAAGTTGACACTAAAGCTATCCAGCACAAGCAGCGTCCCTCTTTACCCTGGGCCAGTGGCGCCCTTCAGCACTGTGGCCCAAATTCTTGCCTGGTGGCCACCTTCTTGTACCAAGGGAGTCATGGACCATAAGCACAGGAACAGGAAGCACCCCCAGCTGCCTAGCATCTGGCATGGGGAGTCAGGGTTGCTCATGATTGAAATAAAAACTCCAGAGGCTAGGAGCCAGCTCCGTTGGTAGTATGCCCACCATGCAAGCATGAGAACCTGAGTTTGGATACCAAAACCCGCATAAAAGCTGAGCACGGCTACATGATGCTGTTGTAACCACACCTATGCTGGAGTGGCAAGGAATGGGGAAAGAGGATCACTGAGGCTTACTAGCCAGTCAGCCTAACTGAATCAGTAAGATTCAGGTTCAGTGGGAGACCTGCCTCAAAAACTAAGGTGGAGTGTGATGATAGAGGGTCTTACAACACCAGCCAAGATAAAGGGTCTTCCAGTATCAATCTCCAGCCTCCATATGAATACATTTATATGCATCCGCATGCACATGTGCACACACACAGACCGCACACACACACACACACACACACACACCACAAAATAAAATAATGAAATAAGGCTCCAGCTGTGTGGGCAGTAACAACAGACTAGGTTGCTAGGATCAACTCCTCCTCTGGAAATTAGAAACATGCGAAATTTGTGGGTAAAAAAAATAATCTTCAAAATTATGTTGAAAGCATGGAAAAGTTTCCAGGACCGAGGGAACCCAGGCCCCATGCTGGAGAGGAGGAGGACCTGGCAAAGATGTCAGAGCCCTCTGTCCTGAGGCATCTGCAAGCTGGAGAAACCGGACTTTCATCTTGGAGGGGGAGTGGGTGAGTAGCCAGAGGTCAAGGTGGGGAGAACCTGAGGGCATTCTTCCCCAATCACCGGGGGTCCAGAACCTCACTGTCATGTAAGTGTGAAGCAGGGGTAACCTGATTCGCATCCTCAACTTCCCCTACTAGTCTAGAAGGGAGCTGCTAGCGGCATTCAAAGGAAGAACAGCGAAAGGAAAACTTTATACTCAAACAGTTTGAGGCCCCTGCAGACCTGGCACCCTGACTCTTTTCACTCGTGGTCCAGAGGACTCTGGACCATGCACTTGGTTCCAAGTCACCTGGGGTGGTAGCTGCCTAAGCCAATGCAAATCCTTGGTAGAAGGACTCTCCATCTTCTGCCTCATGGAAACCCAACAGAGACTCAAGGGCCTCAAGAAGCACTGGGAGGCCCATAAGCATCGTGAATGGGACCCAGCAGACAGGAGCTGGGCATAGAGGTAGTACATGCCTATGACCCCAGCACTTGGGGTGCTGTGGCAGGAGGAGCACCTTGGTTAGTTCGGGCTACAAAGTAAGACCCTGTCTTAACCGAAAAGCTGTATGTAGGCAGAGCCAGCACCTGTGCAGTGGGTCTCTGTTGTGATCTCCAGACTCCATCAGGGACCACATTTTAAACCAGGATAGAGAGATGAGCACATTCAGGGTCTCAGGGCACAGTGCAGCTCACTGTCCTGTCCTGGGAGGCCCAGATGGGCAGCTGAGGCAAGAAGATGGTGCGCTGATGTTTTTTCACAGGATGCTATGTAACTGGGCCTTCGACCTCAACGTATGGTGGACATGGTAAACATATTTGCTCTTAATAAAAAGTGTAAACAGGGGTCCAAGAGATGACTCAGCGGATAAAAGCGCTTGCTCCCAAACTTGATGACCTGATCCCAATCCCTGGAACCCACGTGGCAGAAGAGAACTGGCTCCCACAAATTGTCCTCTGATCTCCACATGCGTGCCATGACACATGCCTCCCTCCCACGAGTAAATATATTTTTAAAAATTTACGTGTTAAGTGTCTATGAGATGCCCAACCCTAACTAACACATCCACAATGGAAACTCTACACATGATGCTCACGGAACATAGTGGAACATAGGGGTAGAGAGAACACTGATGCAGCTCTCAACTCCTGCAGTGAAGCTTCCTTGTGCTACAGAGGGCAATTAACACAGAAGGCCACAATTGGCCAGAATGTAGAGAATAAGAGACTGCAGAGTGTGTGTCCCTGGGTGGGATGCTGTGTTAAACCTCACACCCGGCTCAGGGACCACTGTGGAAGAGGGGGCAGAAAGAAAGCCAAGGGTGGTGGATGACCACAAGGAAACAGAGAGGTCTGGGAACTTGCTCATATGAACTCACAACAATGGTGACAGCGTGCACAAGACGCATGCAAACTCAAACCAGAAAAAAAAACCCAGCATAGAACTGGGGAAATGGGCAGGAGGCCCCAACCTCAGCCAAGAAACTATTGGCAGCTGATCACTGCTGGGTAAGGAAGAGTTGGTCTTCTTTAAGGGGGTGACGCTAGATAGGCTGACCAGGATCCAGTGAGTGAACTCACACTGAGGGACATCTGGGGATACAAACTTGACTCGATAGGCCTTAACATATGACAGAATGCATGAAATCCAGTGGGAGGGCTTTGGGGATGCAGATAGGAAAGGGGGTCTAAGTATGATTAAAATGTATTGTATGAAAGGCACAAAAATTCAATAGAAATATGAACTATATATTGAAAACAATTACATATCAACACGGATAGTGAGAGAGCCTGGTCAGAACAGTGCCTCCCTCATAAGCCTCAGGACCTGACCCTCAGGACCCACATTTAGTTGCCTTGTTTTGGTTTTTTTTTTGGTCTTTTTTGTTATTTTGTCGTTTTTATTTTTATTTTTTCAGAGCTGAGGACCGAACCCGGGGCCTTGCGCTTGCTAGGCAAGCTCTCTACCACTGAGTTAAACCCCCTTTTCAAATAACTTAAAAAGCCAGGCACAGGCTGTGTACACCTGATCCCTGTACGGGGAGGTGGACACAGGCGGATTCCTGGGGCTCACTGGTCAGCCAGCTTAGCCTACATGGCACGTTCCAGGCCAGTGAGAGACCATGGGTCAAAAACCAAAACAAGACAAAACACGAAAGATGGATGATGCCATCCATGTACATGCATGTACCCCTAGGCCTACACATACATATGTGCATACACATGCATGTACACAGAAGAGAAATCCCTGGGTTATCCCTAGGCCTACACATGCATGTACACACACTGATGCATATACATGCACACACAGAGTCACACACATACACACAAGCACATGCATGCACATACACACAAGCACACAGATGCACACACATGCAAGCACACACATGTATACACACAATGCACATGCATATACACACATACACGTACATAAATATACATGAGTGCACACAAACGTGCACACATGCATGCACGCACATGCACACACAAGTACACATGATACACACATGCACACACACATGCATGCATACACACAGACATGCATGTACATACACTCAATAAGCAACATGCATACACATGCACACATGTGTGCACACACATGCACACACATGTGTGTCCATACACACAAGCACACATACATGTACACGATGCACAACATGCACATGCATTACACATACACATGCATGCTCACATGCACACACAGTTACACACAATACATACATCCATGCACACATGGAGACATTCACACACATGCACATGCATGCATGCATATGTGTGCACAAACATGCATATACATAATCACATACGCATAAGCACACATATACACGTACACACATATTAAAAGTGTAAGTGGAAACGGACTTACTCAAGCTCCGTGACTGAAGCAAAGTCCATCTCTGCTTTTCAGGCTACTTTCCTCTCCAGTTCCACCTGCAACTTTCTGAGCCTAGCCTCTTCTTGAGGGAAATGTTGAAGATCTTGGAATTCAAATCATCACCAAAGTCCCCCTGTCAGCAACACATCATCGCTGAATTTCAGCATCTGCCACTTGCACTCACCTGTTTCTGTTCATTGCAGACAGCAAGATGCTGCTTTTCTGTGCCACACGAGGGGAACTTTTTCCCGTCTTTGGGATGGGTGAGTCCGTGCTTAGCTTGGGCCAGCTTGGCCGTAGAGGATTCACTGTGCCTTGTGGATCCTGTCTCAAGATACTGATCCCTACTCCTTCTCCTGGGCTCAGGCAGGTCAAGTGGTCAGGGAAGTCCTCCCTGTTTGAGGTGTCAAGCCGGTGGCGGCCTGGATCCAACACCTCTCTTGGCTCCCTGTTGGCTATAAGGCAAACCCCCAGCTCCTTTGTCTATACTCCAAGGCTCTCAGACCAACTTTGCAGCATACCTCTGGATGGCTGGGTTGCAGGACTGGCTCTACATCCAAGTCGGCAGCACAGTGCTGGCACCATACTTAGCAACAAGAGAGGCATCAGGTCAGTTCTATAGCCTTCTGGGGGAGACTGTAGGGTACCGGAGCCACACAGCTAGTGAAGGCAGTCTTTCCAGTCTGACACGCCTTTAATCCCAGCACTCCAGAGGCCAAGAGGTCTCAATGAGATCAAGGCAAGCCTGGTCTACATAGTGAGTTTCAGGCCAGGAGGGGCTACAGGGAAATCCTGTTTCAAAAACCCCACCCCACCCCTGAAAAAAAAATATATCAAGGCACCAGAAGACAGTGAGGGCAGGTACTGGGGATAGCAATTGGGTTAAACAGAGTGGATGGCCAGCCTAGCCTGGGGGGCAGGGAATGAGCCTGCTGAGAAACCATTCAACAACTGGGTAAGATCCCAGAGAAGGCTTGCTGTCTGTCAGCGCTGTGGTTGCTGGGCGGGAAAATAGTGGTCACGCTTGGAAAGGGCCAGCTCAGCCCTTGGCTCCTACTTAGCACAAGTTACATAGGTTTTAGGTTTTATTTTCAAACTGAAACTCAGCACTAATACTTGACAAGATGCCTTGATTCACTCCAGTGCTTCTACTCGGAGAGTGCGAGGACAAGGTTCCAGTTCCCCAGGCTGTCCCCCTGCCAGCCAACCAGGTTTAATTAAGACCAAAGCCGTCTCTCCCATAGGTGCTGGCTCCAAGTCCTTCACTGCCGCAGGCCTCTTCCGGGGAAGTGGACTGTCTCTCACTCCACAAGGAATGAAGCTTCCTTTCTGCCTCCAGCTGCTCTTCCTCTGAACATCCCCTCCCCCTGAAAGTTCCCAGAGTGAACGGGCCTCCCCAGTCTGAGCCCTGGGAGGGTTGCCCAGTGGCCTTGTGCCAGGGCACCATGTGGGCACGACTCATGCAGGCTCTGCCGCCCACACCCTTGGCCTCCTGGAAGATCAGATCAGGCCCTTGTATAGAGTCCTGTGCTGCAAGTCTTAACATAAGCCAGGGTGTTGACTTGAAAAATAATATCATAAATAAAACCAAGGGCATGGAAAGTCCAGAGCAATGTCACGAAGCCTTCATAACCTGCTTTGTGTGGGCCAGTCAGGTCAGGGGTGGATGGTGGCAGCAGGGGCCTGGGCTTTTCAAAGACCCATATGATTTTAACTCACTTGGAGACTGATAATTAATAGCTGGAGATTTCTAGAAAAGGCTCCATGTGCCCTTTTTCTTCATGTTGCTGCAGAGCAGGAAAACTTGGCTAAATATAGCCTTCCTTCCAGGGACCCAACCGGGGATATTTTCCAACTCTACATTTCATTGAAAACCAGCATCATCAAGCTAGTCCTCTCTACAGGGGCAGCACTCCTGAGCTCCTGTGTGCCCTTGGCCCCTTCTCCCAGAGCTCTGTGGAGGCCAGGGCCTGCAGGCTGCTCTGACACAAGTCCAGACTGCCTGGGTAATTGGAAGGACTCTTCTGTAAAAGGAAGGAAGAATGACGCTAGGGGGCAGGGAAGCAGCCCTGTGATGCCTGGAGGAGTGGGGGCTCCCGGTCAGCCATGGAGAATAGGGGCAGGTGGCAGAACAGGGTGAATGGAGAGGGTGTCCGATGGTGGGGACTGAGCTGCATGGTATGTGGAAGGAGATGGATGCCAAAAAGCTTCTTGGAGGAGGCAACCTTCAGGGCAGCTCTTGGGCTTGTGGTCACCATATCAAGAATGTGACCTCAGCAGTCATCAACTGCCTGTAACTCTTCATCTAGAGGTGGACCCTGTGAAATTCCCCCCATCCGCATTGGCATGACAACTGATGTTGTTATAATGCAAGTCTTGCTTAAGCAACATATTGAGAATTCATGGGTGCGGTTTCCCTGTCATGCCCAGAGTACACTCTCCAGCAGTGGGCATCCTGGTCCTCTGGCTCTTATAATCTTTCCACCCCCTTGTCCATGGTGTTTCCTGAGCCTTAGGTGTAGGGGATGCATTGTAGATGCATCATTTGGGGCATCTCATGGTTGCTTAGTCTCTGAATTTTGACCAATTGTGGAACTTTGAAATGATCTCCATCTGTTGCAAAAAGAAGCTTCTTTGTTAGGTAGTGAGAGCTACACTTACCCATGGATCTAAGGATACGTTAGGATAGTTTACTGATAGGATAGATTATCCAATCCCAAGCGGTCAGCCTTAAACACATGCACACACGAGCACCACTAAATGGACTCGGTAGATTGTATGTATGTAGATAGATAGATAGATAGATAGATAGATAGATAGATAGATAGATGATTGATAGATAGATAGATAGATAGATAGATAGATAGATAGATAGATAGATAGATAGATAGATGCATGTATGTGTGCATGACAATAATAAAATAGAGGTCACAAAACTGAGAGGGGATGGGGGTGTGGGAAGAGTCGGAGGGGGAGAAGGGTGGGTGGAAATGATGTAAATAAAGTATTAATGTATGAAATTCTCAACACAGATTAATAATAAAAAGAACGTAACCTGCTCTTCGATGAGTCATAGCAGGTTTTTCCACAGTTCACCAGGACTCTCGGGAAGACACCACAGCCCTGCTTGGTAGGAGGCTGTGGTGGGAGTCGAGTCCAATGCCAAGGTTATAGTGACTGATGGATGGAAGAAGACTCTGTATCCAGTTCCCCTGGAGTTCAAGCTCACAGCTCTGCCTATGATGGGTGGGGGGAGGGGGACTGAGAGGACTCTCGGGAAGACACCACAGCCCTGCTTGGTAGGAGGCTGTGGTGGGAGTCGAGTCCAATGCCAAGGTTATAGTGACTGATGGATGGAAGAAGACTCTGTATCCAGTTCCCCTGGAGTTCAAGCTCACAGCTCTGCCTATGATGGGTGGGGGGAGTGACCCAATTCTCAGAGTTTCAGCCCACTGGGGATATAGTCATGTGTGCCCACAAGAATATCTGTCCTTTGGGCAGAGGGGAGAGGGGCAGAGTCGCTGTGGGTGAGCTGCCTTTGACCTTCCCAGACTTACAGAGACAGATGTCTGACCCATGGTGAGCAAACGCAGTCTGTAAACTTTGACTGGAGACGGGTTAATTATCAAAAGATTACAGTGTCCATGAAACAGCAGTTTCTGGACCTCTAGAAGGTTCCAGATCCTGGAGTGAGTTCGTAGCTTTAGCCATCAGTGCTGCCTGGGCCACAACCAGTGGTTGACACAGATCTCTTCTCATCTGTTGATCTAATGGAATTACAGCCCTGATTAAACCCCTCCACAATAGGGTTCCCACAGCCCTTAGAACAAATACTAGAGCTCCCCACCCCCTTTCCACAAAGCCCTTCGTGGACAGGGTTCCTCCACCTCTGCCTTTAAACAGTCTGATGCCAACCCCAAAAATCACAGGGCCAGGACTGTCCTGAGCACCAGGTGCCTATGCTTGCCAAAGCCTGAGGTGTCAAGCCAGGTCCCTCTGTACCAGATCAGTGCAGATCACAGAGTGGGTGTGAAGTCTGAGACCATTTCTATCTTCTCAGTGACTTTTGTCCTTGATTTCTTCATCTGTGAAATGAGGGTAGATGGAGCTGCCTTCAGGGGCTATTGTGAGTCTTCTGCCTAATGTGAACACGCTTTGTTACCTGGACTGTGAGTGCCAGTCCTAGGGAGGCAGCCATGCACATACTAGGGTGGGTCCTCACTGACATCGACCCCGGGCCACTAGCGGCTCCCTATTTTCCATCAGCAAATGCCTATTTTTCCTGCCCCGGTGGACTCCACCACCTGATTGAGGGCATGCTTCCAGGAGATCAGAGGCCACTGTCCTGGCAGATGACACATGACACCTGAGAGTCGGCTTTGCAGGTCAGCAGAGGCAAGCCAGTGACCCTCAGAGGCCTTGGATAGTTAATGTAAACATTAAGGTAGACATAGTTGGGCCAGGACCCCAGATCCACAGAAGATGCGCCATAGGCAGGGCAGGTAGTAGGGCTGGCTCACATGCTCCCGGAACAGAAGACTGCCAACATTCTGCTTCCTGCCCTGGGGTCTAATCAACTGCCCGCAGCTACCCCCTCCATCCTCCTGATGTCCCAGCTCCATGAGTCTCCTGGCTGCTCTGTCCAGTGGGCAGGTGGGTGCAAGCAGCAGGGGCCTTATAAGGTCTCTCCTGGGCCCACAAACGGGTTTGCCAGCGGCCAGGAAATGTGAGAAGGGGCCCGAGACAGCATAAAAGCTGCAGGTGTGTCTGACCTATTACCTGTGGGATTCGTGTGTTCCAGCATAGCTCTGAATGTGGCCCAACACATGTGCAGGTGGCACCCCATACTGCAATGTCAAAGGGAGTGAACGCGCTCGCCCCAAAGCTCCCAGTAGTCACTAAGACGCAAGCAGCAGGGGCCTTATAAGGTCTCTCCTGGGCCCACAAACGGGTTTGCCAGCGGCCAGGAAATGTGAGAAGGGGCCCGAGACAGCATAAAAGCTGCAGGTGTGTCTGACCTATTACCTGTGGGATTCGTGTGTTCCAGCATAGCTCTGAATGTGGCCCAACACCTGTGCAGGTGGCACCCCATACTGCAATGTCAAAGGGAGTGAACGTGCTCGCCCCAAAGCTCCCAGTAGTCACTAAGACAGCCAACCAGGGGACTCAAGTGGTACCTAGAGACATTTTCAAGAGCACCATTTGTTCTTGGAGTTCCAGGGCCTCAGTCCTGCAGAGGTGGTATCTCTGTTCTGTCACGTACCATCCACACTGTAGGGCTGGGGAGCTATTCCAGAACAGGTGTCCTTTGAGACAGGTTCTCTCATGATGGGTGTGTGACAAGACCTTGTATCTCTGCCTCCTGACATAGTCTTCCCCAAAGAACTCCACTAACTGCTGGAGCAGCTGACAACTGCTAGAGGCCTGTACACGCTGAAACATCTGGCATTTCTTTCTCACTTCAGTGTCTATGGGACGCTGGCTGGCAGGATGCATTTGTTCAAAAGTGACTCTACCAAGCCAGACGTGGTGATGCATGCCTTTAGTCCCAGCACTCGGGAGACAGAGGCAGGTGGATCTCTGTGAGTTCAAGGCCAGCCTGGTCTACATAGTGACTTCTAGGCCAGCTGTAACTTCAGGGAGACCCTGTCTCAAAAAGACAAAAAACCAAACCAAAACTAACAAAAAAGTGACTCCACATGACACATTAATTTTTTTTCTCTTAATGGGTCCCAATTTTGCAAGCTCTGAAGCATAATACAAATACTAACCTAACTATTCCTGGCCTGAGAGTGCAAGGAAAGAGCTTGCCAGTAGGCAAGCAGAGGGTGTTCTGTGGGTGTCTGGACGGTGGGGCAAAGTTCACCTCCGATATGAGGATAATCAGCAAAGGTGAGTTTAGAATTTCCTGAAAGTGCCAAGCATGGCCTGGTCTCCAGCTCCTGTCGTAATTCGGAGATGTGAGTTTGACGTTTCCTTGGGGGATAGGTTTTCCCAGGCACTCGTCGCCACAAATAGTGCAACGGGAGGAGCAGCGTGAGGACAGAGGGGAGGGTTGGCATAGCACACTTCGTTCCCGAAGGAGGGGCGCGCCCTGAAGCGCTGGCACCTGGGGACCGTGTGCATTCCGTGCGCCGAGCTCCGGTGGCAACGCACACAAAGCTCTGTGCCCGGCGCGCTCCGTCCTCTGCCATTGGCTGCGGGGCCGCGCCCTCCCCCTTCGCTGGCAGCTGGCGGAGCCCCAGGACCTCAGCTGGGCACCGAATCTGACCTTCACCCCCAGCGCGCGCAGAGGAGCCACAGGGCTCGGGGGCAGCCGGGGGCGGGGCGGGGGCGGAGGGTCGGAGCGGGCGGCGCCTCCCCGCGACCGTCCCGTTTGCCCTTCAGCCCTCTCCGTCCTCGCCCTGGCACCTCCGCCACCTGTTGCCGCGTGCGGCTCCGGCTCTCTCCCCTTTCTCCCTGTTTCGCATCCCGGGGCACCGAGGATCAGTTCCCTCCTGCCTCCACCCCCCCTAACTTCGGGAACTCCAGGCGGTGTAGCTCAGCTCACCGAAGGACGCGGGCCGGTGTGGCCCGGGCGCCCCGGGAGCAGCTCAGCCCGACCCGCAGCCTCGCGCGCGGGGCGGCCTTGAACTTCAGCGTCTACGGATGCGCGGGGCTGGGAGGACGACCGTGCACCCGGGTGCGCCCTTCCCGCCGCGCTGCTCTCACCCGTCGGGTGACCTTGGTCAACCCCTTCGCCTGGCCAGCCTCAGTTTACCCCCGGATGCCGCGGACCCCGGGGCTCTAAATGGGTACAGCAGAGAACTGCCCAGGGCCTAACCGGTCCCGCCCCCGCCCCGCAGCCGCCAATCGGGCGCTGCCGTCCGGGGGTGTGTGTCTGGTCCCGGGCCCGGGCCGGGCCCTGGGGGCGGGGTTTCCGGGGCGGTCACAGCGCCGCGGGACCCCTAGGGGGACGTCCGAGGGGCGGCGCGTGCCGTGGGGGCGCGGCTGGCTTTTTTTTTGGCCGGGGACGCTGCGGCCCCAAGACGGGGGTGACGGGGGCGGAGAAGCCGCTAACGCCCCGCCTGGCGCCGCCTCCCTCCCTCGGCGCGCTGGCCCGGAGGACCCGCAGGCGCGGAGCGCAGCCTCAGGTGCCCGGGGCGGGCGGGCGCGCGGGGTTGGGAGCCAGGCGTCCCTTGCCCCGGAGCGGAGAGGTCGGTGCCAGAGCAGAGGAGGGGCTCGGCGGCGCATGCGCGCGGCCCGGGGGCGCAGGTCTGCAGAGTGACTGGCTCCCGGGCGAGGACTCACACCGAGAGCTCGTGCGCACTCTCGGAGCCCACCGGGCTGTGCCCGCCTTGGGTTCGCCCCGAGCGCCGGACACCGGCTGGGAGCCCTGGCGTCCGCAACTGTCGGTGGGGCAGGGGGCTTCGCGGAGTCCTGGAACCCAAGCAGCGCTGGGTCCTCTGGTTGTCCCCTGGAGGGGAGGGCCCACGGGCGGCGACATCGGAGCGCGCCCTTCCCACGGTGCGGTGGACTTGGGCGTCACCGGCTTGGGGGCGTTTCCTGAGACCCCCAGAAATCCCAGAGGCGAGGTAACCTGAAGCCTCGACAGACCGATCCTGGGGTCAGAGTGCCCCACCACTGCTCTCCATCGGGAGAAACTCACCCGCGGGTTCGTGTCACCAGCGGCGGACCCCCTTTGAGGACCAGTTCCCACGTTTCGCCTGAGCGAAGTGGGGAGATCTAGGGCAATCTCCACTAGTGGGTAGGCACCCTATCCGTCCTACCGGAGCCCAGCGTCGCAACGGGTACTGCGAGGCTGGCCAGATGTGGATGAAGGGCTCCCGGAGCGCCAGTGTGCTGGTCTGGAGGGCCGGCTCTGCTCCAGTGCCGCACTCCAAATAACTCTGGACCTCCTTTTCCAACTTCTTTTTAATTTAAAGGGGAGAAGGTGTACCCCCATTGTCAAGATTCTTTCTAAGAAAAACCCACGGTTGTATGTCTTTTGGGAGCACTCCAGGCCTCTTGGGGCTGCTCACCCACCTCAACCCGTACCTACTTCCTCCCCGTACCCCGCCCCAAGAACCCAGAGAGGCCCCCTCCCCTCCTAGCTGTTCTTGTGGGAGGAGCACAGAATTTTCTTGGGAGACCCTGGGACGCTGTACTGGTAGCAGGGTCACCATGACTTTCCCAAGGTGGTGGAGAGTTGGGGGGGATCCAGAGAACATATTGTAATCATTTCCTTCTTTACTTTCCTGCAGCCAAGGCTGAAGTTCGAGGCCCTACCTTCCTGGTGAAGTGACAGTTTGTGGATAGACAAGCTCAGACACAAGACGTTGTCACCACAGGTAAAAAAGGATTGATTGCTTCCAGACTGGAATGTGTGTGTGTGTGTGTGTGTGTGTGTGTGTGTGTGTGTGTGTAGGAGCTGGTGATTGTTTTGTGGTGAAATATTACATGCGTTTTCTCGGCTTTGAAAGTCAGGTAGTGGTTGGTTCATTTTTCTGGTCTCAGAAATTGTTCCCTTTCCTGGGAACTTCATTTCTTAATGTAGCTTTTGGAATGGCATTACTTGACATTTTTTTAACTGACTGGTGAAGACAAGTGTGTTCTCTCTTGACTGTCTTCATATCAGTTTGATTAAGCAGTAGGTGAGTTCCAGAACTGCCACCAGCCAGGGCAGGGATGGCCCCAGGAAACAGTTCCGTGAACATTTGTATGGTCACGGTCCACAGAAACCCAGAGACAGTGGGCCAGATGAAGTTCTGCACAGCTATAAAGCAAAAAAATAAAATAAAATAAATGAATTGATGGTAGAAAAAAAAATAGCTTGCTTTCTTTTCCCACATCTTAAGCATGTAATGAGACCTGCCAGGATCATTGTCTGTTCTTTTGTTTGTAGGCAGGACCTCACTATGTAGCCCATGCTAACCTGGAGGTGCTACATAGCTCAGGCTAGAATTGAACTCTTGATACGCCTGCCTCAGCCTCCCAGGTATTGAGATTATAGGCGTGTTCCACTATACCCAGCTAAAATAGTTCTTTTTAACCAGCTTATGTTTGCTAACCTGTGAACAGAGTTTTAAAAAAAATTGTAGGTGTATGTGAAAGAGAAATAAACCATGAGGAAACATGTTCCTTCTATACAGACTATTTTGTAACTTGCTGTACTGACTATTAGGTGAAGAAAAGTCTGTCCATGTGAACAAAATGTATTTCTGCATCTTTATTTAAAGTGTCTATATAGTATCTCATTGTGACATCCAGTTTGTAGCCAATAGGATATAGATACGTGTGTGTATAATTCACTCATTTGATACATATTTATTGATTAGGTACTAGGGGCTACTATGCCATTCATGAGTGAAACAACCATGGACCTGCTCATGAAACTGACTTCCATGTCAGAATATAGGAAACTAGAGCCAGACATGGTGGTTTATGCCTTTAATCCCAGCCCTTGGGAAGCAGAGGCAGGCGTATCTCTGTGAGTTTGAGGCCAGCCTGGTCTACATGGAGAGATCTAGGCCAGTTGGGGCTACAGAGAGACCCTGTCTCAAAAAAAAAACAAAGCAAAACACACCAAAAAAAAAAAAAAACAACTTGAAGGCTGAGGATATAACTTAGTTGATTGATATCAAGTACCACATAAACCAGGTGTGGTGACATGTGCTTGTCATCCCAGTACTGGGGAGATAGAGGCAGAAGAATCAAATGTCCTAGATTATCCTCAGCTATATAGCAGGGTAGGGATCAGCCTGGGCTACATGAGACCCTGTCTCAAAAAAAAAAGAAAAGAAAAGAAAAGAAAAAACATGATAATTAAGCTCATGATGGTTAAAAGATGAAGAAATGGAGAGCAGTAGGGAAAAGATGCTTGCCAGGACGTCTTTCTAATCTGTCAAGACTGGTAACTCCTGTACCTGGTT
>NW_008348199.1:336059-355366 GCF_000622305.1 Nannospalax galili | reverse complement strand
CCCGAGAGCTTGTTTCGTTTGGCAAGCATTTCTGTTGCCTACATGTACTGGGCTTCGTGTGGAAGCAAATACCATGTATGTAGGTTGCTGGCCTGTTCTGTGGGATTTTCTTATGCTTCAAAAGTGTGTGTGGTCTTGGATTCCTGTCACTGAGTGTCATCTAGAAGCAGTGACTCTGGGATTCAGGAAGAGTTTGCGCATTTCACGCCATGAAGTCTGTTGCCCCCTGCCCCCCAGGTGATGTCTTCCTAGTTGAGCTGAGCTGGGTTTGAGGCTTGCATAGGATGAAGGAAAGTGTTTGGTTTGCATCAGGGAAGCAGCTGGATGTGGCAGGAGAGGAGTGATGTCATTCATTATGACATTTGGAACACTGGTTCTCAGCTGCCACCTGCCAGGCTGGAGACCCCTGTCCCTCTCCACAAGCTGTTGTTTCTCCATAGAAAATGTAGCTTCTATCTAGACGACCTCTGAAGGGTTATGACGCTCAGAGGTAGTGCTTAAAACACTGTGTCCATCTGAGGAGGTGTCAGGGGTCAGCGCAGGCTCTGGGATTCTCAGCTGCCACCTGCCAGGCTGGAGACCCCTGTCCCTCTCCACAAGCTGCTGTTTCTCCATAGAAAATGTAGCGTCTATCTAGACGACCTCTGAAGGGTTATGACGCTCAGAGGTTGTGTCCATCTGAGGAGGTGTCAGGGGTCAGCGCAGGCTCTGGGCCACCTGTATTGCTCATCGACCCTGAGTCAATGCCCGAGAGGTTGCAACTGTGGCTCTATGAACTCTCAGAGATTTTGAGAAAGAGACTTCCTCACCACCCTCCCATACAGCACCCTCCACCAGATTCAGTTTGAAATAGTAAAGGAGGGTGCTCACTCAGTAAGAGCAAAATTGCCACAAGTGGTTCTTGTTAGTTTGGAATGTGAATGCAGCCTTGGGTTTTGGTGGTGACAGATCTTGCGTGTTTTGTGACTCCACTGCATCTCCAGGGGTGTCTGACCTGTGATGTGTAGTGTATGTGTGTCCCAGGATTGCTGTGAGAATGGATAACCTCATAGTGCAATGCCAGAAGGTTGGACCCCCTGAGAGACCTTGCTGTGCATGGGGACCTGCTAAAAGGCATTCACTCTAGCTGCTGCCTGGCACCACAGCCCCTGGTGATTATGCCCTCCCACTGAATCTGCATCACGGAGAGTAGAGTGACTATTCACTGCTACCCTGCTATAGCTGTAGACTGGGTAGGAACCTGTAAATTCTCGTTGAATACCTCAGTGATTGGCAGAATCGATATCAACAAGAACTCACTGCCCAGTACTCCCACATGTGTGGGAGCAGGCTGGGGGCACCTAGGTGGAAGGGCAGACAGCCCTGAGTCTGCAAGTGTGCGTCCTCCCCGCCACAGTGGGGCTATACTTGGCCTTTGACAGCTTTTGTCGTGCCCAGGATATAGTTCCCATGGCAGCAGGATTACGATTTGGTAGTTGCTGTCATAATGAATATATTCATAATTATCACTAGATTTGGGAGCTATTAAATATTAAATAGACCAGTAGGCCTGAAGGTCTGTTCAAATAAAATGCAATTTTTTTCTGCAAGATCATGGATTCAAATATCAAACAGCTGACTAAGAAAGAGACGTGGTTAAAGTTTTGTGAGTTGAGAAGTGAATATATTTAATGTGCTGAGGGAAGTTTATATTCTTGGGAGAAACTGGAGTAATTAAATGTCTCAGCAACACCCCTCAGTCTGCTTTAATTTTCCTAGATTTTGAGAGATTTGGAAATAAAAGAGGAGTGAACATTTCCAATTAGATCCTCTTACTTGACACGCTCTGCTGAGAGAACACAGGAAAGCCTTTGAGAATGCATCACTTTGAATCCCAGAGCACAGAGTGATTAATTGTCTCAAAGGTTATGAAACCTGTTATGAACAATTCAAGATTAGGATAGGGTTAGGAGTGAGGGGCCCTAGGGTCTCTTACAGTCATTTGTAACCGAACAAGTTTGTGGTTATGTGATAACTACACAGAGACAAGTCACCAAGTATCAGGGGTGAGGGAGACCAAATAATTCAAGGTGGGTGTGAGAATGGGTCCCTTTCCAAAACACACCAAGACATTAGTGGCCAGCTTTACATAAGTATTTATGGTAAAGCAAGTTGGTTTGTAAAATGCAAGATTGCATCATGGGGTGTCGAGCAAAGCTTGGGGATCTGAAAGCAAGTTTGTTCCCACTCTTTCCGTGCTCTGTGCAGAGGGATTTTACTGGAAGGTGTTTGAGCTGCATTTTCAGGTGGCCTTCCTGTTTGGAAAAAGTGTTATCAAATAATTGGCTGACACAAGGACTGTGTTATCCTCTGTCTAGGGCAATGAGTGAATCTGATGCCTTCCAGACTCCAGTCCTGTCTCAGCCCATTTGATGGGACAGTTTGATAACTGGGGGAGCATCTTATTTATCATCCACTCGCTTTCAACCACTTGTGCATTGGGACTAGACCAAAAATAATGATGCTTTAGAGAAAGAATCCAAGAACTTTGAACTTTGGACTCTGAGTAGGTGAAAGTTATTGACAGTCAAAATCAGCAGGGTTGTGTTTGACCTGGCTGCAGCAGCCTTGGACTTTACGAGTATTTTGATCAAGTATTATCATTGCTCTTCTTCCCCCGTCCCTTTGAAAAATATTGCAGAACCTGTCACCAGATACGGACAAGGGGAGCTTGGCCGGATCCTTCCCTGCCGATTCCCAAGCAGAAGCCTAAAGTACTCGAAAGTTCAGAGCATGACCTTCCTTCTCTCTTCAAAAACAGTATTTCCATAAGGAAAAATACTCTATTGCTGATGTTTTGAATCGTAAAAATAAGCCTCGCTTGCTATACTCAGTAGGGGAGTACTGACAGAGGAAAGTCACTTTTTAAAAAAGTTTAGGTGTGGGGCTGGTGGAGGGGGGGATGGTTCAGCGGTTAAGCTGCTCTTACAGAGGATCAGAACCCTTATGGCCACTCACAACCATTTGTAACTCCAGTCCAAAGGATTGATGCCCTCTTCTGGCCTCTACTGGCACTGCACACATGTGGTGCACACACAGACACATACACATATACATACATACATACATAATCAAAACGCAAAATAAAAAATGAAATTCGTCTTCAAAAAAAGAAAGCCTGAAAACATTCAGGTGCGCAGAGATGTGTGGATACACTTCACAAAGAGTGACACGTGAAGAAGGCTTGAATGTGAGGCTCGAAGCAAAGAAAGAGATCTAAGTGTCCAAACGTACCCAGAGCCAGTGCTCTTTGGAAAGACAGGGTTGGGAGGCCTGTTTGATTAGTGCTGCTGACGAATGTGGGGCAAAGCCAGGCATGTCTGTAATCCTAGTACTTGGGAGTCTAAGGCAGGAGTGTCACAAGTTCTAGGATAACCTGGGAGAAACAACAGCAAAGGGAATGTGGGGTGGAGAGATCCGTGCCTGCTACATTTGTCCAGACCAGAGAGGATTCTAGATGTGAGGGGGGCACTATGGTGAAGGTGGGAACGTTCAGAAGTGCTGCGGGGTAGACAGTGGAGAGGGTCACAGGTGGTGGACAGAGGGCATCCACCCATGCCACTGAATCTGCAACCCAGATGGGGGCCACCAGGGGAGAGTGCATCTGGGCTGGTGTGTGGAGGCCAACAGGAACGTCACGGTTCCCATGGTAGTGGTGATGGGAGGAAGCCCAGTGGACAGCTTTCCATTGGAGCAGAGCTGTCCATCCCAGCTTCAGATGTAGGCAGAGTGCAGGAACTTAGCAGAGTATCAAAATGAGGACATCTTCCTTTCACTCTGTAGACCAAACACTGTCAACTTTTCCGCTGCCCTGTTCTCTACTTGAATGAATCTAATAAAGGTAGCTTTTAGTGTCTAGGGTGGAAGTCTAATGCAGGTGAATGTTTAACCACACTCAAGGGCAGCTGATAACCCTAATAGTAATAGAGGTGCAGACTTGGAGGAACAGGAGCCAGATGCAGCCAGAGCTCCCTTGACTAAGGAGAAGAGCATAGGACGTCCTGTTACTCTTTGTGGGGGATAAGTAAGTTCAAAGGGGGTTCTCAGGGTGGAGAAGGCATTTTTCTAACAGGTATTTCAGAAAGCGGGTTTGGTATAGACTCTTTAAGAATGAAACTCCAGGGACTGGAGAGCTGGCTGAGCAATTAAGAGCACTGGCTGCTCTTGCAGAGGACCCAGGTTCAATTCCCAGCACCCACATGGCAGCTAACAACTACCTGTCCATAGCTCCAGTTTCAGGGATCTGATACCCTCTTCTAACCTCTGTGGGCACTGCACGACACAGGTGCACTTACACACATGCAGGCAATAAATAAAATATGCAAAAATAAAAATAATAAATAAAATATTAAAAGAATAAGCCTAGGAGAAACAAGATAGTAATTGAAAACCAGAGCCACAGGAGTTATCTTCAAGACAAGGTAACATGCGTTGTGGCACGAGATAAACGTATTCATGCCCTGGCTATTCTAAGAGCTTTGTGTTTAGACACATGAAGGTGAATTGGAAAAGGGCCAAAGACATGAACTTTCAGAGTCTCAGAACCCTCAGGGACTGTGCCTCCTTCTGTCCACATTTAATCCTAAAGTCCCCTGTACCCAGCCAACCCCTCCGCCTCCCACTGGGCCTCTGTGCTTCGCCATCTAGCCATCTCTAGTGAGCTCCAAACATCTCCTGTGGTCTTCCCAGGACTGTTAATTAAGCTCAGTGTTTCTTATTCTCAGCTGCCCTGTATTGCCCCTCCCCCAGCCCCGGTGTCCCTCCCCTGTTTCAGTTACTGGCCCCCATCTGGGCTGGGCTGGGGAGGCTCTGGGGCAGGACAAGCTGCAGAGTCCTTTCCTAACCATTTAGAAGACCCCAGACTCAGAGAGATATCTCACCCGGCCTGTGCCTCAGTTTCCTTGATTATAAATGGGATGAATGGCAGTGCTTTTTGTAGACAGCTGTACCTGGCTGACTCGGAGAACACTGTAGGTGTTTCTTTGCCTGTGTTAACCCCCCACCCATCCTGTAGCAGCCAGTTTTAGTGTTGACTGGGAAGACATGGACCAGTTCACCACTGACATTTTCCCCACTGGTATTTCTCAGTACTCCTGCACTCTGCTTCTTCCACAGATAAAGAGGACACATACTGGTCCCCTAACCCCCGCCCTTCTCATGCCCCATAGCCTCTCCCCTTGAGCTCTCAATGGAAGAGTTCCCTCTTAGGGGAATCCCCCAGAACCTCCCTTGAGTTGGATCTTTCTGATTCGAGTACTGGGAGCTTCCCTGTCAAAGTATACGTGTGATATGTCTGTTCATGCAGTGGCTTGGGGAAAGTCACTGTCCCTGACCAGACCCCCACAGCTCCAGGAAGGCCTGCCCTGGCTTGTACCCTACTCAGAGCTCACTGGCAGCAGGTGCACCCTCTGTTTGAGGTCTCTTCAAGGCTTCTTCCTCTGATACCACTTCCTTCAAGAAGTCTCCCCGATCCTCCCCCAAACTGGATGCGGGAAGTGGTGTGCTGTGTGTGTGTGTGTGTGTGTGTGTGTGTGTATGTGCAGATATGCATGCACGAGTGTGTGCCTACATGCAGAAGCCAGAGGTCAATGTAGGACATCTTCCTCTATCACTGACCACCTTATTTTTTAAGACAGGCTCTTTCATTGTACTTGGAACTCGATTTTACTATGCTGGCTGGCCAGTGAGCTTCGGGGATCCATCTGTTTCTGCCCCTTCCGCACTGAGGTTCTAGACATGTACTACCATGCCCAGCTCTTGTGGATGCTGGAGATCTGAACTCAGGTCCTGATGCTTGCACAGCAGGTGTTTTACTGACTGAGCCACCTTGCCACCCCCGGACACAGGAAGTTCGCCTGTCACATACTCAGAAACAGCTTGAATCCCTGCCTTGATACATCCTGCTTCCTCTCTGCAGCTGTTCTTGAACATCCATCAGACACTTACTCCTGGGCTTATTCATTTTTCAACAGATGTTTATTGCACATGGCTGGGTGCCAGATCTTTCTGGGGTACAGGAGAAGCACCAAGAAATCACAGGGACCACCCTGCCCTCCCAGAGCTCTGCTTTAGGAATACCACTCAGTGGACCTGGGGAGGGGCAGGTGGGAAAGTGACTTGTGATGTGATGGGAGCCTTCATAGAGGACTGAGTGGGTGGTCAGGGTCACATGCACAGGGCTTACCAGTGACTTCAGCTCAGAGAATGTTTGTCCTGGAAATTTGGAATTTCCTTTCAACTAAAGGAACTAAGTTGAGGGAAAAATAGACTCACTAAAACTGCTCCATGAATCTGCAGAGCCCATTTTTCATTCTTTTGATTATGATCTTAAAGCATTAAATGCTGAGTTAAACTCCTCTTGACCCACATTGGCTGGCAGGATCTAATCATAGGTGATTATTAACTGTAATCAGGAATCTAATGACCGATATTCAGGAAGCACTGTTCATTTAATCACCACACCTGCCTGCTCCCTTCCTGTCACCGACGGGTCCAGCAGCCTCCGAGCAGCGACCGTTTTTACCTGGTCAGCAGGTCAATGAGTTCTTGAGATGGAGCCGACAGGGTAAGAGCTGGCTCAAGAGTGCTGTGGACTCCACAGCATCCAGCTTCATTGACCTGCAACAGGTAAATGGTTCCCAGGCCCGTTTGCTAGGAGAATTGGGTGTGAGCCCACTAGCCAGCCTGGGCGTCAGGGAGGGCAGCGTCTATGTTGTATCTGGGGGTCATGAGCCTGTTAGGTCAAATGGGAAGGCCAGCCCCTGGTCCTCCTGGGCAGAGCACCCTGGTCTCCTTCCCTCATTCCTGAGAACCTGGCAGCAAGAAGGGTTTTAGTTTTTCATTTAAAATCAGACTGTTAAAATCACTCTATGTAATTTGCATATAGTAAAATCCATTTGTCTATGTATCCAGTTCTGTGAGGCCTGAAAAACCTACCTGATCCCTGTTTTCCTGCTAGTTGTTAGGTTAGGGTCCCTGTCAGTTTCTAGGGGCCGCACAGGTTCCTCACGGCCCCTCTGTGGTTGACGCCAGCAACTTGCTCCGAGTCCTCTGCTTCCCTCTAACATCACTTTTGCCCAGCATTCCCTCTCCTTCTCACACCACCTCTTCTGCAGGATCTGTCTGATTCTAGTTAGCAAAATTTAAGAGTTCTCTGCTTCGAAGAGCTTACATCGTCCCCCTGTTCCCATCTGAGGACTCAGGGCGGTCCTGCCTCTTGGGGCCCACACCTGTAGCATCCTCCTATGGCCGCTGGAACCAAACTCTACAGCTTGTGTGGCTCTAACGGTAAAAGTTCCTTCTCAGTTCTAGAGACAGAAGTCTGTGTTATGGTGTGGGCTGGGCCACACTCCCTCTAAGGGCTCTAGGAAGAACCTGTCCTTGCGTCTAGTGTGTGTGGTTGCCATGGCTCTTGTGTTCTGTGCCTTGTCAATGTGTCGCTGTTGTTTCTTTGATCTTCACACAGTGTCCTCTCTCAGTATTTGTCTGTGGCCACATTATCCCTTTAAAAAATTTTAAAGCATTTGTGTGTGTGTGTGTGTGTGTGTGTGTGTGTGTACACACACACACATGCATGTGAGTTAGGATGCACATGTGGAGACCCGAGGACAGCTGGACAGCTTTTGGAAGTCAGTTCTTGCCTTCCACCTTGTGGAAGCAGGGCCTGTCTTGTTTCTGCTGCTGTGCTGCTTACCCAGGCTAGCCAGCCCGAAAACTGCCCAGGGTTCTCCTCTCTCTACCGCCTTCACTGCAGGAGTGCTGTGATTAAAGGTGTGCCCTACTGTATCCAGCTTTTTACATGGGTTCTGGGGATCAAACTTGGGCTGTCCGGCTTGCACAGCTAGTGTGTGTAACTGCTAGCCATCTCCTTGGCCTCATGTTTCCCCTTTTGATGAGAACTCCTGTTACTTTGCCTTAAAGACAGTGTGAACTCACTTTAACCACATCGTCCACAAATAAGGTCTCTTGCTGAGGTACAAGGAGTTAGGAAGTGCAGAGTTTTGTGAATTAGGAATTGGACAGTTTTGTTTTTTTTTGCGACACGGTCTCCCTGTAGCCCCAGCTGTCCTGGAACTCACTATGTAGACCAGGCTGGCCTCAAACTCACAGAGATCCACCTGCCTCTGCCTCCCAAGTGCTGGGATTACAGGCATGTGCCACCGTGCCCGGTCAGGAATTGGACAGTTTTGTGAGGAACACAGAACCTCTAAGTACACTCTAGAGCCCTGTACTATGTGAGGGAACACAGACACATGTCTGGGCTTAGGACGTGGACTGCTCTGGAGCCATCATTCAGTGACTGCCTGTGGGTCCTGCCTTCACCAAGCCCATAGTGCGATGGCAGTTCACCCTCACTCAGGGAGGTATGGAATGTTGAGGCCACTCAACTGTCCTGTTCATCCTCACATGTGGGCCTGGCTAGTGTCCAGCTACAGGCGGAGTCTGCGATGTCCAAGGTGAGGAGTTGTGGGTCAGAAAGCTGGTGTAGCTCTGGTTACTGGTCACGGTGGCCTTGCACAGGGGTAGACATTTAGGGTTGATGTGGGGGACAGCACAGTGTGGCCAAAGGGAGAGCTAGTGCCCTGGCTGCTTAGGTGCCAGTGAGTGGAGGAAATGTGGAACACAGGGAGACAGGGGGTCCTATGGAGCTGTCACAACTCTGGGCCCTGAATAACAGGAGGAGAGACAGTGTGAGCATGCTCATGATCACTGTCCAGTCACTGACAGGTCTTTCAAAGCCACTCTGTGATTGGTCCTGACCTGAGTACCTGTCCTTGAAATTAGACACAGACAGCAAATCATGTAACTGTGTGTTCTCATTGCCCGTTGATAAACTCACACAACGCTTTACAAAACTAGAAACGTAAAAGAGGAGCTGGCCGTAAATATGCAAAAAAAAGTCCACCATTCTAACCATCGGGGAAATGCAAATCAAGACGGCATTGAGGGGCTGGACAGATGGGTCAGTGGTTAAGAGCGTTGGCTGTTCTTGCAGAGGACCTGGGTTTGATTCTCAGCACCCACAAGATGGCTAACAACCATCCATAACTCCAGTTCCAGGGGAATCCAACACCCTCTTCTGACCTCTGCTGGCACTGCACAACATGGGTGCACTTACGCACATGCAAGCAATACACTCATACACATAAAATAAAAAATGAAAGAAATTGCATTGGGATTACATCTCATCCTAGTCAGCATGGCTGTTGTCAAGAAAACAACTGTAAATTCTGGTGAGGTTGTGGGGAAAGAACGCTTACACACTGCTGGTGGGACTATAAACTGACGCAGCCATCTTGGAAATTGGTGTGGAGGTTTCCCAAGAAACTAAAAATAGAACTCCTGTATGATCCAGCTGTGTACCCAAAGGACTCTAAGACCATATATCACAGAGACACTTGGATCTCAGAATGGATCACAAATGAATGGAACCCTAGAAGAGCAGCTGGCCTCCTGCCGTGGTGGGTCCAGGAAGGGAAGCTGGATTTGCAGTGAGGTCCCCTTCTCACATAAGCCAAGAAAGTGGTTGTGATTGCCCAGAGGAGGCAACCACCCATGTCGAAGGGACTCACGAAGACATTTCATGACCTCAAACGTGTAAAGGGTAGGGACTGGAATTTGGATCTCCTGAACCCACATAAATGTCTACAGCTTCCCTGAATTCTAGCTTCAGAAGGTGGAAACCAGGGATCCCTAGAGCAGGACTAGCCACATCAGTGAGCTCTGAGTTTGATGGAGAGATCCTGCCTCAATGAATAAGGTGAATAAGGTGGAGGACAATTCCCAACACCAACCTTGGGACCTCACATGCCTATGGATACACATGTAACCCCCCACACACATACAAAAACATGCATGCACACACACCCTCCCACTCCACCCCACCCCACATTTAAGCAGAAAAAGGTGCAAAGGACAAAATATTGGCAGTGGAGCCAAACTGAAAAGGAGTCCGATGGTTTGCTTAATGCGGTAAACATGCTCACTCCAATTTTGCCAGCACCATTTTTGGGGAAATGGGGAGAAGGGGGGGATACTTTAATTTGGGGGAGAGAGTAATGAGGGTTATACAGGTGGAGTGCGAGGATAGGTGAATAATGTTTAGATAGTTTGAAAACCAGAGGAATATGTATTTGTTCAAAGTCCTAGTGAAAAAGACACATACGGTGAATAACCAAGTGCGTGTGTGTAGCTGAAGGTCATACAACAAAAAACAGCACCAGGCAGGAGAAACCTTCTGTCAAGTTGTCGGTCAGGGTAGTCCAAGAGTCTCCCAAAATAACACAGGCTATTGCCACAGTCCTGATTGCCTCCCAGAACTTGAAGGTAAGACCCTATTGCTGAAGACAGGCCACACTTCAGACACAGGACATGAAGCAATGGAGCTGGAATTGACTTGGAAGCCTCCTCCCGGAAGACCAGCTCTCATGGTATCAGAGGGCACTATACAAGCTGCCAAGGGAGAAAATCAGTCAGTGGTCCTGCCCAGCTGTAAAGCCTAATAAACAATGACTGGCCCAGCAAACTATTGTTTTATCTTGGGGGTAATCAACAGCTGTCTAATTGGAATTAAGGCCCACCCAGTGGGAGAGAACTCATGTGTGGTACTGTAAACATAGCCAAATACATGTGGCTGCAGAGATCATAGATCCTAGGGAAACCTACTTTGGCCATATCCCTAGACCAATGTAATTCATGTACTCTAACCATACATTCTCATATATACAGAAAAGTACCTTTCACTCCTCATCAAAGAAGCTTCTCTTTTGCCACAGATGGAGACTATTACAGAGGTCCAGAACTATTCAAACGCAGAGAATAATGTCTACGAGATGCTTACCCCTAAGTGACACATCTTCAATGCAACCTCACACATTGGATGAACACATCTCTTAACTCTCACTGGAGAAGTTTCCTTATGCAGCACAGAAACCCACAATTGTCCAATGTGCAGAGAACAAGAGTCTTATCCCTGCATAGGATACCTGTTTCAAACCCCTGCCCCCCAAGGCTCAGGAATCATTGTGGAAGAAGAGGCAGAAAGATTCTAAGAGTCAGATGACCACAAAGAAACAGAGCCTTTCAGACAGCTGATCACTCACAGCAATGGGGACAGCATGTACAAGTCCTATGCGCCTGCCCAGGTTGGGTGCTGCTCACAGTGGTCTGGGCCCTCCCATATCAACTAGCAATCAAGATAATCTCATGCAAACATGGCCATAGGCCAATCCAGAAAAT
Source organism: Nannospalax galili (assembly GCF_000622305.1). NCBI lineage: Eukaryota > Metazoa > Chordata > Mammalia > Rodentia > Spalacidae > Nannospalax > Nannospalax galili. The sequence goes on along the minus strand of NW_008348199.1, from coordinate 344,089 downwards.
TCCTCAAGTGAGTTCTCTCTTTTCAGGTGACTATAAGTTATGCCAAATTTACAATAAAACCTAACCAACACACCAGTTAGAAATAGGGAAAAGATTTGAACTAACTCATGAACAAAGGGCATGTTTTAAAAAATATTTTATTTTATGTGTATGAATGTATTGCCTGCATGTATGTAAATTCACCCATGTCATACAGTGCCTACAAAGGTCAGAAGAGGGTGTCGGATCTCCTGGAACTGGATTCTGCTTAAATTTTCTACAGACCTTAAAACAATTTGTAATAATGTCCTCTTAATTAAAAACCAAATGCACATATCCTATGCCTAGGAATAAATTTTAGACATGGAAAGGCCTCTGCTGAGAACTCTAATGACAGTGTTGGAATAGATTAAATATAGCCTGTCCCCATTAGTTTTTATTGTCCGCCAGTCACCCAGGAAGAGGGAACCTCATTCAAGACTTGCCTCCATCACATTGGCATGTGGGCATGTCTGTGAGATATTATCGTGATGGATGATTGATACTGGAGGGCTCGTTAGACCACGGTGGGTGGCACTATCCCTAGGCAGTTGGGTCTGGGATATAGAAGAAATTTAGACATGGAAAGGCCTCTGCTGAGAACTCTAATGACAGTGTTGGAATAGACTAAATATAGCCTGTCCCCATTAGTTTTTATTGTCCGCCAGTCACCCAGATAACTGCTGAGCCATCTCTCCATCCTCCAGGGCATGTTTTAAAAAATATTTTATTTTATGTGTATGAATGTATTGCCTGTATGTATGTAAATTCACCCATGTCATACAGTGCCTACAGAGGTCAGAAGAGGGCGTCGGATCTCCTGGAACTACTGTGAGATATTATCGTGATGGATGATTGATACTGGAGGGCTCGTTAGACCATGGTGGGTGGCACTATCCCTAGGCAGTTGGGTCTGGGATATAGAAGAAAGTTAGCTGTGTAGGAGCCAAGGAATGATCCGGAAAGTAGCATTCCTCCACAGTTTCTGCTCCAGGTTCCTGCTTGAGTTCCTTCCCTGACTTTGTTCAGTGATTAACTGAGACCTAAGATGTTTAAGCTGCAATAAACCCTTTCTTCCCTCATTGGTGTGGTATTTACCACAGCCACAGAAAAGCAAACTAGAACATAGTCCAAGTAAATAAACAGATGTACCATGTTCATGGAAGGGATTGCTCAGTATAGCCTCATGTGCTATACTGGGATGTTGACATCTAACACCAAGCATGCCCAGGTATCCTACATGTAGTTGAACAGTGTGGACCCTGAAGATCTGGGCTCAGACACTTTCAGTGGCCTGGAGCTCCCTTAGAACACCCTTCCCAAGAGATCTCAGAGTGCCCTTCAGAAAGCTTCAGGTCCTATGCACCTGCCTGGGGATAGTGCCAGTCACAGTGGGCTGAGCCCTCCATATCAACTAGCAATCAAGATAATCTCTCACAAACATGGCCACAGGCCCATCTGATCTAGAAAATTCCTCAAATGTGTTCTCTCTTTTCAGGTGACTAAAAGTTGTGTCAAGTTTACAATAAACCAGTGCAGAAAGCTTCATGCTTTTCCTTTAAATTTTTTTTATTATTTTTATTTTTTGTGTACGAGTATATTGCCTACATGTATGTAAGTGTACCTGTGCCATGCAATGCCTGTGGATGTCAGAAGAGGGCATTGGATTTCCCTGGAACTGGAGTTACAGATGGTTGTTAGCTGCCATGTAGGTGCTGGGAATCAAACCCAGGTCCTCTGCAAGAGCAGAGGTGAGGGGGATGGGTATGGTGGGTGTTGGGTGCTTTATTTTGGCCAGAGGGTAAGATTTGCAAAGGGTGACTGCCATGTAGGTGCTGGGAATCAAACCCAGGTCCTCTGCAAGAGCAGAGGCGAGGGGGATGGGGATGGTGAGTGTTGGGTGCCTTATTTTGGCCAGAGCAGCCGGTGCCCTTACCCTCTGAGCCATCTCTCCAGCCCTTCCTGTGTCTGTTCCCTTACTGTGCTCATCACTTTCAGTCATCCTTACTTCTTGAGGAAACGCTTTGTCCTGTGGTCAGCTCTGTCTGTACTGGGCAGGCTCCCGCCACAGGCTCCCTGCTTACTGTGACTTGAAGTTTTTATAAGACAGGCAGCAAAGTTCAGACTTTAGCAGCAATGTGAGATTCATTCCATAGCTATTGATTGAACAGCATTGTGTAGGAGGAAAAGGATGAGGTGAAAGTCCTGCTGTAGCGGCAGCAGCTCAGGTGGGCTGATTGCTAAGTCATTAGTCAGCAGCTAAGAGCCTAGCAGAGGTGGGGAAGGCTCCTTCCACTACGAGTGTCAGGAGGCTTTTGAGAGGAGAGATAGTTGAGCTTCCTCAAATGTATCAGAGTGAAGGATGTTCCCAATAAAAGGAACAAGGTGAAGCATGGAGGCTGGAGATGGGTATGGTGGGTGTTGGGTGCCTTATTTTGGCCAGAGGGTAAGATTTGCAAAGGGTAATGAAGGGGGGATTCACTTGTCCGTGATCAAGCATCATCAAATACCCATTGAGCTCCTCTGTGCTGCAGATGTCATTCTAAAACCCCTCGGGTACATCAGTGAGCCCCAAACATAAAAATCCCCTCTTCAATGGAGAGGGAGCCAGATCCTAGGCACAGTGACCAAGTGTGTGAAGTAAAAACCAACAACTGCAGTGGAAAGAGCCAGCTTAGCACAGGCCGGCTGCGTCTGGAGTATGTGGGATAGCCCAGGTTGACCTGGAGGAGAAAGTGTGGTTGGGGAGGCTGAACAGACTGGATCAGGGAGCGTCCTGGCAGCAGGGGCAGCTGGCTGGACTCTGGAGAGGAACAGGGAGGCAGCATGACTGGAATGTCCCAGAGCGGAGCGGGACATGAGGTCCTAGGAGAGAGGTGGCAGCGGGTCACCAGGGAGGCCTCAGGGGCCATCGTGAGGCCTGTTTTGTACTTTGTGTGAGCAGTACGGGGCTTCTGAGCTGGCCTGGGACATGCTGTGATTTAGCTGTTGAGCATACCCCCTCTGGCTGGTGTCAAGGCCAAGGACAGAGCTGTGGCTGAGAGGGTTCACAGAGGACCTGGAAGAGCACAGCTCTGATGAACAAGGGGGCTACGTGGGCAGGCACTGAGCCATGTGGGGGCAGGGAAACCTTGCTGTAGATCCAGGATCCAGCCAGCCTCCAGGCAGCTACGTGACCTTGGTGATACTAGTCCAGGGTCTGTTTCCCCAGCTGCACACCCAGCTTCTCAGGAACTATGTCTTCATCAGCAGGGATAAAATGATCAGGATTCTGCCTGGGGACTGTGAGTTTGGCAGCACTGTGTGAAATGCCAAAGGTGGCAGATGGGGCCCTAGGGTCAGGGTCCAGGTGGGAGGGAATGACTCGGCCAGGGAGGGTGGAGGTGAGGGACTGATACCGATCAATGAAAGAGAAAACAGTCTTTCAAAACAAACATCGAAGAAAGAAAGCAGACGGTTCAAAGGGCCAGCAGCTGCAATTTTGTGCAGAAATAAAAGGCCCAGGCCATATTAGGGCACGCTGGGTCAAGGCTCAAGGACAGCTGTGCCCAGCCTCACATATACCCACTGCTGGCAGAGCAGCCACGCAGAGCATGCTGTACAGGAAGCTGCCCTGCTTCACACCACTTCACGTCCTCCTATACCAGGCCCTAGACAATCGCACGATCAGCTACCCCAGAAACACAACCCCCTCCTTGAGGTTTTATCTGTGTGTGTGTGTGTGTTATATGTCTGTGCATGTGTATGGCATGTACATATTTGCGAATGCATCTGTGTGAGAATGCATATGCATGTGGAGGTCAGAAGTTAACGCCATGTGTCTTTCTCAATTATTATCCACCTTTATTTACTTATTTATTATTTATTATTTATTTTTGAGACAATGTCTCCCTATAGCCCCAGCTAGCCGGGATCTCACAGAGATCTGCCTGCCTCTGCCTCTGCCTCCTGAGGGCTGGGGTTAAATCTCTACCTTATTCTTTGAGACAGGGTCTCTCAATGAGCCTAGACCTCCGCTACACTGGCTGGCCAGCAAGCCTAGGGATCTTGATCCTCCTGTCTCTAGCTCCCCAGTGCTGGGATTATAAGTACATGCCACTGTATCTAGCTTTTTATGTGGTTGCTAGGGATTCCGACTCAGAGCCTCCTGTTATACAGCAAGTACTTTACCACCATATCTCTGGCCCCAGGGTTTCCTGGTTCATTTATTTTTAATATTTTTAAAATTATTTTTATTTTATGTATTATGAGTATATTGCCTCATGGAGATAGTGCAATGTCAGTAGAGGTCAGAAGAGTGCACCGGATTCCCTGGAAATGGAATTACGGACCGTTGTTACCTATCTTGTGGATGCTGGGAACTGAATTCATGTCCTCTGCAAACACAGTACTCTTAACCGCTGAGACGTCTCTCCAGCCCCCTGACTCTTAATTTTATGTAGAACTTTAAAGCAGAAAATTCTGTGTTTTCCCTCAGACAGACTGCTTCTGTTCCCTTAGTGGTCCTGTCACTTTAAATCACATTGGCTCTTGTTTTCCTAGGAAGGGATTTAGCCTGCATCCAGTTATTACAGGAGTGCCTGACCTATGGCTCTTCATGCCTGTTGAGTGTTTAGAGCCCCTGGAGTAGGTGCCAGTCGGTGTCATGACATGGGCACTGCGATGCTCTACTCTCTTACTCGGAGGTGGACAGAATAATTATGCCTCTAGGTTTCTTTTGTTGGTTGTTGAATAGGAATGGAAGCTATGCAACTCTGGGAACCGCTCGTTCCAAACAGGGAAGCCTTGTACACATTTCCAGCTGGCAGAAGGACAGACTGAAGGCGTGCAAGCCGAGGGAGGCCCGGAGCCTGTTTAAGAGCTCAGCTTCAGAACGGGACACGAGATACCTTCTCTCTCCATGCAGCCTCCACTACGCAGACACTCCTGGAAGATCAATTACTCCCAGGCGGTGTTAAAGCGGTTTCTACATCTGTTAAAAACGGGGATTGCTTCTCCAGGCATTCCTTGAAAGTATCATTAGCTCAGCCCGCAGGCAAAGCTGTGGCGGCTTCAGATGGGAGGAGCGACGGCAGGAAAATCCAGCACCTGACCTGAAACTGGATACTGTGCTGGAGAGTTAGCTTAGCTCACAGGTTTGCATGTGAATTACAGATTAAGGTATCGTGTCTCTGTTAAATTCATTGAAATCAGTATGTGTTCAGTGGTGTGTAGAGAATACTGTTGTTCATAGAGAACAGGTTCTTGGGGGATGGGACCATAGTTTACACACACACACACACACACACACACACACACTCATCGGTGTTCATATGCATACCCACAGAGACAGCAAATGTTTGACGTGGCAATTATGTGGAGAAAACTTAGCATGTACTCTGTGTGCCCCTCTGGGCACGGCTCTTTTCACTCAGCATGATTCAGTGAGAGGCATCCATGTCATTGGTTCCTCAGTGCATTCTGGCTGTTTGCTGTCAAGTTGCATCCCACACTGTGGGTGGACAGTGGTGTGTGGAACCGTTCACCCGTGGTTACGTCCAGCTTGGGGTTATGTGGTAGAGCTGCTGGGGACATTGGGTACCAGCTTCCTTTCCTTTTTTTTTGTTAGTCACTATATTATAATAAATTACCTGTATTATAATTTCAACTGTACTTAGTTAAAATTCAGATTAGTTTAAAATCTGCATATGTAAATATATCAGACCCCAAATAATGACATAATTGTAATAATATTATTACTAACAACCTTATTATTGCTATAATTAAAAATAATACTTTTGGACGAGTCTAAAGCTTTTCTGTAACCCTTTTGGTCCTTGAGATATATGACGGCGTTGCACGACACAGGTGCACTCACATACATGCAGGCAATACACTCATACACATAAAATAAAATTTAAAAAAAAGAAATAGATTAATTTTGTTTTTTAGATAGAGTTTCACTATGCAACCCTAGGTAGCCTGAAACTCAGAGATCCATCTTCTGCCTCCCAAGGGCTGGGACTAAAGGTGAATGCCACAACACATGGCTTTAAATGCTTCTTTCTTTCTTTTTGCCTTTTTGAGACAGGGTCTCCCTGTAGCCCCAGCTGACCAGGAACTCACTATGTAGACCAGGCTGGCCTCGAATTTATAGAGATCCACCTGCCCCTGCCTCTCAAGTGTTGGGATTAAAGGCGTGCGCCACCACGCCCAGCTTCATTTATTTATTTTTATGGAGCTTTTGGGTACTCTAACATCCCCTCCTCTGAAGAGGTAACCCTAAAATCTTTTAAGGATTAGATACAAGCTCCCAAATACTTTTGACATTTTTGGCCTTTGGAACAGAGTATGTTGCTAACAGGCCCAAAGACACTTTGATTTTTAGCCAAGAAACTGGATACTTTCCTTAGGGTCTTTTTACCCTAACTACCTAGCCAATTGCTACCTCCTATTCTTATCACACCATCCTCTGAAGAGGTTACCCAAATTGCCAATAGGGAATAGGGATGCAGACCGCTCTGGCTTCTTCCATGCTGAGCAGGGACGCAGCGTGAGGCAATTGGAGTGCCCCTTCAGCGGGTCTATCTAAAAGACTCCCAAATTTCATAACTCTTATCTCTAGGGGGAAAGAAAGTCCTTGACTGGTGACTAGGAGATGTGAAGGAGATGTAAAGGCATGAGTAGTTAGCATTACAAGTTCTAGACAGGGAACTAGAAAAAAGTCAGAACAGGGCAATTTTCAAATATTCATATGAGGGTCCATTGGAGTTTCTTGACAAGGGTTTCCAAAAGCATCCTTCTATTGTGTTCCTCTTCATTTTTTTTTTTGTCTTCCAAGGCTGGACTCTAGAGTGATGGATTCAGGATTTACTTCCAGTTATTTTGATAGCTGTTGGAGTGGTTAGAATCAGTATCAGTTCCTTTTCAATAGCTTCTAAATAAGGGGAGAAAACAAATTTATCCATCATTTTAAAACATTTTTTTGGTCTTTTTTAGACAGGGTCTCCCTGTAGCCCCAGCTGCCCTGAATTCACCATGGAGACCAGGCTGGCCTCAAACTCACAGAGATCCACCTGCCTCTGCCTGGTTGTCTCCCTTAGCTACAGGTGGACACTACAGTACTGCAGACCAAGATTTGAAGTCTTACATCTGAGCAGCACTTTCTGGTTAGGAACAAAATCATGAATGAGAAATAATTGTCTAAATAACTTGTTGTATAGACTTAAGCCTAATGTCTGGGAAGTGTAATCCCTTGAACTCTTAAAGAAATATACTGCTGACTTTACTCTTTGGTTATACTTTCCTTTTGGGTGTTTAAGACCACACAGTTGGCCCAAATAAATCAATTTATTTTTACTATTAAGGTCGTTTGAGGATCTGTTCCTCAGGGGACACAAGGGTTTGGGAGCAGCCCCTGGCTCCTTTCTTTTACCAGTTCTATCTATGGGAAGATAAGTCAAAGGTCCTGCTTGACCATGGCTGGCGTCACTTGGAAGCATAGAGGAAATATTTTCTCTGTGTTGACCCTCCTCTTTGTAGACTGGACACTGGTTCAAGTCCATCTCGTGGGGTCTGCATGGCCTCCCTGAACAGGAGGACAGGTGACTCACCACAGTTACAGGACATTTTGAGAGATGCTCCATAGTGCCCTGGAACTTAGTTGACCTTGGAGGACAAGGAGCAAAAACTGTCCTTTAAGTCCTTCTTACCAGATTAGTATAGGCCTCAAAGTATGGTTATTAAATATCCAAGGAAGTTAATTCTACCAATCTGGTACTTTTAATTACCATGTGATTTTTAATTACCATGTAGCTAAAGCTTGGGGAAAAACCAATGTAAGCCTTAACTAGACATATATTTTGTTCCTTAAACTAGTTGACTAAACTATGTCCATAGAAATTTTAAGATTTTGTATATATTATTTTTATTTTATGTGTATGGCTGTATTGCCTGCATGTATGTGAGTGCACCCGTGTTGTGCAATGCTATAGAGGTCAGAAGAGGGCTTCGGATTCCCCTGGAACTGGAGT
>NW_008348199.1:334474-336048 GCF_000622305.1 Nannospalax galili | reverse complement strand
TACTTACTTAGGCTTTCTCATTTTTTCTATTTTGGAAAATATCTCCATTCCCATATCCTTTTAACATCTTTTGCATTCTCATTTTCTTTTTTTAAAAAATAATTATGAGACATAGCAGCAGTAACAAATAAATTTTCCTTTGGTTGTGAAACTTCTTTTCCTGGGGATGCTAAGTGATGCTTAGTCCCTTCTAACATTCTAGTGAGACACAGTTGCAAACCATGCCACATTGTTTTAAAGTGCGTTGTTCAGAGGTGTTTAGTTAACTCACAGTGTGTGAATCTTACACAGTCCAACTTTAGAGCCTTTTAGTCACCCAGAAGAGAAGCTCTGTCCCCATCAGAATTGCCGTTGCCACCACAGCCCATCCCAGGCAACCACTGATTGTGTCTTAAGTGGCCTTTTCTAGAAGCAGACAAGATCTGGTCTCTGTGATAGCTTCTCCCGCTTAGCAAACTTCAGAGCATCTGCTGCTGTGGATGCCTGTGTCCTTTTCTTGCCCAAAATGCTCCACTGTGTACGGACTGCACTGTGTTTCACCGTTTATGGGTTTGTGGACATTTGGTTTCCAGGTTTCAGTTATTATGAATAGAGTTGCTATGTCTTTGTGTGCATGTTCAGTGTGTGTATATGATGCATGTGTGTGTATGATGTATGTATGTGTGTATGTATGAATTTGTGAGTGTGTGATTGTGAGTGTATATGTATGACGTGTATATGTGTGAGCAAGTGTACTATGGCACATGTGTGAACCCTAGAGGACAGCATTCGGGAGTCAGTTCTCTCGGTCCACTGTGCATTCCAGGGATCCAACTCAGGTGTTTGGGTTTGCGTGGCAAGTGCTTTTCCCCCACTGAGCCGCCTCACTGGCCTCTGCACCGATGAGCGCCATCCTAGGGGTGTAAAGAAGAACTTCACTGTGGGGTTTTGGGGTTTTTTTTTTTTTTTTTTTTGGTCTTTTGGAGACAGGGTCTCCCTGTAGCTCCAGCGGTCCTGGAACTCACTATGTAGACCAGGCTGGCCTTGAACTCACAGAGATCTGCCTGCCTCTGCCTCCCGAGTGCTGGGATTAAAGGTGTGCACCACCACGCCCAGCATTCATTGTGGTTTTGATGTGCAGTCACCTGCACTCTCATGTGCCTGTTGACCACATCACTCTCTTCTTTGGAAAAATGACTGTGAAAAGGAGCTGGAGAGATGGATCAGAGGTTGAGAGCACTGGCTGCTCTTGCAGAGGACTCAGGTTCAGCTCCAGCACCCGCACGGCAGCTAACAACTGTCTATAACTCCAGTCCCAGGACCTCCAACACCTTCTTCTGGCCTCCACAGACACTGCACACACATGGTACACTTACATACATGCAGGCAAAACACTCATGCACATAAAAATAAACAGAATTTTTTTCTTTTTCTTTTAATTTTTTAAAAAATTTAATAACCACACGATTAGAAGAAGCATTTCATTACAGCTTTAACATATTCAGTAACACATTCCAGAGCAAGGATGCATCTCTTTCAAAAGTGGCTGTAAATTTTTAGGTTCACGGTTGAATTAAAACAGTTATCTACAAAAC
>NW_008348199.1:332511-333392 GCF_000622305.1 Nannospalax galili | reverse complement strand
ACAAAGTCATCGGGTAGATTTCAATTGTAATGTTTATCACCTCCACTAATTAGCATGATGTAAATTTCCATGATTCCTCCTCAAATATAATACATTTAAAAAAAATTTGTTGAGTGTGTGTGTGTGTGTGTGTATTGCACAGAACATCCCAAACCATCTTATTCGACTATACACCAGCTTCCCAGGTAGCACCCTCCCATAGCCTCCCTCCCCCAACTAGAGCCTTTATAGTTGATATCCCTACTACTGTCTGCTGTGTTGTCGGCACCCCAGCCATTCCCCACTACTTGCCCTTCTGATGAATCCAGTCAGCCTATGTAGAGGTCTTTGTTTTAGGAAGGTCAGCTGTTCCTCTTCTAGCAGCAATCAGTTGTCAATACTCCTTTAGATAAGATTGGGGTCTGCTGTTCATTTTCCCAGTTCTATGCTGGGTTACTATCTGGGAGTCCCTTTGGTCACCCTGGTCAACAACTCAAAAGAAGGTATCTCCTCTCTGGCATTGTTGCTTGTTATGTAGCCTTTAGCTATGCATATGGACTCTTAAGAAATTATATTGGCCCTTTTATCTTTGGTTATACTTTACTTTTGGATGTTTAAGGCCATACAGTTGTCCCAGATAAACCAATTTATTTTTACTCTTAAGGTCATTTGAGGCTCTGTTTCTCAGGGGTCACATGGGCTTGGGAGGTGCCCCTGACTCCTTTCTTTTACCAGTTCCGCCTATGTGAAGATAAGTCAAAGGTCCTGCTCAACCCTGGCGGGCTTTGCTTGGAAGCGTGGAGGAAATGTCTCCTTTATGTTGACCCTCCTCTTTGTAGACTGGACACTGGTTCAAGTCCATCTGGTGGGGTCTCCTCGGCCTCCTTGATCAAGAAGACAGA
>NW_008348199.1:331051-331532 GCF_000622305.1 Nannospalax galili | reverse complement strand
GTACAAGCGTCTCTGCAATAAGACGAGATCTTTGGGTATATGCCAAGGAGTGGTATAATTGGGTCAGATGGTAGGTTCATTTGTAGTTTTTTTAAGAGTTCTCCACACTGCTTTCCATAGTGGTTGAACAAGTTTCCAACCCTACCAGCAGTCGATGAGTGTTTCCCTTTCCCCACATCCTCTCCAACATTTGGTATCATTTGTTTTCTTGATCTTAGCCAGTCTGACTGGGGTAAGGTGAAATCTTAAAGTGGTTTTAATTTGCATTTCCCTGATTATTGGTGATGTTGAACATCTTTTAAAATGTTTCATGGCCGTTTTTACTTCTTCTTTTGAGAGCTCTCTGTTCAACTCCTTAGCCCATCTTTTAATTGGGTTGCTTCTTGTCTTGATTCTCTGTTTTTTGAGTTCGTTATATATTCTGGATATTAAACCTGTCAGATGTGTCACTGGTAAATTTTTTTCCCATTCTGTGGGTCTC
>NW_008348199.1:329502-330204 GCF_000622305.1 Nannospalax galili | reverse complement strand
GCCACTTTACTGAACGTGTTAATAATTTCTAGGAGTTTTCTGGTGGAATTTTTGGCATCTCTCAGATATAATATATCATCTGAAAAAAGGGATAATTTGATCTCTTCTTTTACAATTATTACACCTTTAATTTCATTCTCTTTTCTACTTGCTCTTGTAAGAGTTTCAAGTACTATGTTAAAGAGAAGTGGAGATAGCGGACAGCCTTGTCTGGTTCCTGATTTCAATGGGAATGCTTCCAGTTTTTCTCCATTTAGAATGATGTTGGCTGTGGGTTTGTTATATATGGCTTTAATTATGTTGAGGTATGTTCCTTCCAGTCCAGTTATCTCTAAGACTTTGAATATAAATGTATGTTGGATTTTGTCAAAGGCCTTCTCTGCATCTGTTGAGATGACCATGTGGTTCTTGTCTTTGAGCCCATTTATATGATTTATGACGTTTATTGACTTACATATATTGAACCATCCCTGCATCTCTGGGATAAAGCCGACTTGATCATGGTGGATGTTCTTTTTGATGTGTGTTTGTATGCGGTTTCCAAATATCTTGTTGAGAATTTTTGCATCTATGTTCACTAAGGATATGGGTCTATAGTTTTCTTTTTTGGTTGTATCTTTACCTGGCTTTGGTATTAAAGTGATGCTGGCTTCATAGAAGGAATTTGGAAGTTCTCCCTCCATTTCTATCTTTTTGAATAAA
>NW_008348199.1:275947-329447 GCF_000622305.1 Nannospalax galili | reverse complement strand
CACTGTAAATCCATCTGGTCCTGGGCTTTTTTCAGTTGGGAGGTTTTGTATTACTGTTTCAATTTCTTTTTGTGTTATGGGTGTGTTTAAGCTGTTAATCTCTTATTGGTTTTGTTTTGGTGGTTCCCATGCCTTTAGATACCCATCCATTTCTTTTTGGTTTTCAAATTTAGTAGCATATAGGTTTTTAAAGTATTCCCTTATAATGTTCTGTATCTTTCTGGTGTCTGTTGTGATGTTTCCCCTTTCATCTCTGATTTTGTTGGTTTGGAGGTGCTCTTTCTTACTTTTGGTTAACTGGGCTAGCGGTCTGTTAATCTTGTTTATCTTTTTCAAAAAACCAGCTCTTGGATTCGTTGATTCTTTTTATTGTTTTCTTTGTTCCAATTTCATTAATTTCTTTCCTGATTCTCGTTATTTCTTCTTGTCTGCTGGGTTTGGGTTTCATTTGCCTTTGCTTTTCAAGTGTCTTGAGTTGCAACGTTAAGTCATTTATTTGTGTTCTTTCTTATTTTTTGATGTAGGCACTGAAAATATTTCTTAATGGATTGAAACTATCTGCTCAAATGACTCTCCATGCATTTCTTCTAATTGTTGGGAATGCTTTATTGGAAATCTCAAGTTTGAACCACTCGGACTCTGTATCCCATCCCTCTAGGGCCAGCTCAGCCTCTCATCCTGTGCAAGCAGATAAAGCAGAGAAGCTTGTAGTGTGCTACAAAAGGGTCTTTGGGATGAAGGATTTTAATGTGTGCAAAGAGTAGAGAAGACCTTCATTTTTAAAGACTCCCATGGAACATTTCAAGCTGCATGGGTTTGTTTTGGTGCCCTTTCCTAAAAGTAATAAATCTAGGCTGTGGAATTGGAAGAAAGCTAAACATTCATGTCTACTTATCCGATAACATTTTACTACATTTATCTTATTTTAGCCCACATATTCTAAAACTTAGGATATATGAACTACATAATACTTAAATCAGAAAGACTACTAATTTTAGACTAGGTTTTGTTTCTTAATCCATTCACATAGTCTGTGTCTTTTGACTGGAGAATTCAGTTCATTAATGTTTAAAGTTATTAATGAAAGATGAGTATTGAATCCTGTCATTTTTATTTCTGTTTGCATTCTTGATATAGCTATACTTTACCACAGTTATACCTTCATTGAATTTCTTTCCGCAACGCCTTGGGTATAGTCATTCCTTTCTTCAGCTCTTTGTATTCCTTCCAGAACTCTCTGAAGGGCTGGTTTTGTGGACATGAATTCCTTCAGCCTATTTATGTCATGGAAGATTTTTCTTTCCCCTTCGACTATAATAGACATTTTGGCTGGGTATAGTAGTCTGGGTTGGCCTCTATGGTCATTCAAAGTTGAATTTCTTCCTCTCCCTCCCTCTCTCCTTCCTGTTCTGGGGACCAAACCAAGGACCTTGTACATGTTTTTAAAGTGCTCTACCACTGAGCTACATCCCCAGCCCTTTCCAGTCTATTTTTATCACTGTGCTTATGTGTGTATATCAATTTTCATGTGACCACAAGTTTTTCTCTTACTGGTGTCAATGCCCAAGCATACAATTGCCTATTCATTTGATGGCACATGCTCAGTTTTATAAGAAACTACCCATTTCCCAGAGTGCCTGTCCTGTCTTACCTACCTCTCGGTAGCATCTGGGTGATCCTGTTGGCTGCATCCTTGCCAGCACTGGGTGGTGTTACGTGCTTTATTTTAGTGATTGAGTGTACAGTGGGAGCCCACTGCAGTTTTTCTTAGTTTGCATGTTCCCCGTGGCTGGTGATTGTCATGTGATTTTTTTTTTTTTTTTTTGCCGTCTCTGTCCTCTAGGGTAAAATGTTGCCCGTTTTCTAATTGGATTCCTTGCTTTTGTTTGTTGTTCATCTTTTAGAGCTCTTTATATATTGGGATTCTTGTTCTTGGTCAGACGTGATTTGCAGATTTTTATTATTATTTTATTTATATATATTTAATATTATTTATTATTTTTATTTTATGTGTATGAGTGTTATGCCTGCATGTATGTGAGTGCACCCATGTCATGCAATGCTGCAGAAGTCAGAAGAGGCTGTTGGATCCCGTGGAACTGGAGGTTTGGACAGTTGTTAGCTGCCATGTGGGTACTGGGATTTGAACCCAGGTCTTCTGCAAGAATAGTCAGTGTTCTTAACTGCTGAGTCAACTCTCCAGCCCTTTATTATTATATTAAATTTTAAAAATTATTATTTTTATTTTATGTGTATGAATGTATTGCCGGCATGGATGTAAGTATACCTATGTCATGCAGTGCCCACAGAGGTCAGAAGAAGGTGTCGAATCCTATGGAACTGGAGTTACGGAAGGTTATTAGCCACTATATGGGTGCTGGGACTCAGACCCAGGTCCTCTGCAAGAGCAGCCAGTGCTCCTAACCGCTGAGTCGTCTCTCCAGCCTGGTTTGCAGGTCTCTGCACCTCCCCACTGTAGCTTGTCTTTTCATCCTCTTCATAGGGACTTTCCTAGAACAAACATTTTTTATTTTTTTAATTTAATTTAATTTTATTTTATTTTGGTATTTTTGAGACAGGGTGTCCTGTAGCCCTAGCTGAGCTGGAACTTGCTATGTAGACCAGGCTGGCCTGGAACTCACAGAGATCCGCCTGCCTCTGCTTCCTACATGCTGGGATTAAAGGTGTGCGCCACCACGCCCAGCTTAGAACAAACATTTTTAAAATTTTTGGCTTTATTTTTATTTTATGTGTATGAGTGTTTTCCTTGCATGTATGTAAATGTACCCATGTTGTGTCACACCCACAGAAACCAGAAGAGGGAACTGGAGACACAGAGCTTCGTGGTATAGGTGCTGGGAACTGAGCTCCAGTCTTCTGGAAGAGCAGCCAGTGCTCTTAACCGCTGAGCCGTCTCTCCAGCCCCAGGGTCTTTGACTTTTTCCATCAGCATTCTGTGCTTTTCCACACACAGACCCTGAATTTGCTTCTTAGGTAATGGATAGCTAAGCGTTCAATTTCATTTTCTCTGGAGTGATTGTAATCGCATCACTGTTTTGAACTTTCATTTCTGCCTGTCTATTGTTAGTAGATAAGAATAAAATTTAGTTTTGTATGTTGGTCTTGGGAACTTGGTATATTCCTTTCTGAGCTCCGAAAGACATTTTTCTTTTTTAGAATTCTATTGATTTTCCACCTTGACAATGATGTCATTTACAATGGAGTTTTCTTTTGATCTAAATGCCTTTTACTCTTTCAAAAGATTTAATGTATTTATTTTAACTATTTCAAAAGAAGTATATGGAATCATAAATCCCCACTAATTATGATTTCAACTTTATTCAACAAGTATATGGATTCCTTCATTTGAGTTCATTTGAAACTTGTAATTTACATTTTGATTTTTTTATCTTCCAATGTTTTTTAAAAAATATTTTATTGTTTTTATTTTATGTGTGTGAGTGTTTTGCCTGCATGTATGTAAGTGCACCCGTGTCGTGCAATGCCGGCGGAGGACAGAAGAGGGTGTCGGATCTCCTGGAACTGGTATTAGAGGTGGTTGTTAGCCGCCATGTAGGTGCTGGGATTCAAACCTGGGTCCTCTGCAAGGGCAGCCAGTGCTCTTAACTGCTGAGCCATCTCTCCAGTCCCCCAAATATTTTTGATAGCCTTGTATTGATTTTATTTACATTTCTTTTTAAAATAATAATATTTTTATTTATTCTTTGAGGATTTAATGCATGTCTGTTGTGCCTTTCAATCATATCCCTCCCTTAGTCACCTTTTATTCTTTTCCCCTTGACTGACTGTCCTGGTTAGTTTTTATTTCAACTTGACAGAAATGGAGTCACTTGGGAAGAGGAATTTCAGCTGAAGAATCGCTAGATAAGACTGACCTGTAACATGTCTGTGGGGCATTGTCTTGATCCATGATTGACATGGGAGAGCCCAGCCCACTGTGAGTGGCACCATCCATAGGCAGGTGGGCCTGGGTTGTGTAAGTAGGCTGGCTGGGCATGAGTCAGAGAGGGAGCCAGTAAGCAGCGTTCCTCCATGGTTCCTGTCTCCAAGTTCCTGCCTTGAATTCCCACCCTGACTTCCCTTGATGATGGGTTGTGACCTGGAAGTGTAGGCCTAATAAACCCTTCCTCCCGCCCATCATTTCACTCTTGGTCCTGGTATTTTGTCATAGAAAAGGAAGCAAACTAGAACACTTATTTTATAAGAGTTAACTTCTAGTGCTTTGTCGAGTAAATGTTAACAGTGGGTTCCCTCGATCTTGCTACTGACCTTGGCAGAGGAATGCTTAGTCGTTCGTCATGAGGTATGATGCTAGTTGTAGTTTTGGTAGATGTTCTTTACCACATTATGATACATCTTCCCTCTTCTGAGTCTGCTAAGATTTTATCATGAGTCGGGGATATCTTTTGTCCAATAGTTTTTCTGCATCGATGAAAATGATAATTTTTAAGCCTATTCACAGGGTGGAGTGCATTGACCAATTTTCCAATATTAAAGTGCATTCTTGGACTAAATCTCACTTGGTTGTGGTGCAGTGTTTCTTTGCTTTAAACTGTTTATATATTTTGGGATTTGATTCACTAATATTTTTCCCAAGAATTTTATGTTAAAACTCATGAGCAAAATATGTGTGTAGCTTTTCCTCTTTTGACTGACTTTTGGTTTTTGAGTAATACTAGTTTCATGAAAATGCATTGGGAAGTATTTCTTTCCTGTCCTGGTTAGCGCTAACTGTCGACTTGACATCACTTGAAATCACCTAAAAAAGAGTTTCAATTGAGTAATTGTCTTTATTGGGTTGGTCTATGGGCATGTCTGTAAGGGACTGTCTTGATTACTAATTGATGCAGGATGGTCCAGCCTACTGTGGACAGCATCATTCCCTGGGTAGGTGGTCCTGGGCTATGTAAAACACTGGCTAAGAATGAGTCAGTCAGCATTGTCCCTCCATGGTCACTGCTTCAGATTCCTGCCTTGAGCTCCTGTCATAATTTCCCCCAGTGATAGACTGTGATCTGGAAATGTAAGCCAAACAAACCGTTTCCTCCCCTAAGTCATTTTTGGTCAGAGTGTTAACAGAGATGTAACAAGAACACTTCTATTTTTTAAGAGAGATCATATGGGATTATTGTATGGATTCTTCTTTAAATATTTGGTAAAGGGGCTGGAGAGAAGGCTCAGCAGTTAAGAGCACTTGTTGCTCTAGGCAGAGGACCTGGGTTCAATTCCCAGCACCCACATGAAGTTTATAACCGTAACTCTAGTTCCAGGGAATCAAACACCTCTTCTGGCCTGTAGGCACCAGACATGCATATGGTGCACATTATACATGTAGGAAAACATACATACTCATAAATAAAATAAATAAATCACACGACACACACACACACACACACACACACACACACACACACACACACAGCACGATCTGTCAAAAAAGCCAGGCAGGCCAGAAAGTTTCTTTGCCAGGATATTTTAAGTCACAAATTCAATTCTCAAGTGGCTATCAAGTTTTGGTGAAGCTCTGATAGTAATTTTTGAGGACTGGATGCGTTTCTTCTTTGTCAAGGTTGTGAGCTCAGATCATTTTCTGTCGTTCTGTTCTAGCCCTGTACATGGTGGGATCTGTTTGACTTCCTGATGTTGGTGAGCTATATCTTGTGTTTTTGGCCTTGTTAATACAATTGAGATTTGCCAATTTGGTTGTTTTCCCCAAATAACCAACTTTTTGTTTCATTGATTTTCTTTTTTTTAAATATTTTATCATTTTTAATTTATGTGTATGAGTGTATTGCCTGCATGTATGTGAATGCACCTGTGTCATGCAATGCCTGTGGAGGACAAAAGAAGGTGTTGGCTTGCCTGGAACTGGAGTTATGGACGGTTGTTAGCCATCATATGGGTGCTGGGAATTGAACCCAGGTCCTCTGTAAGAGCAGTCAGTGCTCTTAACCACTGAGCCATCTCTCCAGCCCCTCATTGATTTTCTTTACTGCTGTCTTGATTCAACTTCATTGATTGCTCCTTTCCACTTTTAGTATTCAATAGAGCATGTGCATGTGTGCGTATGCATGTGTGTGCATGTGCACATGTGTGTGTGTGTGTGTGTGTGTGTGTGTGTGTGTACACTTATGAATGCCAGAGGGCAACCTGAGGCATCATTCCTCAGTTACTGTCCACCTTATTTTTTGAGACAAGGTCCCTCACTGAGATTTTTTTTTTTTGTCTTTTTGAGACAAGTTCTCCCTGTAGTTCCAGCTGACCTGAACTCACTGTGTAGACCAGGCTGGCCTTGAACACACAGTGATCTGCCTGCCTCTGCTTCCTGAGTGCTGGGACTAAAGGCGTGCTCTACCACGCCCTGCCAAGAAAGATCTTTATGTTCTGGTATACATAAAGGTAGTCACAATATATTAAGTGAAGACAAGTTGGAAAAACCATCTAGAGTATCACCTCATGATTATTAAAAGATAGGCCTCACACCTTTAGCCTCAGCACTTGGAAGGCAGAGGCAAGTGGATCTCTTGTGAGTTTGAGACTACACATTTTCACATACATTGGTTACTATAGGTATAGAAAAGGATCTGGAATTGAAGCCATCTA
Source organism: Nannospalax galili (assembly GCF_000622305.1). NCBI lineage: Eukaryota > Metazoa > Chordata > Mammalia > Rodentia > Spalacidae > Nannospalax > Nannospalax galili. Next base: position 322,823 of record NW_008348199.1, on the reverse strand, counting down.
AGGGGATGAGATTATAAGATGCAGTGACTTTATGAGCTGAGTTGTTAATGTTAAGATTCACATATATTATCTTTAAAAGGAGAAAAGATTAATTTCCTTAAATGGGTGTGGGTGCAATTAATGAATGACTTTACTCCCTTCAGTGTCTGTACTGCACATCTGGGAAGTAAGGTTGTACTGTGTTCTTTGTTGTGTTCCTCTGTGTGTATAGGGCACATGCTAGGTACAGGTGAGACAGAAACTTCTCAGCACAAGATGTGTGCCTGATGTGTGCCAATTAGTCAGTCTGAGTGTCACTGGTGTCCTCTTTTTCCTTTGTTCTCATAGATGTTGCTAGAGGAAAACTGTTCATTTTAATGGAAGCCAGATTATCGGCCTTCTATAAGAGAGTGACTATGAAATCCTTGAAAGGTGAGTGTTCAAGTAGTGAAAGTGAGTATGTTTGTCTTTAGTTTTGAAGAGAGACAATCTGTATCATCGTAAAGCTGTATTGTTCAAGTTGTGTTTTAGGTACTGACTGTTGAAATCCACATTTGTACATTTGTGACCAACTGCAAACCTCAGGGGATGGTGATTTATTCTGGCCACAGTGGCATTACTTTGCTTTTTTATCATTTGTTAATTTTGTGTGTGTGTGTGTGTGTGTGTGTGTGCGTATGTGTGTGCCTGTAAAGACCAGAGGTCAACCTCAAGTGTCTTCCTCAATCGCTGCTTTCCTTATTCTTGAGATAAGGTCTCTCACTGAACCTGGAACTTGATTGACTTGACTGGCTGGCCAGCCAGCCCCAGGATCCACCTGTCTTTGCCCCTCAGCACTAGGGTTACAGACACATGCCACCATGTCTGGCTTCTTCATGGATTCTGGGGATGCGAACTCAGATCCCCATGCTTGTACAGCAAACGCTTTACCCGCTTACCATCTCCCCAGCCCTGTCTCTCTTCTAGCACTTTCCACACGTCCTGAACTTTACTTTCGTGAGCTTCCATCCTTTATCTTCCAGCCCTTCTGCTAAGTTTGTGATGGAGGTTCCATGGTCCAGCAGGCAGGCTTTTGTTCTGAGTGGGTATCTCTGGCCTGCCCCCATCAGAGCTTTGCTGTGTTCCACCTGGACAGTGACTGTGTACATGGAGGGAAGGAAGGGTGTACCTCAGCACCACCATGGGCCTTCCAATACTGCACCTTCAGAACTCTTCTGCCCTAGAAAAATACAGTCCCACTGTTGATGTAAGAACAGAGGGAGAAAGTTCAGGAGGACAAGTTAAAGGTTAAGAATTGACCTATCTTGGGGCTGGGGAGATAACTCAGTCATTAAGAGTGCTGGCTGTTCTTCCAGAGGACCCAGGTTGGGTTCCCAGCACCCACATGATGGCTAACAGCTGTCTTTAACTCTAGTTCTAGGGGATCCAACACTTCTTCTGGCCTCTACTGGCCTCACACACACAGCTGCACTTATACATGCAGCAAAACACTCATACACATTAAACAAAAAAGAAATCGACCCATCTATTTGTCACAAAATCCATATAAACCTTTGCAGTATAGAACTGTGCCCAAGTAACTGTTGTTCTACTCGGTCAGTTAGTTTGGTCTTGAGGAAAGTTGGTCTTCCACTGAGTTGGCCCTGGAATTAAAGGATGCAGGGAAAAGGACCTTGCCCTCCACAATCCGCTTTGCACCCTGGTCTGTGAATCTGCACACCTTGAGATTGGCCACTTAGCCTCACCTTCATGGGTGGGATGTCAGGAACCTCCTTGGGTCACCTGCCTCACCTCCTGTCATTTTTTTTGGTAACGCAGAGGTCCGTCCGTGTCTTAGATGTTTGGTCTTGGCCATATGTAGAGTCTAAATAGTACACGTCGTTTTTTCCTTCCCTGCTCTTTCTGGGCCAGCTTGGTGTGCTCACAGACACATTTTATGCAATGCACTGGTCCTGCCTTGCCAGATGTTATGTTTGGGGAAGAGCCACCAGGCAGGAAGAAGAGCATGGTTAAAAAATGGGGCGTGGAGAGGAGTCAGGGGTCGGCAGTAAGGAAGGAGGAAGGGGCAGTGTGTGTCCATTGCCCAAGTATAGTCAGAACAGCCTCACCCTGTAATGGTCCTTCACTTGATTGTAATGAATGCAACATGGGCAAATTTCTAGGGTCCAGGTGTTGCCTCCTCCAAAGAACGGAACTGCATCCTCCACAGATGCCGAGAACCTAGTGGTGAGCCTTGGCACCTTTGCCGCTGTTTCTCAGAAGTGTGCAGAAGCTGCCTGCCTGTCCTCATAGGCCTTAAATGCTACTTTAAAATGACACCACCCCTCCTTATTTCCCATGGCTCTCCACCCATAACAGTTTCTCTTTATATTTTGGGCATTGTAGATGTCACCACATCTGCCGGTTACCTAAGTCAGGGTCCATGTCTGTCTTAGGTTCTGTCCCAAACATCTGATGCAGCCAGGTCTTCATGTCGAGGCCTCCTGCCTCCCACTGTCTCTCTGAGACAGCCTCCGTGTGTGGAGGGACGGGGCAGCAGCCACATGAGGATGTTTGCTGCTCTCCATATCATTCTTGTGAATTCAGGTCCAACCCCAGGGCCAGGACAGTCCGCCGACGGCTCTTGTCACCTGAGTGCCTGCTCCACGGCCTTTCCTGGCTCCTTACTGCTTTGAGGGAGAAGTCCAAACTCTTAAACCTGCAAATCTTGCATGAAGGGCGTGGCAACAACTCCTGCATCTCCCACCACTTCCCCCACAGAAGAAGCCAAACGGCTAGAAATCCTTCATGGTTCCTTATGGGCGGGTCCCTGGCTCTCCGCGGCTACTGGATGTTGGCGACTCAGCAGTCACTGCGCTTCCAGGCGAGTTCCGTTCCAAGCTCCCGGGCACTCCCTCGAGGTACGCGATCCGCTGGCCGCTGGATCACGAGGGGAGGTGCAAGAACTGCGAAAGCAGGATCTCGGCGAGTGAATGTTTACGAAGGGACAGCCCCCTCTGGGGAGACTGAGTGAGAGACTGGTACAGCTCAGCTCAGTCCAGCTCCTTTATTCAGTGACTCAGCTCGGCTCCAGGTCTCAGTGATTCAGCTCCGATTAATTAGGGGAAACCAGGATATCTATAGTGTGGGGGCAGTGGCAAAAGCCTTAGTTGATAGGTGCTTTGTAGGATGCCCCATTTACATGTGGTGGTGGGCTTCTGCCAGGCTGCCAGCCAGTGCCTGATTATCACACAGGAAAACCTGGCAGTTCCTATGCCAGAGGCCATGTATCTGTGACGGGCACTTCAAAAGGTGAGTCAGGAAGAGAGTAGGAAGGCGCCCTGCTGGAAAGGGAGTCTCTGCATATGAACACCGAGCCCCTTAGGCTATCCGGACATGGAGACACTGCGACCCAGACAGCAGGGGTCCCCAAGAGTTCCTTCCATCCGAAGGTAGGAATTATTGGATCAGGGTTGGCCTTGTCACCAGCTTTGACCCACAGAATGTGACCATAGCAGCACTGCACGATTTAGAAGTGAAACCTAGCGAAGACTTGCAGCTGCCACACAGCCTTTCCGGATGCCACTGTCCTCAGAGGAAGCCTAGCGCTTCCAGCCTCGGTAAGGGTAGAGGACCACCTGGTGAGAAGGGACCAGTCAGCAGGTAATGTTAGTTGCTGAATATGGGCCAAGGCCATGTTGGACCAGCCAACCCTGCGTACACCACCCAATAGCAGCCACCCCGTCAATGAACCTTTCTGACAAGCCAAAAACCTTCCTTGCTGAGCGCATCTCAATCTGATGATTCAGAGAAGTGGGAGCAAGCAAAGTGATGAGGATTTTAACTTTTTATTATTCACTCTTTAAGAATTTCATGCATATATACAATGTATTTTGATCATGTCAATCCCCCTACTCCAACTCCTCCTACAGTGGAGGTTACTTAAGCCGTTAAGTTTAGAGATGTTTGTTACACAGTCACACGCAGCTGATACAACTCTTGATGATGTAGATTGTCTGTCCTTTCTTGATTGGTTTTCAGTAATGTTTTAGGTCATACACATTGGTCTGCTGCTCCCTTCTTGACTTGGCCCATAACCTTCATTTCTGTTGAGTTTCCTGCTGAATGTCTCATCATCTTTTAGGCTTTTGATTCTGACATTCCTCATCTCTGATATACCAAGACCCCCACACGTCACCTGTGTCTGCAACTACTTGCTGACTTGTGCCTCTTACTAGCTCATTTGGCAAATAGCTGTCCTCTTTTCTGCCCTGTGAATGGACCAGAGGTCCCAGCCTGGAACTGGGAGAAGTAAAGGAACGTACATGTGACGTGTGGAGGCCTGACCCAGTGGTTAGCTTAGGGTCGGTTATGTTTGTCCCTCCTTCCTGCCTCATCCCCGCTCTTCCTTCTCTGGGCCGTGGGCTCCTTCACGGCTGTGACGACCTACCTGCCTTTGGTCTCCATTGTTAAGCACAGCCATTAGCTTGGGTGAATACTTTTATGTGTCCAGTGGAATCCATAAAACAGTCTCCCTTCCCAGAAGGAGCATCGGGTTAAGTCTGAAAGCAGAAGCCCTTCCTTAGACACTCGCCTTCATGTGTCAGATTTTTCTGCCAGCTGCCTGTGACCTGTCTTGTTTTGAAGTGCTGGCATTACCGTGCAGCACATTCAACTTTCCACGTGGCAGGGCCATCGATCTGTGGCTGCTTCTGCTATACCCGGCTTCTAAATGTCAGTGTTGTCCCCATGGCTGTACATTCTGTCTGTACAGGATCGAAGCTTCTGGCAAGTGCAAATGCCATGTTAGTTGACTTTTGACTCTTTTGACACACTCCTTGACTTACTCAAATGTGATTGCAACAGACACAAAATGTGTCCAAGCTTGTAGCTTTTCTGTCATTATTTTAACACCATCGTCCACAAAGGTAAGATTACGTTAAAAAAAAATATGAACTTTCAGAAAATTAAAAAGATGTGTTGAGTTTGAATCAGAAGTAATAAATCCCATCATCGAGTGGGGACTTTGTGCAAAGCAAGCCCATGGGATATTTTCCTTGGAGTCGGCTGGGAACGTCTGTCTGTCTGTCTGTCTATCTTGTGCCCTCAAAGGCAGAGCTGTGGAGTTGCAGAGCTACTTGCCGTCTTGTGCTGTGTTGGGCTTGCCACTCTTTCCCACACCGACCAGTTCCAGTGATTACAGAATCTCAAGTTAATGTCTTCAGCACTGTTGGGCAAGATCTAGATGCTTCAGGCTAAATCGAGGTGATGCATAAGCTATTGGTAACATGCTGGACTTGATTTGTTAAATGCCCAGACCCTGTTTCTTTGTCGTTGCTATGTACTGACCTTGACTGTGGACTTTACATGTGTTTTGTGAGCATTTTCTACATGGACTGTTGGCATGTTGATTTCTGTGCAGGTGCTAATGATTAACCTATTTTGTTGAACCCTGGGTAACAGGTGAAGGTACAGAGGACTTCTTGGGCTTTTCGTTTGTTTATTCTGAACTGTTATTTTAGGTCTTTACCCAACAGACTGACCCAAAGACTTGTAAATGTGGTATATAATAGAAAAAAATCCACAGTGAAGACCAGGCTGTAAACTGAAGGGAGTGACACAGCCTGCTGCTCAACGCTCCTCTGATAAGACTTCCATCTTTGGCCTTTACATCCTGTAAACCTAATCTGACTTCCTGTAGCAGAGGAAGGGTTAAACAGGTTTCCCTATTTGTGATGCAATAAATCAGGGCACATTATAGAGAAGACACTGTGGGGAGAGCCAGAGCCAGAACCTAGAGTCTGTGGCTGTTTTCATGCTCCTGTGAGTCTAAAAACTCAAGTTCAGGGTCATTAGTTTATAGAGTATATAAAACTGTTTCCATAGTAGGGGCAGCACCAAGCTCCCTGCTATTTAATAAGTAATTCTAGAAAATGTTTAGGAAGTCACTTGGAGGTCCAAGAACCTCTGTTACTGACGCAGGGGTGTGACAATAGCTCAGGTACAGCGGGTGCCCCACCAAGGCCCCCACAAGTGACCTTCCTGTTGTCTCTTTTCTTTCTGTTACTCCTCTTTGTGTCTTTATTTTTACAGTACCAGGGGTTACGAACCTGTGTGTGCTAGGCCAAGCGTTCTACCACTGAGCCACACCCAAACCCCGTCTTCCCTACTCCATCCCAAAGATGAAGTACCTTTCGTTCTCACCTCCCACGTCCCCTTCCTCCCCCTTCCCTCCCTCCTTCCCTCCCTTCCTTCACAAGGTCATTCTATGTGACCAGGCTGACCTGGAACTTGCAGTCTTCCTGACTCAGCCCCTCCAAAAACAGCCAGGATTTCAGGTGAGTGTCTCTTGACTGGCTTTAATGAAACATCTGGGCTCTTCCTTGGTATCCTTTGTTCCAGGACACTGCCAGAGTTCACCACCTGTGGCTCTAAAGGAAGGTCAGAATGATGAGCTATTCACCCCTTTACCTCTCTGTCTTTATTTTCTACTGTGTGCTGGTCCCCAGCCAAGGCCAGGGAATAGAATGAACCAGCCCAGCCCAGTTTAATTCTTTGCTTTGAACTAAAGGGTCGACACCTAGCATCTGTTCTCTGCAGCTCCTATTTGATGACTGAGCACCTCCACTGTTTACTGTCTGCTGAGGTTCCCCCGTCTCATAAGCTTTTTCAGTCCCTATGACTATGTCCCAGTCTGAAAATCGCTGGCCACTTTTCCAGTGCAGATTCCCCTTGACTTCTGTTCTAGACACAGTTGTTGACTTTGGACAAACTCTGTGTGCCATGTTGCCATCCAAGTGTTGGAGATGGTAGCTGGTAGCTGCTCATCAGAGTCGAGATGAACTCTTGCAGAACCTCACCTGGTGTAGGTAACCCATGACTGCTCATTCTGTGCCAAGTGGTGGAAATGGATATTGAACACCTGCTCCATGATAGAGATTCTTCTGGAAATAGGCATGCAAAGATCGGACAGATACAACCCCTGCTCTCTCAAAGCATGCGGTCTAGTGTGAGAGAGTGACAGGCATGTAAGGAATTACACCACCATGTGTAAAGAGGGGCATGCAGGAATTGGGGGATCTTACAGGAGAATGGGCTGAGCCCCCTTTGGCTTCATATGGTAAGTGCTCAGTGTGAGATTAGCACATCATGTTAGCCAAATCTTCCAATCAGCAGCAGCATGGGAGATGCCTTAGCATCAAAGCTAAGGCTGGAGAGATGGCTCAGTGGTTAAGAACACTGTCTGTTCTTGCAGAAGATCTGGGTTCGAATCCCAGGATCCACATGGCAGCTAACAACTGTCCATAACTCCAGTCCCAGGGGATCCGACAGCCTCTTCTGACCTCTGAGGGCATTGCACGACCTGGGTGCACTTACCTACATGCAGGCAATACACGCAGACACATAAAAATAATTTCAAAAATTTTTCAAAAGCTATCAGTGACTGTTAGAATCACCCCAGCACTTTCTCCTGCCCTAACATGAAATTTCTTTCTCGTGTCTCCTTTATAATGAATTTTCTAAAGTTTTCAAATACTCTGCTCCCTTATTCCTAAAGTAATATGCTCATTGATAAATGTTCAATTGCTAGGCCTAAAAATAGAGTTAGCAGAGCCAGCTGGGAGTTGCTAAGGCAGGGAATTGTTCTCAGGCCTCTTCATCCCTCCAGAGCATCTGGGGCACAGGGCATGGTCGCTGGCTGGTCTGGTTGCTCTTGGAAATGAATGGGCAATGGTGGCAAGCTGTGGGTGTTGGACTCAGTGGCGGGAATGCCCTGGGTATGTCTGCTCTCATCCAGAGTATTCGAGGACGCCAAGGCAATCTTGGAGCCCAAGGCAAACAGGTTAGGGGTGTGCCCATGTGACCTCTGTTATCTCTCTGGGAGACTCATTCAAAGGGAAAGGCCCTTATCTGCTCTTATTGGAAGCAAGAAAGGTCGATGTATTCAGTGATCTGTATGGTGCCCAGCCCTGGGGGCAGAGTTCATGCCAGGATTGCTTCTCTCATAGAGAGACTTTACCTCATCTGTCTCATGAATGGCAAACCCAGTATTTCTCTAAGTAAATCCTGATTATTCTTTAAAAGCAACTGAAAAGTCAAATGATATGATTCCTTAACACAGTGACTCTCTGAAGATCATGACAAGGACTAGCTTCTTGCCTTAGTCCGAGGCTCCTGGTTGGAGAAAAGGCAGTTGGTGGCAGGGGCAGAAAAGTAGATGGTATTGCCCACCTGTAGCATGGCCTCTGCTCAGCTGTGGCTGTTATGTGAGGATGAGCTTTAGAGCTAAGGTGACAGCGGATTCTGAATTTACTGTTCATGGTGATAAGTAGCTTATGTAATGCCTGTCACTCCCCTATCTGACTTGCCAATTGGAGAAATAGTCCCTCAATTAAAATGCAGAATAAAATACGGTAGAAGGCCACGGTGGTGGTGCAGCGGTAGGGCAAGTGCTTTGCGTGATCGAGGCGATGTCCCCAGCACTGGTCTCCAAAAAAGGCGGGCACAGTCTCTGGCTTCACTTATGCTAACGGATCATAGAAAGCCTTCTTTATCCTACAAAAGTTAATTATTTTTGTTTTCCATGTGTGCATGTGAAGGGCAGAGATGAATGTTGGGTATCTTCCTTAATCACACTCCACTTTATTTTTTGAGGCAAAGTCTCTCTCTCTGAACTTGGAGTTCACTGATTTGACTAGACTGGTTGACCAGCAAGCCCCAGATAGCCTCCTCAGCACGGTGATTGTGGCACACACTGCCGTGCCTGGCTTTTTGCTGAGGATTGAAGGTCCTCGTGCTTGCATGGCAAGCACTTCACCGACCAAGCTGTCTCCCCGACCCCGTGATGATTATTATTTTTATTTTTTTTTATTTTATGTATTTTTATTTTATGTGTATGTGTGTTTTGCCTGCATGTAGGTTCTTATCAAGCTCGGGTGTGTTCTTTTCTATGCCTAAAAAATAAGGTGATCCATAAATTTCATGAGCTTCCACATCTCATCACAGCTTCTAAAAAGATTTTTTTTATTTTATGTATTTTTATTTTATGTGTATGTGTGTTTTGCCTGCATGTAGGTAAGTGTGCCCTTGTCATGCAATGCCCGTGGAGACAGAAGAGGGCATCAGATCCCCTGGAACTGAAGTTTTGGATGGTTGCATAAAAATATGTGATTGTGCCCATTTTTCATTTCTTAAGGAAGCCAAATCATCTCTTCTCTTCCCACTTGAAGCTGTTCATTTACATCCAACAAACAGGAAATGTGGGGATATCGGTACACAGATGTATTCAGTGCAGTGCCTTGGGAGCTGCTGGAAGGCACCGGCATTCTGTGCTCTTAGCATGATGAAAGCTGTCTTGTATGATGCCCATGGCCCAGCCTATGCACAGCAACTCTGGTCTTCTCTGTGATCACTTCTAGATAGGAAAACAGTTCAGGAAGCTAGATGTCCTCTAGTCAGTCTGGCTGGATGATTGGTGACTCCACGAGGCTCAGGGAGGTGGACCAGGATCAGGACCTGACGAAGGGGGCAGAGGGACAGGCAGTCCAGGAAGGTGCACCGGGCAAGGCTGCAGAGGTAACATAGCAAAGCGAAGGCGTAGTGTGCCACGTCCCACAGGGCGGAAGGGACCGTGACACATGCATGGCTGGGAGAGGCGAGTTCCGAAGCGCTGGAATGACACCTGAGCTCAGACCTTGGTGTTCTTTTGTTCGTTAGCTGTCAAGGGCGGAAGGGACCGTGACACATGCATGGCTGGGAGAGGCGAGTTCCGAAGTACTGGAATGACACCTGAGCTCAGGCCTTGGTGTTCTTTTGTTCGTTAGCTGTCGTCCAGCATTACCTGGGACTTACCTCATTAGATTTTTTCTTAACCTCCACAAAGCATTTGTTGCTATATAATTTTTTTAGGACTATTTACAATAGAGTGACCTTCATGGGTACAGGGAGAGCACTCAAGAGACAGTATCTTATGCAATACACTCACTGACTGCCTGGCCCTTCCCTCCCGTGTCTCTCAACTTAGGCCACCCTGCCGTTCCTAGAATGTGCTGGCAAGGTCTAGCACTGAGTGTTCTTTTTTGCTGGAATATTCTCCTCTAGAGAAGCCCACCCTTCCAGGCCTCCCAGGGAAGCATCTGTTCTTCATCCACATCTACTGTGTCATCTTAGCCCCACCAGATGTCCCATCCCATAGCTGCTGGGTTGGTCCATATCTGCATTCCCATTGGAAGGGATGTTCTGAGGGTCATGGGCTTTGTGGACTGAACTGACGTGCACAGCACAGTCAGCTCGGAATGAAGGGCCTTCGGCTGCCCAGGCCTCGGTTCCTTGTGTGTGTTTGGAGACGCTGCTTCTTTTTCTTTGTTTTAAAACTGCGTTTCAGGAGTCAAGTCAAAGCAGGTTGTTTAACAACGCCAATGGTGGGTTCAGGCACCGAATCGGATGTTTGTTTGACTGATGACATCATTCCTCTGCAGATTGGCACTCGGTGGCCTGCGTGGCCCCATCCAGTCAACATGGTAGACACAGAAAGTCCACTCTGTCCCCTCTCCCCGCTCGAGACCGAGGACCTGGAGAGCCCCTTATCTGAGGAATTCTTAAAAGAAATGGGAAACATTCAAGAGATTTCTCAGTCGATCGGTGAAGAGAGTTCCGGAAGTTTTAGTTTCACAGACTACCAATACTTAGGAAGCTGTCCGGGCTCTGACGGCTCCATCATCACAGGTAAGTGCTGCTTCCTGGAAGGCTCTGTCCTGACATGCTTTCCTCTGAGAAGCAAGTCATGTCTTACAGAATATTATTTATTTAATTATTATTTTATTTTTATTTATTTATTTATTTGATCTTTTTCAGACAGGGTCTCTCTGTAGCCCCAGCTGGCCTGGAACTCACTGTGTAGACCAGGCTGGCCTTGAACTCACAGAGATCCGCCTGTCTCTGCCTCCAAGTGCTGGGATTAAAGGCATGCACCACCACGCCCGGCCTATTATTTATTTTTAATTTTAATTATGTATATGTGTGTGAGAGTGTGTGCATGTATCTGTATATACATATGTGTACATGGGTATAGTACCCACAGAGCCTAAGGCATTGAATCTCTGGAGATGGAGGTACAGGCTGTTATGAGCCACTCAGTGTGAGTGCTGGGAACCAGATTAGGGTCTCTGTAAGAGCAGCAAGTGCTTTGAACTGCTGAGCCATCACTCAAGCCCAGTCATACCTTGTTTCTCCACGTCCCTGGCTGGTCTGGAACTCCCTATGTAGACCAGGCTGATCTGATTTCTAGCTTCATAGACCGATTTGTATTTCCTAGAATGTCATTGAAATGGCATCATACTTTCTAGACAGGTTTCCTTTGCTCAGCAGAGTCACTTTGTGATGCGTGTGCATCACTGCAATGTGTGTGCATCACTGTGCAATGCGTGTGCATCACTGTGCGATGCGTGTGCATCACTGTGCGATGCGTGTGCATCACTGTGCAATGCGTGTGCACTGTGGCAGGTGCTGGCTCGTTCTTGTTTGCGTTGCCTCATGCACCACTGTTTCTGTCTCTATGTGCCCGTTAGGGAACATTGGAGCTGTTGCTAGCTTCTGACTATTACACACAGAACTACTGTGAACAGTCACATGCAAGGCTCTTTATAGATACCTGCTTCGTTTCTCTTGAGTAAATACATGCCAGGAATGTAGGGCAAATGTTTGTGTAAGTTTTTAGGAACTCACCAAAATCCTTTCCAAAGTGCTGTTCCCACCTTCAGTGTTTGGATTAGTTCCTGCCACACTCACCAGCAGTAGGTATAATCTGTCTGTTACGTTTTAGCCATTCCTGAAAGGGTGCCTTGGCATCTCACGGGGTAGTTTTACTTTGCGTATCTCTTGTGACTGTGGTGCTAAGCATATTTTTTTTGTGCTTATTTGCTCTTTGATGAAGTTTCTGTTCAAATTCCTTACCCACTTTTTCTTGAGTTGTTTGTTTTGTTACTACTAAAGATAGAGATTTACATACGAATTCTGGATCCAAGCACTTTATCGGATCTGTGACTTTTACATGTTTTCTCCCAGTCTGTGGTTTTTTGTCTTTCCTATTTACTGTGTCATTCAACAAAAACGGTTCCCGGAGCTGGAGAGATGGGTCAGCTGTTAAGAATACTTGCTGCTTTTCTAGAGGACCCAAGTTTAGCTCCCAGCAACCATGTTGGGTGGTTTACAGCCACCTGTAGCTCTAGCTCCAGGGGATCTGATGCTCTCTTCTAGACTCCTCAGGAACCCACAGACAGACACACAGATACACACTAATAATAAAATTAATGTTTTTGTAATGTTTTTGTTGTTGTTTTGTTTTTGTGGCACAGACACAGACACAAAGACACACACACACATATAATAAAATTAATGTTGGGTTTTTTGTTTTTGTTTTTTTATTAAGACAGGGTCTCACTGTGTAGTCCTGGCTGGCCTATAGATCAGGCTGGCCTCAAATTCACAGAGATCCACCTCCCCCTGCCTCCTGAGTGCTGGGATTAAGATCTTGCACCACCATGCCCAGCCCTAAAATAAATCATTTAAAAAAAAAAAAACCCACACATCCTGGGTCTGGAGAGATGTCTCAGTAGTTAAGAGCACTGGCTGCTCTTGCAGAGGACCTGGTTGAGTTCCCAGCATCCACATGGCAGCTAACAACTGTAACTCCAGTTCCAGGAGATCTGACCTCCGTGGGTGAAGAGAGGCTGGAGAGATGGCTCAGTGGTTAAGAGCACCAGCTGCTCTTGCAGAGGACCTGGGTTCGATTCTCAGCACCCACATGGTGCCTAACAAACATGGGTACACTTACATACATGGAGGCAATACATTCATACACATAAAATTAATAATAATAATCAGATCTTAATTGGTTTGAATGACCTATGTCCCCTAAGGCTCTGGTATTATACACTCGGCTGCTGTTTGGGGAGGTTATAGAAATGTTAGGAGGCACAGCCCTGCTGGAGGAAGTCACTGGGGGTGGGCTTTGAGCGTTTATAGCCTCACCCCACTTCTAGTTGGTTCTCTCTCTCTCTTCTCTCTCCTCTCTCTCTCCTTCTTGCATGTGGATGGAAATTGATCTGTTAGCTTCTGACCACCTGCTGCCACACCTCCCCCTCTGATATGGACCCTCCCTCTGGACTGTAAGCCAAAACGAGCTCACTTTTGGTCACGGTGTTTTAGCACAACAGCAGAGAAGTAACTGATACTCTAATTTTGATGGAGTTCAGCTTATCAATAACTTTTGAAAAATATATCTAATTATTTTTAGTTTATGTATAGAAGTGTATTGCCTGCATGTGTGTAAGTGCACCCCTGTTGTGCAATGCCCCAAGTCAGAAGAAAGTGTTGGATTCCCCCAGAATTGGAATGACAGATGGCTGTAGCCACTATGTGGGTGCTGGGAATCGAACCCGGGTCCTCTGCAAGAGCAGCTGGTGCTGTTAACCACTGAGCCATCTGCCCAGACCCTCAATATCTTTTTTAACTTGTTATGCTATCTAAGAGATCTTTGTTGGCACCATAGTTACATGTACTAGAATCTTCGGTTTTACAGCGAAGTCTAAGATTCACTGACTTAATTTTTACATGTAGATCCAAATTTCTTTCTTTCCTTTTCTTTCTCTCATTTGAAGTTGCTCTGGCACAGTTTACCAAGAAGACCCCTGGATTGCCTTGGCGTCTGTCAAACTCAGTTGGTACATGTAGGTCCATGTCCGGGCTCTCTGTTCAGCTCCACGGATCTGTTTGTTTCGTTGGACACCAATCCCATAATATCCCGACTACCACACCTTTCTGAAGAAACTTGGTCACCTAGAATAAGTCCTCCAGGTCTGTTCTCTTCCAAACACCCTTCAGATATTCCAGCTTCATATTTCCCAAGGAGCTGTTCATGTGTTGCCTGCATGTATGTAAGTGCACCCATGTCGTGCAATACCCATGGAGGTCAGAAGAGGGCATTGAATCCCCTGGAACTGGAGTTATGGACAGTTGTTAGCCACTATATGGGTGCTAGGACCCAAACCTGGGTCCTCTGCAAGAGCAGCCACTGCTGAGCCATCTCTCCACCCTTGAATTTCTATTTTAAAATGTTTTATTATTTTTAAGTGTATGAGTGTTTGTTTGCTTATATATAAGTGCACCCATATGTGCAATGTTTTTGGAGGCCAGAAGAGGGTGTCAGATGTCCTAGAACTGGAGTTACAGATGGTTGTCAACCACCATGTGGATGCTGAACCCAGGTCCTCTGGAAAAGCAGGCAGAGCTCTTATCATTGAGCCCTCCCTCCAGCCCCAGTTTGTCAGCTTCTTTAAAAAGGCTGCCAAGATTCTAATTGGAGTTACATTGAATATGCACTCAATTTGGGGAGGAGTGACACCTTCCTGGTTTTGAGTCCTGATCTCTACAGGTCTCCATCTCTCCAGGCCCTCCTCCATGCATGTTCTGGTTTGTTTCTCCATCGCTGTGACAAAACACTCTGACCAATCCCAACTTGGGGAGGAAAGGGTTTATTCGGCTTACATCTCATGTCACAGTTCATCGGGGAGCCCAAGGTAGGAAGTCAGGGCAGGAACCTGGAGGAACACTGCTTACTGACTTGCTCCCTGGCCCCTGCTCAGCCTGCTTTCTTATACAGCATAGGCCCACCTTCCCAGGGGTGGCACCACCCACAGGGGCCCTCCCACATCACTGAACAATCAAGAAGGTGTCCCTCAGACATGGCCACAGGCCAGTCCAATGGAGGCGATTCCCCAATGAAGGCTCCCTCTGCCCAGTGTGCCAGGTTGACACCAAGGCTATCCAGCACAGTGCATCTCCGTTTCTCCAGGCCCTCCTCCGTTCCTTTCAGTGTAGTTTATACTTCCTGATGTGCAAGCTTTCCATACTCAATGTCAGATTTGTCTCCATGTTTGCTTTACTCTTGATAGCGTTGGATGGTGTTGACTTTCACATTTTAATTTCTCTTTGTCAAATATAGAAGTATAATTGTTTTTTAAATGTTAATCCAGCTCCCTACAGCCTTACAAAACTTCATTATTTCTGGTGACATTTTTTATAGATCCTTTAATAATCTCGTGTGGATAAGTATGTCATCTGCCATAAAGACAAATTTACTTCTTCCTTTTCAAGATGGTAGCTTTAATTTTTTTTCTTATGTTATTGCACTAATTAGCGCCTCCAGACACGTTACATGGAGTGGCAAAGTCTCTTCTTATTACTGATCCATGAGGGAAAACACTGAGGTTTTTGCCACAAAGTACATTTGCTATACTTTCTCTTAGATGCCTTTTATCGGAGTTGGTATAGGGGAGCCTAGCTGCTTATTGGGGTGATGGAATACACTTCTGATCCCTACTTGCTATGGAGTTTTATCAAGAATTGATGTTGGGTTTGGGGAAATAATTTTTTTTATGCCTCAGAAGATTATCAAAAGGCTTTCCTTTGTAGTTTATTAATATGATGAATTACACATTTTAGAGATTAAGTTGACCTTGCATTCCACTGAAAAATACTGCTTGGTCATCATGTCTTACCATCTGTAGGTATAATTGAATTTAACTTTCTAAATTTTTCTCTGTATTTTTGAAACAGGCTCTCCCTGCAGCCCCAGATGGCCTTGAACTCACAGAGGTTTGCCTGCCTCTGCCTCCAGAGTGCTGGGATCTAAGGTGTGTGCCACCCGCCTGGCATACTTTCTAAATTTTTATTAAGGGATGTTAATTTTCTTTTTCATTATATTTTTGTCTGGTTAGTATTAGTTGGTCATAATGTCTTACTATCTATATGTAATTTGACTTGCTAAACTTTTACTAAGGTTTGTTAGTTTTCTTTTTTGAGGTAGCTTTGATCTCAGTGCTACAATTCTTGCCTTGTGAAATGAAGACATCTTCCCAGCTCTTTGGTTTCCTGAAAGTTTTTCTATAGAATTAATATTCAGTTTTCTTTTTTAAATTTTATTTATTATTGCCTGGTATGGTGGCGCACACCTTTAATCCCAGTGCTTGGGAGGCAGAGGCAGGCGGATCTCTGTGAATTTGTGGCCAGCCTGGTCTACAGAGTGAGTTCCAGGCCAGCTGGGGCTACAGGGTGACCTTGTCTCAAAAAGACCAAAAAGAAATTTATTTATTATTTTTATTTTATGTGTATGATTGTATTGCCTGCATGTGTATAAGTGCACCTGTGTTGTACAATGCACTCAGAGGTCAGAAGAGGGTGTTGGAGCCCCTGGAACTGGAGTTATGGATGGTTGTTAGCCACCACGTGGGTGCTGGGAATCGAACCCAGGTCCTCTGCTCTTAACCGCTGAGCCATCTCTCCAGCTCCCAATATTCAGTTTTCTTCAAATGCTTGGCAGATTTCACAGATGAAACTACCTAGGTCTGGAGCTCTCTTTAGTTAAAGGCCCTTTTAACATATTTACTAGATAGAGGGTTATTTCATTTTTCCTCCTTTTAAACTTTAGTAATGTGTGTCTGTATTCAGCTCTCTGCACAAAAATACTGTGCATGAATATTATTAAAAAGGAGGATTTATTAGGTTAGTTTACGTTCTCGGAGGCTGGGTACTACCACAATGACCATCTGCATGCCTAACAGCCAGAAAACCCAACAGCAACTCAGTCTAAGGTGCCGGAAGCCTGACGCTGGGTGTGATGCTGTGTGCAGTGGTGGCCGCGGTAGACGGACCTGCTCTGAAGGAGCTCACACTGCCTGGCTCTTACTGCTTTATTCCATCCAGGCCCCCACCCCTAGGATGCTGCTGCCCACACTTGGGGCAAGTCTTTCCCTCTGTGAAGACACCCTCACAGATAGACCCAGATGTGTGTTTTGCTGATTGATCCCTTAGTCATCTCCCATAGTAGTCAAGTCGACAGTCGAGATGAACCATGGCAGGAAGTTATCCGTATTTATTATCATTCTGATAGTTAGGCAGTCTATAATGATACTGTCTCATCTGTCATGTTACTGTGGTAAAACTCCCTGACTAAAACAACCTGTAGGGGAGAAAGGGTTTATTTCAGTTCACAGCTCCAGGTTACAGTCCATCGCTGTGGGGAAGCCTCAGTGATAGGAGCTTGAGGGAGCTGCTCACGTGGCATCACAGTCAGGAACAGAGGGCAGGGAATGCACACCAGTGCTTGACTCTCTTTTTTTACTCTTTTTTTTTTTTTTTTTTTTTTTTTTGAGACAGGGTCTCCCCGTAGCCCCAGCAGGACTGGAACTCACTATGTAGACCTGGCTGGCCTTGAACTCACAGAGATCTGCCTGCCTCGGCCTCCCGAGTGCTAGGACTAAAGGTGTGCACCACGGCACCCAGCCATCCTTTTTTTTTTTTAATTTTATGTCTATGGGTGTATTGCCTGCATGAGTGTAAGTGCACCTGTGTCGTGCAGTGCCCTTGGAGGTCAGAAGAGGGCTTCAGATTCCCTGGAACTGGAGTTATGGACGGTTGTTGGCCACCATGTGGGTATTGGGAATTGAACCCAGGTCCTCTGCAAGAGCAGCTGGTGCTCTTCACTGCTGAGCCTTCTCTCCAGCCCCCTTTCTTCATTCTCACACAGTTCAGGTTCCCCTGCCTAGGGAATGGTGTCATCCACAGTGGCATGTCTTCTTGCAGTTAGCATAATCAAGAAATCAGTATCCACTGAGCTTTACATCATGATTTCTCTCTCCGTCTCTCCATCTGTGGACGCACGTTAGCGCCACATCCCGGCTGCTGTGGACAGTACTGTGATGCGTGGGAGCAGAGGTCTTTTCGGCAGGCTGATTTCAGCTCCATTAGATATACTCTCAGAGGTACGGTGGGATTGTTGCACCACACAGTGGCTCTATCTTCAGTTTTTTTGTAACAGATGCACTGATTTACATTCCCTCCGGTAGCTGCATCCGTACTGACACCTGTCGCCTGTGGTCTCTTGGAATAACAGGTGGCTCTGCAGTTAGTTCTGAGCATTTGCTTGTGCTGTGTCCCAAGTTGCTTTCTGCTTCAAACTTCTTCCCTGTCACTGAGCTTCTGGAGTCCCTGGAGCAGGTTAACCCTTGCTTCTGCACGCTTTTCTGTCCTCCACCTCTCTGTGCATTGGGAACCCCAGTCATACGCACGATGGGCTACCTGACTGGGTCCCACATGCTAAGTTATTGTTCTCTCTCTCTCCCTCCCTCCCTCCCCCCTCTCTCTCGACACATTTTGGATAATTTTATTGCTCTCTCTCTCCCTCCCTCCTCTCTCTCTCTCTCTCTCTCTCTCTCTCTCTCTCTCTCTCTCTCTCCCTCTCCCTCTCCCTCTCCCTCTCCCTCTCTCCCCCCCTCCTGACACATTTTGGATAATTTTACTGCTATGTCTTTAAGTTTGCTGACCTTTCCTTCTGCAATGTCTAATCTAATCCACGTGGCATTCCATTCCAAATGTAGTTTCTGTCACCCACACCATGATTGATTCTTTCTTTGCCCTTGTCTCTACCCAACATGCCCTGTCTTCTGTCCTGATTTTTGGAGTATTGCCAGAATAACGTTTTACATCTTGACTGCAGATTCTATCATCTGTATTATTTCTGGGTCCCTTTTTGTCCATTTCTCTTCTCATCATGGGCCAAAATTTCTGTTTGAATGCCTTGTAATTTTTTTATTGGGTGCAACATATTGTGAATGCTGTTATGCAGTGGACATTTTTGAATTCCTAAAAATATCCTCAAGCTTTGTTCTAAGATGCAGTTAAGTGACTAGGAAAATGTACAAGACCTTTCAGGTCTTGTTTTAGCTTCGTGAGATGGAATAAATAGATTTCACATTACAGGTAATTTAAGCCTTGCTACCAAGGCAGCAACCTCCGAATGCTGGGCCTAATACCCCACATATCAGGAGTGTGTACTGTGTAGGGAGAGGAGGAGGGAGCTGGCCCTGTGTGTGCAGCGTTCTGCTGCGGGGATATCTTTTCATGGTTGATTTTTGTTTTGTTGGGTTTTTGTACTTTTTAACTTTATTTACTATTACTGTGTATCTGAAGAGAGAGACAGAGAGAGAGAGAGAGAGAGAGAGAGAGAGAGAGAGGAGAGAGAAGAGAGGGGAGAGAGAGCAGGCTATGCACATCTGGAGGTCAGTGAACAAGTTTTAAGTGTCAGTTCTCTCCTACCACTTTGGAGTCCAGGGATCAAACTCAGGACATCAGACTAGCACAGTGCTGATCCATTCAGCCAGCATTTTGTTTTGTTTTGTTTTGAGACAGGGTCTTGGTCTGTAGCCCAGGCTGGCCTGGACCTTGCTGTGTAGTCCAGGCTGGCCTCAAACTCCCTCACGTATTAAAGGGCATCTTTGCTGTTTCCAATTTTGAGCAATTAAAGACTAAAGCTCTGGTGGCAGGGGGCGGGGGGCTGAAGAGATGGCTCAAAAGTTAAAAGCACTGGCTGCTCTTGCAGAGGGCCTGAGTTTATTTCCCAGAACTGACATGGAACCTCGTAACCATCTTACTCCAGTTACAGGGGATCCAGTGCCCTCTTCTGGCCTCCACAGGTACTGCACTCATGTGGAACATTGGCATACTTATACCCATACTTATATAAGCCTAGATATTTATACCCATAAAATAAAAATAAATAAATTTTGAAAAATAACAAAGTTTCTGGGACTGGGGAGGGGGCTCTGAGGGTAAAAGTTCTTGTCTTGCAAGCACAAGAACCTGAGTTCAAAACCCCAGAACACATGTTTTGAAAAAAGCCAGATGCCGTAGCCGTGGCTATAAACCCAATGCTCCTGTGGAAGAAGAGTCAGGAGAGTCCCCAGATGCTCAGGGGCCAGATGGCTGGTGAGTGCAGGAATGGACAACAGAAGAGAGAGACCGTCTCAAACAAGGTGGACAGCAAGGACAGACACCCAAGGCTCTCCTCAGACCTCCACCCACAAACATGCACACACACACACACACACACACACACACACACACACACACACGTGAGTTTTTTCAAAAAGAACAAAGCTGATAAAAACACTAATGTGTTGGTTTTTGTGTGGATCTGTTTCCAAGTCCATTGGGTAAACTAAAGGTGGAAATGTTAGGTCCTCTGCAAGAGTCAGTGCTCTTAACCACCCCGCAATATGTCCAGCCCTCGTGGCATTTCAACTGAGTTTTTTAATTTTTAATGTATTTTTATTTATTTTTATTTTATGTGTATGAGTGTTTTGCCTGCAGGTATGTATGTGCATCATGTGTGTACAATGCCTGCAGAGGCCAGAAGAGAGCATTGGATCCCTTTGAAGTGGAGTCATAGTTATTAGTTGCCATGTGGGTGCTGGCAACCTAACCTGGGTCCTCTTCAAGAGCAGCCCGTGGACTTAACCTCTGAGCCAGCTCTCCAGCCCATTTTCTTATTGTTTACGTTTAAGATATCTTTGTATATTTTGGATATGGACTTTTGTTAAATAGGTTTTTGAAAGTATTTTCCCTGAGGCTGATTGTCTTTTTATCCCTCTGCCCACCTCTCTCTTCCTCTCTCCCTTCTCTTCTCTTTCCCTCATCTCTCGCTCTGTCTCACTCCTAGCACACGCTCTTCTCTCTCCCTCTTCTCTCTTGCTCTTTCTTTCTTTCCCCTTCCCCCTCTGTCCTTCTGTCCTACTATGTAGCTCAGGCCGACCTTGGGCTCACAGTCCTCCTGCCTCAGCCTCTGAGTGTTGGGGTTAAAAGCACGTCGCCACACCTAGCTCACATGAGTTTTTAGACCTTATACTGGTGCCTTGACTGAGTTAACGACAGGGAAACTGGAAGACAGCAAGCAAACAAAACAGTGAGTTTTATGTGAGGTATGGGGCCTGGGGGCTGGGCCCAGGTAGAGGTCCTATGACATAGCTTCTGAGGAGCTGGAGCCTAGGGTGCCAGACTGGGGACTAAGGACTTCAGCACTGTGGCAGCCATTACAGGGCGGGCTCAAGAGGGCCGCCTGTCCACATTGCAAATTCCCTTCTATTCGAATCATCTTGCCCCTGATTCTGACACAGATGGTGACACTCGAGTTTCACGCCTTTCCTCTTCTTTCCATAGACACCCTCTCTCCAGCTTCCAGTCCATCCTCAGTCAGCTGCCCTGTGGTCCCAGGCTGCACGGATGAGTCCCCGAGTGGCATGCTGAACATCGAGTGTCGAATCTGTGGGGACAAGGCCTCGGGCTACCACTATGGCGTCCATGCGTGTGAAGGCTGCAAGGTATAGAGGCCTCAGGCAGAGGACAAAGTGGACAAAGTGGCCACAAGACCCTAAGACTTTGCTGCTCTGCAAAGATGACTGTCAACGCCCGCCCACCCACCCCACACACACGAGACCTGCAGAAAGAGCAGGAAACAGACCCAAGTGACAGGTCAACTTCTCTCTTCAGGGTCCAAGGCAGATAGCTCTGCTGCACTGTGTAAACAATCAAGAGAAGTGTGCCCTTTGAAAACGTCAGCCACATTAAGACTGACACTTGCCATGACACAAAGTGTAGGCCATTTCCCCGCTTACCTTGCGACCGCCCCAGAGGCCGGCTAGAGCAGAGGTCACCATGCAGCAGGAAGGGGCTGGCCGTCGCTGCGTCCTGTCCCTTGCTCAGAGTCCACAGTATCTAGTGGCACTGCTGCTGTGCTTGACCCCCATCCCTCCTTGCCTTACCTCTCCTCTCCACAGCTACCTGTACCCTCATCCTCACGATGGCCAACTTGACCTCCAGCCAGGCATGGCCTGGGCCCCAAGTACATGAAGTGAGCCCTGTTGGTGCTCTCTCGTTGTGTTCTTTCAGGGCCACACGTACATTCTCAAGTCCAGCACTTCATGAAACCATACATGGGAGAGTCAGAAGTGTTTGCTTACAAAGGCTCCCTTCTTTATGTCTTCTGGAGGCGTTATCACTTTGGGAGAATATCACAGACCTTTCTTCTACCTGTGTCCCTGAAGCACTGTGCTCTGATCCTGGCTGGGCTTTATCTTGGAGGCCGGCCTGGCCCATGGAAGCAGTGAGTCCCAGATGCAGGGCATGATGGTCCCTGGCACTCACAACCCTTGCTTTTTACCCTTTGTTGCTATCCCACACATTCTCCCACCATCCTGCCTTACACACCTAGATGGGGAACTGGAGTAAAGACTCAGCCTTCCTCTCCTGGGCCCCGAGAAATTGCTGACTCTTTCAGCATGGGCCACGGAAGCCCACTGTGTTAGCCTCCCCTGTGTCAGGAAGGAGAACTTTAGAGCAAAACAAAGGACCAAAAGCCAAAATAAACCCCTCAAGTTTTCCAGCCACACACCTTTTAAAAGGCAGGTTTCATCAAGGCAGTGGTCTGATTGCCTTTGTGTAGTTTTGACTTGTGTGGACTCCCTTAGATGAAGTTGTTTCTTCCTGGGTAAAACCTTAATGCCGATAAAGCAAGAACATTGTTTCCAAATATGTGGTTTCCTTTTGTCATAATTTTTTTTCTTTGGGGGAGTTAATATTAATCTTAGAAAAATTCCTAGAAAATTCTTTATCACAAATGTGGTTATGTCAAGGAGAGGAGGGTTACATTTGTATACAGGAAGTGAGGCTGAGTATCTCAGAAAACTATCATTATGTCTTCCCCAAGCTGGTAGGGCTATTGCAAGATCACTCTGAATTCTGCCTTGATTCATTGTTTTCCATTTTAACTGCAAGGAGATACAAGTTTTCTGTTTGTCCCAGTTACACAAGACTTTGTAAGAGAACTGTTTCTCAGCATATAGTTTATTTAGAAAGAGACAGAGCAGCAGGTGCAGCTCAGTAGGTAGAGCGCTTACCCAGCAACATGAAGCCCTGGGCTTGATCCCTAGTACCACACAAAACCAGGCATGGTCGTGCTCATCCAAGCACCAGCACTTGGAAGGTGGAGGCAGGAAGATCAAGAGTTTAAGGTCATCTTTGGCCAGATAGCAAGTTCTAGGCCAGGCTGGGCTATGTGAGACCCTATCTCTAGAGAGATAGATGGTAAATCAATACCAGATAGATAAATGGATGGATGGATGGATGGATAGATGATAGATTGATAGATGATAGATATAAATAGATGATAGATAGATAGATAGATAATAGATAGATGATAGAGATGGTAGATAGATGGATAGATTCTAGGTAAAAAGATAGATGATATATAGGTAGATAGATGTTAGATGATGGATAGATGGAAGATAGATAGATAGATAGATAGATAGATAGATAGATGATAGATAATGGATGGGTGCTAGATAGATGATGGATAGATGATGGATGGATAGATAAATAGATAGATGATAGATAGATAGATGATAGATGACAGATGATAGATGATAGATGCAAATAACAAGAAAAGTACGTTAAGCCAGTCTGATGACCTGTCCGTGGCCCACGTTAATACACTCTGCATTGATGGCACAGGGTTTCTTTCGGCGAACTATTCGCCTAAAGCTGGTGTACGACAAATGTGATCGGAGCTGCAAGATTCAGAAGAAGAATCGGAACAAGTGCCAATATTGTCGTTTCCACAAGTGCCTGTCCGTCGGGATGTCACACAATGGTAGGTAAGGTTGCCAAGCACAGTATGCCAGTCCATTCCTCAGTTTACCTCTCTTGATCAGTAAGAATGGACTATAATTTGGATGAGTGTGCAATAATGTTTAGCACCCAGATCACAGAAAATGTCTCAAACAGCTGGGGTTCAGCACTAAGAATTATCGTGGTACAACTGTGATGTAAACAAACGCCCTAGGAAGTCACTGGGGTGGGAGAATGGCCATGCCTCTGTGAAGTGTGTGAAGTGCATGCTGTTAGACATTGCACCGTACTCCGAGTTTCGGTGTGCTCAACCACACTAGTTTAGCTCATTCCTAATGAAGGGAAATCGAAAATGGGTGGTTAAGCCAGATGTAGTGGCACTAGTCTATAATCTCAGCACCTGGGAAGCTGAGGCAGGAGGATTGCTGCCTTCTCAAGGCTAGACCAGGTGCCTAGCAAATACCACAAGCCAGGGATACATGACAAGAACCTGTCTCAAAACAAACAAACAAACAAAACCAAAAACAACAAAAACAGGGCCTAGAGCGATGGCTTGGAGGTTAAGAGGACTGGCTGCTCTTCTAGAGGACCCAGGTTTGCTGCCCAGTACCATGTTGGACAGCTCACAAGCTCCTGTAACTCCAGCTCTAGGGAACCTGACGCCCTCTTCTGGCTTTTATGGGCACCAACATGCATGTGGCATACATTCATACAGACATATACATACACACACAAATAAAAATAATAAAAATTAAAGCTTTAAAGAAATAAAGCTGGAGATGTGGGTCAGTTGGTAGAGGGCTTCCCTAGCATGCATGAACCCTGGGTGTGATCACACTGCATAAGCCTGTGGTGGCACAGGCCTGTAAACTGAGCATTCAGGAGATGAGGCAGGATTAGAAGCTCAAGATCCTCTTCCAAGACATAGATTTGATTCCCAGCACCCACACAGCAGCTAACAACCGTCTACGACTCCAGTTCCAGGGGATCTGACTCCCTCTTCTGGCCTCTGTGGGGCAATGCACACATAGTGCACTTACATACGTGCAGGCAAAAGATCCACACACATAATTTTTTTAAAAAATTAGAGCTTTGGGGGCTGGAGAGATGGCTCAGCAGATAAGAACACTGACTGCTCTTGCAGAAGACCTGGGTTTGAATCCCAGCACCCACATGGCAGCTAACAACTGTCCATAACTCCAGTTCCAGGGAATCCGACAGTCTCTTCTGTCCTTCACGGGCATTGCACGACATGGGCCACTTACCTACATGCAGGCAATAAACGCATATACATAAAAATAATAAAATATGTTCTTAAAAAATTAGAGCTCTTGGGGCTGGAGAGATGGCTCAGCAGTTAAGAGCACTGATTGCTCTTGCATAGGACCCGGGTTCGATTCCCAGCACCCACATGGCGGCTATGAATCGTCCTTCACTCCAGTTCCAGGGGAATCCGAAGCCCTCTTCTGGCTGCCACAGCACTGCACAACACAGGTGCAATACACTCATACACATAAAGTAAAATAAATAGACGTCTGTTCTGTGCTGATAGCGGTCCTACAAACATGGTGAACATTCTTGAAACCAAACCCACTTTCTGCAGACAGTGTGGCTAGCACCAGTCTCACAACATAACACAGCACCAGAGCAAGGGCTCTCTGTGTGCCCAGGAAAAGCAGCATTATGACAGGAAGCAGAGTGGCCACCGTGGGCAGACTGAAAAAATAAACTACGAAGAAGATTGTGCTGAGGTTCGAGTGTGTTGAGCCCAACTGCAGATCTTAGAGAATGACTGCCGTTAAGAGATGTGAGCATCACGAATCATGTACTGGGAGGAAAGAGAAAGGGCCAGTGAGCTAGTTGGAAGCCAGTTTTGTTATGAAGGCAATGAAATCATGATATATTTAAAATACAGATAGATAGATAGATGATAGATAATTGATAGATTATTGCTAGCTGATAGATGAAAGGTAAATGATAGATAGATGATAGATGATTGGGAAATAGATTATTGATAGTTGATAGATGAAAGATAGATTCATGACAAATAGATGATAGATTATAGGTAGTTAGATGATTGATAGGTAGGTGATTGGTGGTTGATAAATGATAGATGATAGATGATAGATAGATAGATAGATAGATAGATAGATAGATAGATAGATAGATATAGATAGATAGATAGATATAGATAGATAGATGGTAGATGGGTGGATAATAGATAGATGATTAATAGTTGATAGATGATAAATTATTGGTAAGTAGATTATTGACAGTAGATGAAAGATAGATAACAAATAGGTGATAGAGATTATCGGTAGATAGATGATTGATAGGTAGGTGATTGGTAGTTGATAGATGATGGATGAATAGATAATAGGTAGATACATGATTGATAGCTAATTGATAAATATAGATGATAGATGATGGATAGATGATTGATAGATGACAGATAGATGATGGATCGATGGATGGCTGATAGGTGATTGACAGATGATCGATAGTTCACAGTCATCCCTTTCTCCTTAGGTCGATGACCTAGCTCACAGCGGCCACTGGTCATCTGCGTGACTGTGTTGCTTCCCTTTCTCCATAGTAGAAAGTTCAGCCGTAATGAGGCGTGCGTTTACCTTCCGTTAGCTCTCCGTCCGGGTCTCATGCCTGGTGTGAGCGTTCATTCATTCACCTGTCTTTGTCTCGGCCATCCCCCACCTTGTCTTTGTCTCGGCCATCCCCCACCTTGTCTTTGTCTCGGCCATCCCCCACCTTGTCTTTGTCTCGGCCATCCCCCACCTTGCTCACGTCTGTATCTCCCTCGGTCCCGTCCCCACCCCATCTCCAGCAATTCGTTTTGGGCGAATGCCGAGATCTGAAAAAGCCAAGCTGGAAGCAGAAACCCTGACCTGTGAACGTGAACGGGAGGACTCCGAGACTGCAGACCTCAAATCCCTGGCCAAGAGAATTCACGAGGCTTACCTGAAGAACTTCAATATGAACAAGGTCAAGGCCCGAGTCATCCTCGCGGGAAAGACCAGCAACAACCCAGTAGGTGCCCCTGCAGCCCTTTGGTGGCATCTTGAAGTGACCCTTGGCTCTGTGTTAGCCAGACTGGCAGGGAATGATTGAAGAAATTGTTTAAGTAGGGAAATAGTATTTATCCCAAAAGGAAAGGAAGGGCCATGGAACTATTCCAGATCATTCTATAAGGTGCAGCTTCACACCAACAGCTGCCTTCACGCCTGGGCTTGCCTCAGTGCTCCTAGCAACCAGGGTATTATAATGACTCTGTAATTGATACACCAAAAATAATCTAGTTAATACCTCACCCGGTATCTGGGTGTTTCTTAAGTACATTTTTAATCCCTATTGTAATCCCAGATATGAAACCCATTCGCTTCCCACTCAGAACGCTCCTTTATCCTTTCCCCTAGAGCCATTCTCCCTCTGTGCTGCCCTCCCTTCACCCCGACACCTGCCTTCTCTGTCACCTTGCTCTTTCTTCAGTGTGAAGGCATCATGGCTCAGGCCTTGGGAAGGGTCCTTTGTTTACAGGAAGCTGGTTGTGTTTGGGGGAAAGTTCTGCACCATCTCTGTGGCCCCAACTCCTATACCACCTGCCTGGCCCATGACCCACTGCCTTTACCCTACATAAGCCTAAATAAGCCCGAATCCATTGAGGGAGGATGTCAAAAGCCATTTCAAAGACGGGCCAGTTCTCTTGGCACACACAGACATCCTACCTTATTCCATGAGCTGGTTTAACAGGTTGAATTTGGGCTGAGTAATAGTTTGGAGCTTTCTCACTGGGAATTAGAAGCTAGAACTTTTAGTCACAGTGAAATAAAGGATTTCACAAACTACTTAGGTTCATGACAAGCCCAACCTCTCTTTTACTGAGTCTTTCCATTCTTCAGTGAATTCTCCAGTGAAATAAGGCTAGGCATTTTAGAAGGTCCCAGCACATTCCACGCCAGGTGGCCCCAGAGGCTCACACCAGCCTTTCTGGATCAGAGGGTGGAAGTTTGCATTTCTGTAATAACTAACCCCAAACTTGGGAATTCAGAGCTTCTACTTGAGACCTTTTATTTCTCCCTTGAACTTTGAAATTTAGAGTAAACTTAGGAGTCATCTTTATTTTTAACCCAATACTGTGCTTGGATGTTAATTTGATTATTTGATTCCCTCTGAGTTCCCTCTGATTTCTCCATAAAGATCTCCAAAAACTCTTAGTGGGGAGCCCACTGTCCTCTGTCAGAGTGGAGTAAATCAGGACTCACAAGGAAATGAATGATACAGCAATGGTCTTGGGGTGGGGGAGGGGTGTGACAATACAGGGAAGTGTTGGAAAGATGGCTCAGTGGGGACAGTGTTTGTGCTACAAGCATAAGAATCTGCGTTCGAATCCCCAGCACATACATAAAAGTCAGCTGTGGCGGAAATACCTGTAATCGGTGCTGGAGAGGCAGAGACGGAGGATCACTGGGATTGCTGGCCAGTCAGCCTAGCTATGTCAGGAAGTTCCAGGTTCAGTGAGAAACCCTGTCTCAAAACATACAGTAGAGATTGATTAAGGAAGACCATCTATGTCAACCTCTAGCCTCCTTGAGCACCTGCATACACCCGTGCACCACACGAATATGTGTACACACACATACACACACACATACACACACACACACACATCCAAATGGCTTAGGGCAGCCAAATCCTGTTCCTGCTACACACGTCTACACAGGACCAACTTCAGAAGCAGTATCCAGCAGCTTTTGACCTACACTGTTGGCTCCAGACCAGGGTCACCTCCCATCTAGATCCTGTGTCATGTCAGAGGTCTAGCCTCCTCATCTTCCTGCCCAGCCTGCTGGCTAGCTTCCCAGAGCTTACTGCTCCGGTGTGAGACCCCCATCCCTGTCTGTGCCCAGCCTGGGAAATGCCAGGCAGTGAGGCTCCCACCAGCAGCTTCAGTGCCCTAGTATTTCTGCAGAGTTCCAGTCTTGTTGCTGCAGTGAGAATAGAGAGGCCACGGTCTGTGTGTTTTACCCAATGGAGAAAGCAGTCCCTTCTGAGGGTGGGAGGTCCATCAGGGAGACCAGGATTCAGCCCTGATGTATCTAACTTGGCCTGTTGCCCAGTGCCCCAATACTTAGTGATGGTTCATCAGGTTCCAGGCTGGGATGACCAAACAGCCCCGGAGGGGCCCCAACAGAACATCAGTGAGGCACACCAGCCGTCACCTGCAGCTGGGCCCCTTTCTCATTGCGGTGGAAAGAATAAAGGATGTGTTTAGAGCTGGGCGCAGTGGCCACGCCTTTAGTCCCAGCGCTCGGGAGGCAGAGGCAGGCAGATCTCTATGAGATCAAGGCCAGCCTGGTCTACATAGTGAGTTCCAGGCCAGCTGGGGCTACAGGGAGACCCTGTCTTAAAAATACCAAAAAAAAAAAAAAAAAAAAGAAAGAAAAAAAGAAAAAAAGAAAAAAACCCATATTCAGAATAGATATTTAATTATTAAAAACATTTTAAATTTATTTATTTATTTTGTGTGAGTGTGTGTGTGTGTGTGTGTGTGTGTGTGTGTGTGTGTGTGGTGTACATGCACATGTGGCATGGCATGCGTGTGGAGTCAGATGACAACCCAAAGGAGTTGGTTCCCTCCTTCCACTGTGCGGGTCCCAGGGATTGAACTCAGATCGTCAGACCTGTCACCTTTACCCACCAAGCCATAGCACCTGCCCTATAATTTTTTTTTTTTTATCCGAGAGTATTGGATTTGGAGGTTGTAGAATCCTTGAATACAAAGGACCCACTCTATTTCTGTAGTGCCTCCTGTGAATGTTGTCCTCAAATTGGAGTTTCTGTTTCGTGTGAAGCATAGCTATCCAAAACAGTATTTATCAGGCCTGTTGTTAACGCTTTGGGAAGCAACTTTGTCTTCTCTTCTGAGACGAGATGGCTGCTCCTCCATGACTTGGCGCTGAGCTTTGCCTCTGGATGTTTCCACTCATTCATGGGTCATTTTAAATTCCTCTTCCTCAATATGGAATCACATTTTTGGTCCAGCTCTACATAAACGCCTCACAACAATTGCTTATCCCTACACGTCCTCCTTTGTCTCTGTGCCAGGTGCATCCCAGGTGCCCTGGCTGTGTATCTGCCTGTGGTTCCTGGAGCTGCTCTGACAGCCCAGACTGGGGGCCAGGCACCTCCCAGGTGATCTGTTCTGCCCACCAACAGGTGACACTTAGAATGGCCACTTCATTAGTGAGCTAGTATGCATGCATGTGTGTGTATGTGAGTGTGACAGACAAAGACAGAGACAATGTGCGGGAAAGACCGTGCCATGCAATAAATCAGAATCCCTTGGGTGCTGTCATTTCTGCCACATGGCACGTGGATGGCCAGTGACAAGGTTCATGCTGGCTCTCCTCAGACACCCCCGACATTTAACCCTTCTGGGCTTAGTGACTGCAAAAACATGGCAATCCCTGTTCTGCCACCACTAGGTCATTCTTTTAACATTTTAAACTTTAATTGCACACATTTACAGGATAGGGTATGCAAATGAGGTACAAATACAAAATGGGTACTGATCAAAGCAGAGGAGCATGCCCATCATCTTACATACCTGTTATCATGTGTCAAGAAACTAAAATTCCCCTTAAACTCCTTACAGAATGTGTAATGCATCTGGTATCAACAGCACCAGGTATGGAACACTAGGACCTGTTCCTTCTGTCTAACTGGATTTCGGAGCCCATTATCAGACCACCCTCTGTCCCCGCCACCTTCTCTCCAAATTCTCTGCTAACTACTGCCCTGCTCTGTTCCTGTGAGATCAATGCCTTTAGCTTCCGTGTGAGTGAGAACACGCGGTGTTTGTCTGTCCAGGCTTGCTTTCTTTCACGTAACATGGTCTCCCCCAGTCACATTCACTTGGGCACAAATAGTGTGTAGGGTTCCCTTCTTTTTGTGGCTGAATGATATTCTGTTGAGTATGTGTGCCACATTTCTCTATATCTGCTCATCTGCTGGTGGACACCCTGGTTGGTTCATGCCACATCTTGGCTGTTGGGAATGGTGTGGCAGTAGCTATGCAGATGTGGAATGTCATATAATTTCATTTCCTTTGGATACTGTGTTAGTTACATTTCCCATTGCTATGAAAAAATACCCAACAAAAGCAACTTAAGGAAAGCTTTCTTTTAGCTCACAGTTCCAAGGCGTGTCCATCATGACACGGAAGGCACGGTGGTGGGAGCATGCAGCAGCTGGTCACGTTGTGTACGCAGTCAAGAAGCAGAGAGAGGTGGATGCTGATGCTCACTGGCTTTCTCCTTTTAATTCAGTCTGAGCCCCAGCCATGAAGTGATCCACCCACAGTCAGGGAGGTCCTTCCCACTCAGTTAAACCTCTCTGGAAAGGTCCTCGCAGACTCCCTCAGAGATGTGTCTCCGAAGTGATTCTGAATCCTGTCAAGTTGGCATCACAGGTACATGCAGAGGTACCGGGACAGCAGAGTGCAAGCATCCTGCCTGGGACTTCTGTTCCAGAATGGGACACTGACATGAGACCTGTCTCTTCTGTACTGGGAGAAAGGCATCCTGGGACGCAGCCCTACACCCCCCCCGCCACAAGCCAAATAAGGCCTGTCTGCTTATTTGTACGCAAACACAGGTCTTATGAGTAGCATACATTTACATGTCAAACTTACCCAAAGTCAGTGTTAAATAATGCTGGTCATAGGCTAGCAAGGTGGCCTGTAACTTATAACAAGGCACTTGCTGTCAGACCTGAAGACCTGAGTTCAGTCTTGGGTCCCACCAAGTAAAGGGATGAACTGAGTCCTGCAAGTTGTCCTCGGACCTCCATGCATGAACAGCGGCACACCTGAGCCCACACACATGCACACAACAACAAACAAATAAACAGGTATGATATAAAACATTAAAAGTAATAGTGGTTGCCTTCAAAGTTTATAAAGGTAAATTAGGAATTATTACATTTTTATGCTACTCCGGTAGTATTTAGGAGTCTGGGGACTATAATAAAATTTTAAAGGAGTTTGCTAACATTTTACTGCCAAAGTCAGTACTTTCATTTCTTAGTACTGAGATCTCTACCCAAAGTCAGACAGTGACAACTCTTACCTTACTGATTTACATGGGTAGTGTTCTCGAATTTTGAAGTTGTCCAAGGATAGGACTGTGTTGCACTGTCCTAACACCAGGCTTAGGGATTCGAACTGCTCCTTAGTCCACAGATGTCTAAGAGGATTGACAGCTTGTTGGGGATTGTCACTTATTTTAGCAATTTCTTTGTAGCCTTTTGTCATACATGACATGGAGACCTTGTGTATGGCCGAGAAGACACTGGTGGCCAAGATGGTGGCCGACGGCATCCAGAACAAGGAGGCAGAGGTCCGCATCTTCCACTGTTGCCAGTGCATGTCCGTGGAGACCGTCACCGAGCTTACAGAATTCGCCAAGGCCATCCCAGGCTTTGCAAATTTGGACTTGAATGACCAAGTCACTTTGCTAAAGTATGGAGTGTATGAGGCCATATTCACAATGCTGTCTTCTCTGATGAACAAAGACGGGATGCTGATAGCCTATGGCAACGGCTTCATCACGCGTGAGTTCCTAAAGAACCTAAGAAAACCGTTCTGTGATATCATGGAACCCAAGTTTGATTTTGCCATGAAGTTTAATGCCCTGGAACTGGATGACAGCGATATCTCCCTTTTCGTGGCTGCTATAATTTGTTGTGGAGGTAAGTGGTTGACTTGATCTGCCGGTGTCAGGCCACTTAAAGGCTCCCGTCTTGAAGAGCCTGATGGTTGTCAATACAGGGCCAGCCTGGGTTCTGTTACAGTGAAGTGGGCACTGGCAGGAGGGGACAGCATCTGAGCCTGAGTTACCACTGAGTAGAATTAAATGGGAACTGTACCTGTTATAGGTTATGTGTTATTATTATGATATCTACAAATGTACATTGGTATATTACATAAAATATACTTGGTTGATAACATTATAATTATATTGAATATCATAAGCAGGTTAACAATGATGGATGGTAATATGATATTATGGATAGTCTTGCACTATTAATAATTATTACAGTTAGCTGGGCATGTTGGCACACTCCTTTAGTCCCAGCACTCAGGAGGCAGAGGCAGGCAGAGCTCTGACTTCAAGGCTAGCCTGGTCTACATAGTGAGTTCTAGGCCAGCTGGGGCTACAGGGAGACCCTGTCTCAAAAAGACAATAATAATAACAATAATAATAATAACAGCTAGACGATAGCCTACGAAGTGCAGTGCAGATGTAGCTCAATGTTGTCACTGTCAGCAGTACTTACACTAACATAGAGTGACAAGTATCAGCACTAACTGGAAGCAGTTGCAATGCTTGCCCTGCCAGAATAGATTACCCCAGGGAAGGAGGAGCCGGGCCTCTCTGGGGAAGCTGGCCCTGAAGCCCCAGATATTTGGCTCAGCATCGCCCTCCTTTAAATAGCCCTGTCTCTGGTCGAGAAAGGTCATTCACCTACTGTAAACCCAGATGACCTTGCCTGGCCTTGGCATGGACCTATGGGTGACAGTCCTTCCTGACTGCCAGGAGCCATTCTGCCCTCCATGGTTTACTCCGTCTGTGCCCTTGTCACCTACTGGCTGGATGGAAGACGTCCTTATGCTCCTGAGAACAATTCAGTTCTACAGTTGTCAGTGTCCTTCTGTGTGACGGAGGTGTAGCAGGGAGAGGAGGAAGCCAGAGCAGAGGTAGGCACGCACGGAATCTCACAACCACACAACCACGGTCCCCCCGGGAACACTGCTCTGTGGGACACATAGCGAGCTTGTTATGGTGGGGCTAAAATTATGATGGGTGGATTTCCTATCATTTACATTTTTTCTCTCAGTTTAAAATTTCTGGGGAGATAGCTCAGTCAGTAAAGTGCTGGCCACAGAAGTGTGAGGACCTGAGTTCAAATCCAGAATCCACACAGGAAAAAAAATAACACTGAGTGTGGGAGCAAACTTCATAATCCCAGTGCTGTGGAGGCAGCAACATGCAGATCCCAGGGGCCGGCTGGACAGCCAGTCTAATTTACTTGATGAGTTCCAGGCCAGGGAGAGACCTGTCTCTCAAGTAAACAATATGGATGGTACCTGAGGAACATGTGTGTGTGTGCGCGCGCGCGCACACACACACACACACACACACCTGTCGTTGTATTTATTTTATAACCCAAACCACTGAAGATAAAAATCCACATCATTAGCAGCCATTAAGGTCCTAGTGACAGGCAGATGGAGATTAAAGCGCACAGCTGATTGGATGGACTGGGACCTGAGACTGCCCCAGGCAGGCCAGCTGGTGTGGGCAGTGGTACACCTACCCTGCCCTTTCCCCACTCTGGGGGCTCCTTGTCATGCTGTCCAACCACAGTGCCCCGGCCCTGGTCACTTCTTGGTCCGCTCTCACCAGGGCTTCGTTAGAAGGCACCTGTAGTGGTCCTCTCTCTAAGGCACGAAGCTGAGTCTTTCAGAGCCACACACCTTAACTGCTGGTGGGAAACTCAATGCATGGCTTTGTCCTGAGAGAATCACTTCATTTTCCATATTATACAAAGCTGCGGCATGGCCAGGGTGCATGGCTGCCCCTCTCAGTTTGGGGGTCGACAGGTAAATCCAAAAGGAGAAGCTGTACCATAAGGGGATGAGAGGTGGCACTGTGGGCTGGTCCTGTGAGTAGGGAGGCGTGTCAGTCCTGTTCCCATCAGACCCAATGACTATGGAAGAGTCCCTCCGGCCTCCGTTACGTTGCCGCCTCAGCAGGTCTGCATGAAGCGGGCCCTCTTGGCTCCTCTGCTGACCAGCAGCTCTCCAGAGGCCACACTCAGATGTCTTTCTTCTTTTGAGCGTAGATCGGCCCGGCCTTCTAAACATAGGATACATTGAGAAGATGCAGGAGGGGATCGTGCACGTGCTCAAGCTCCACTTGCAGAGCAACCACCCGGATGACACCTTTCTCTTCCCAAAACTTCTCCAAAAAATGGTGGACCTCCGGCAGCTGGTCACCGAGCATGCACAGCTGGTACAGGTCATCAAGAAGACTGAGTCAGATGCGGCCCTGCACCCGCTGTTGCAGGAGATCTACAGGGACATGTACTGTTAAAGAGAGAGAGAGAGAGAGAGAGAGAGAGAGAGAGAGAGAGAGAGCGCCAGCACTGTCCATGGACCTCTGAGGTTGGCAGGCCCTGCACAGGAGAGACCAGAGCAGCAGGGAATTGCACAGATGGAGAGGACTGAGCCTAGGTAACCAGCCTCTGCTCCATCTTTCCCTTTCCAACTGGCACTTCTGAGAGTGAGCCTGCTGGTGATTGCAGGCTACTAGAATCCAGAAAACTACAGAAAATGACAGTCCCCAGTCTGATATTAACTGACCCAATGTTAATCAATGCCCAACTCTCTATCATGTTTGTAATTGGCCACTAATTAATGGGTAACATCAAAGTCCGTGTTTTGTTCCCTACCCCCCTTCCTTCTGGCTGTGTATACCCTTGTAATCCAAAAAAACGAATCAGCGCTTTTTAACCTTTAAAACCCTGAAAGACAGGATGTGGCCAGAGGCTATTTAAACATGACAAAAATATGTATTGGGAAGACTTGAGTTCTGTTTCCTAGCTCTGAAGAAACACAGTGGTCTTCATTTTAGCCATAGGAGTAAGAGACATCAAGAATGGATTGATAAGCTATCAAAATGCAGCCCCGTTGTCTTCTTGGTTCGGTTTACGTTTGGGGAGGTTACAAGCAATGTGTAAAAAAGCTTGTTTCCAGGCTTGCATAGACAATCCCAGAAAGCCAGATCTCAAGAAGCTGAAGGAGGTTTAAGCCAGTGTCTGATAAGCAGAGACAGGATGATCCCTACGCACCAAGTACTCTCTGTCTTGCACCTCTGTTCTTGTCCAGCTGCAACTGGCCCGGTCTGGCAGTGTGCGGGCTTGACAGGGATTCTAGGGACAAATTCACATTGATTTATAAACGTTTCTCCAGACCCCTTTTGGCAGCTCCTCTGTCCTCACTGTGCTCCCTTTGAAAGTGACACTTTGTATTTTTTTAAAACTCTTGGTGATAGATGCTCCCTGGAGGGGAGGAGGGAAGAGTGACTTTAGCATCCAGGCTGGGAGGGGCTGTTCACCCTGGAGAACAAGACGAAGTGAGAGACCCTTCACCTAGTAGTCGTGCCCAGTCCCAGATTTCACAACACTTGGTTATTATTATTTTTGTTTTACAAAGAATTAGATGGTCAAGTTCTTTTCCCACCATATACAAGATATAGTTTTTTCAACGTCTAAAATACTACTTTTAGCCCTAAAGATCAACTCAGCCGCCAGTCCGCTGGGAAAGCAATATTGGCTGCCTTATGATAAACTGTTGCACAAGGAATTCACAGTGGTCCCTCTGCCGGACCTCAGGGAGCCTACTGGCACCTGGCCTCCAAGGGGTGGCTGCACATTTCAGACCAGGTCCGGCCTTTTGCAGCTCCCTCACCTGTAGAAAATTTGTCTCTTCTGAGATTGTCATTATTTCTTGTTAAAGAATGTTCAGAATTAGGGTTGGAGAGATGGCTCAGCGATTAAGAGCACTGGCTACTCTTGCAGAGAACCTGGCTTTGGCTCCCAGCACCCACATAGTGGCTAAAAATCGTCTGTAATTCCAATCCCAGGTGATCCAACGCCCTCTTCTAGCCTCCTCAGGCATTGCACTAAAATACATGCAGGTGAAACACTCATACACATTAAATTAATAATTTTTAAAAGGATGATCAAGCTGGGCGTGGTGGCTCACGCCTTTAATCCCAGCACTCAGGAGGCAGAGACAGGTGGCTACAGGGAGACCCTGTCTCAAAAAAACCAAAAAAAAAAAAAAAAAAAGGATGATCAAGATTGATACTGGCAAGGGGCAGGGATGTAGCTCAGTTGGTAGAGGGCTTGCCAGCCTCATGAACTCCTGGGTTTAAGGCCAAGCACTGCATAAAACTGGGTGTGATGGTGCCTGTAATCCCAGTGCTAAGGAGGTTGAAAGTTCAAGGTCATCCTCAGATACATATTAAGTTCGAAGTTGATCTTGACTGCATGAAATCTTGTTTCAAAGAAAAAAAAAGATTGATGCTGAGAAAATACTCAAGATCAGCACCATGACATTTTTGGCTAGGAACAAAGTGAAACAAGATCAGGACATGGTTTTAAAGATGGGCACACTTGTGAGCTTGCTTCCTCCCTTCCTCCTCCCTTCCTCCTCTCTCTCTCCTTCCTCCTCTCACCTTGCACTGATTCTGGAAGATCCTGCTTTTGAGTCGCATGGCTTGTCTAGTCCCTGCCCCTTCCTGTGGGGCTAACTCCCCTGCTAGGAGAGCACAGGGCTGGGGCTTGTCCTGCGTTTGGGGGTCACAGGCTGTTATTTCATCTAAAGATTAGCTTAACAATACTCCCCACTGAGCCAGTGTGTTCCCCACTCTGTGGAACACAGTAGCTTCTGTGGTTTTGCTCCTGAGGGGTAGGCTCAATAGGCAAGGGTGCGACCCCTTCTCAGGGTAGAATGCAAGATGCCAGTGCCACCACCCTACCTGTCACCAGTCTGGGACCCCTGACAGACCCAGCCATCGAGTCTCCGTCAGCTTCTAGTCATTTTCAATCTGAGTTTCAGTAGAGTTGGTTGCTTTGCTCCCCGCAGAGACCCCCTTTGTCAGGGGAGAGAGGCTGCATAGTGCGATTCAGACATGACACATCCTTCCGGGGTCCCGTGCCAACCACGGTGGACCAAACTGCATCCACGGTCAGTGTCATATCTTGACCAAGCAGCTGACAGCACTGGTACTTTAGTGATCGTCAGGTGCTTAGCTAGCCAAAAAGAAGAGAGGAAAAATCCAGTTTTACATATTAGCGAATTGAACTCTGGGGTCATTTTATTTTATTTTATCTTATTTAAAGGTTTGCCAGTTTGGGTCAAATGTGGAAACCCTCCAGTTCTCTATTGAGAAGGGAATAGACCAGCCTCTTTCTCTCGCTCGCTTACTTCCCCTCCCAGCATTAAATCCATTCGTTCAGTGGACAGGATGCCCTGTCTCGAGGGCCGGGGCACAGGCCACCCTGGTATTGCGAGGGCCCCCGGAGGTGGGGAGGCCAGGACAGGAGCAGGCCACCCTGTTGGCTCCCCAGCCTATAGGGGGCACTCAGGCACCTCTCCCAGACCTCCAGAACTCAACTCTGCTTTAAGCCACTTTGGGCCAGGCTTCAGGCTCTATCAGGGACTGGCTGGCCATTTCCAGGTAAAATTGTCACTTTGAGAAAATTCACTTTTTTAAAGGCACAGCCAGTTCCTAAACGATATGTACCTCACAATAGATTGCCATATAGCACCCTTTCTAGAAAGACTACAGTATTATTTGTGTTAAGTGTCACTACGTTCTCTACACTGAATGAAAATAATATTAATAGTTGTATCTTGAATACTATGATTTCAATTTTTTTTTAAAAAAGCACCCTGATATAAGTAGTTGACTAACTTGTGATCGTGTGTCTAATAACCATCTTCTGGAGTCTTTTAAGTCAGGAGTTCATTGCTGTGTATGTTATAAACCTGGCTCTTGAACCTGCTGGACACAGAGGAAGAAGAGAGAAGAACTCAAGTGCAACTGCCCATACGTGTGCCCCACCGAGCTGGTCACTGCTCCCGTCGCGCACCGCCCACTCCCAAGGTGTAACTCCGCACCTACAGTCACTTTCTTTCCGCAACCAGTTTGCTTATGTCCATTTCTACCAGCTGAGGCCTTCCCAACCTGGGCTGGAGGTCACCAACCTCACCCCACAGCGTTCTGAACAAGACCGTTGACTAGTCCCGCCTGGTTAACTAACAGTGGTTATCTGGTTAACAGTGGTCTGCTCTTCAGGGAATGACTACCTATGGGTTGTTACCAAAGAACTCCAGCAATCTGAACTCTTCTTGTGTCCCCCACGGCACGCCCAGTGTCCTGACTCATTTCTTCTTGGTGCGTCTTCTGACACCCTCTAAGACCCTGTGCCATTACACTAGAACACAAGGGGACAGACACAGGTGAGGGTGTGCACATTTCCAAAGCAAGTCTGAGCCAGGTTCCTGCCGCCTGCTCACTGCTGTCGTCAGTGCCTTGTTCTCTCAGACCTGGGGACTTGTGGCCCTTTCCTCTGTGGTAAACAGGCAGTTCTGATAGGATATTGTTCAGCTGGCCTCTCTGACCTTCCAGCTCTTTCTGGGTATGAGAACACCCAGGACCTCAGGAATCCAGGGTGTGCACAGAGGGCAAAGATAATTTTTCTAGTCACATGCACTGATTGGTTCCAGGCAATTAGAAAATGGCTGTAACATAACCTTAATTATTTTTTAAAATCTTGGGCCTTTTTTGTTTTCCCAATAGGAGATTGAACTGGCTGTATGTATTGATTTATATCCTGAATTTATGGGAACTTACGTTTGGAATGTCCTACTGTAAGACTGATGAATGTAAAGAGTTAATTTCAGGGTACAGTTCTGCCTTAATGGTTTTAAAAAATAAACTATTTTTAAAGCTTACATTTTGCATAATGCTGAGACAAGGCTGGTGTGCACAGACCAGGCCCCGGCTGTGGGGTGTGCTTTGCACACCTACCTCACCATGCTTTCACATAAAGGTCCCTTTTTGTCCTTCAGTAGGTAGAAGGAATTTGGGACCGTGTAACCCAAAACATGACATCTGTGCATCCTAAGTACATGAAACAGGAAGCTTTTAAAAGTGCAGGCATCTGGGGCTGGAGAGATGGCTCATCGGTTAGGAGCACTGGCTGCTCTTACAAAGGACTCAGGTCTGCTTCCCAGCATCCACATGGTGGCTAAGAAGTGGTCCCTAACTCCAGTTCCAGGCGATCTGATACCCTCTTCTGACCTCCACAGGCATTGCATGATACGGGTGCACTTACACACATGCAGGCAATAAAATAAAAATAAATTTTTTTTTTAAGTATGGACATCTGCTGGACATGGTTAACGCACAAGTTTAGTCCCAGCACTCAGGAGGATCTCTGTGAGATGGAGGCCAGCCTGGTCTACCTAGTTAGTTCCAGGCCAGCTGGAGCTATAGGGAGACCCTGTCTCAAAAAATAAAAATAAAAAAGTATGGGCATGTTAAAATAAAATCCAGAACACATCAGTCAGAAAAGGCTCTTCATCGCTCTCCCCAGACATCCCTCAGCGATTATAACATAAGGCAGGACAGCCTCATCTTCACCAAAATTGAACAGAACCCAAGAGCCTGTAGACCCCATGTCGTCCACATCTGCATGCTCGGAGGTTGGACTTCACAGGGACTGAGGGATTTTGAGAGGGTGCATGAAGGAAGCCTACAGCATGTGGCTTGGGGGCTCATGAGAAAGGAACTGGGCCTGAGCTGGGGCAGGCACCATAGGTCACAAAGGCCAGAGGCTGACGTCAGCTTCCCCGGGATCTATGGGATCCTCCTTATCCAACCCCCCCGCTAGCCACAGTGTCTGTGGGATTACCTTCCCTGTGGCTGATACAGTGTCCGTGGAATCTTTGTAACCCACTGCTGGTCCAGACAAGAGGAATACTGACTGTCCAAGTGTGTCAGTGAAAGGGTTACTCAAACCATTAGCTGATTCTTTGAGTTTTTAATTATAAATATAATACACAACCAGGCTTTAAAACATTTCCCAGGTGTCACACGGCCGGAAGTAAATCTCTATGCCGTCCGGCCTGCTGCAGGTACAGCTTCAGATGCTGATTTCCTTAGAGACAAATGACCATGTTACTGAGAAGTCCCTGAGCAGCTGGGTGTCTCCCCACAGGTACATATACAAGAGGTGTCAGCCAACTGTCCACCGGAGGGCCTCCCTCTCCCTCACTCCAGCCGGCTGGTCTACTCCTGATGTCCCGTCCTCACGTGGCTCCCCAGTCCCTGGGGCTGCAGTGCTGTACACAGCAGTGCAGAGAAGGCCAGATACACAGCTCCCAGCTGAGGTCCCAGGCAAGCCCACAGTGCTACACAGCGCATTGTGCCCTCCCACATCAGGGTTGGCTGGAAGGCCTCTGGGACGGAGTTCTCCTCTTCAGGTCTTGCTGGATTTCCTCAGGGAAGGCACTGATGTTCTCCTGGACGCAGGGGAGGCAGAACCTCCTGGAGTAGAACAGGCTGCACTCCTGAGGGAGAGAGCAAGGCTGGAACACTGGGGACATGGCACTGGGGTCCAGCACGAGCCCTGGACCACATGCGGGAGGCTGGCCAGGGCCCCCAGAAGGCACAGGGAGAGGCAGCAGCCACAGAAGGGGCAATGAAGGCCTGGCCACATACAGGGGAGTAGCTGGGATAGGACAGAGACTCCTGGGGGCTCTGCTCTGTCACAAGGAAAGCAATGCCAATGGGTAGGAAGCTGCAGCCTAGGTCATGTTCAGAGGTGGACAGGAGCTTGGTGATTACCTGGTGCAGCAAGGGACGGAAGGGGCAGCCCCACAGACTAAAGGGGCCACAGCTGAGTGGCTGGTTTGAGCAAGAGGTAATGCCAATGGGTAGGAAGCTGCAGCCTAGGTCATGTTCAGAGGTGGACAGGGGCTTGGCGATTACCTGGTGCAGCAAGGGACAGAAGGGGCAGCCCCACAGACAAAAGGGGCCACAGCTGAGTGGCTGGTTTGAGCGAGAGGCCAAGAGCTGTCCAACAGTGTTTTCCTCCACAGCTTTCAATGCTGTAACTGCGGAGGTTCCTGGCACCCAGTGCCCAGCTTGGGGCAACATCACCTGGTCCCCCTTTGTGACTAGAAATGGCCACATGACTAAGTCTTGTGGGGGGTGGTCATTGGCATCTAGCCACCTCCTGCTCACACCTTTCAAAGGAACAGGGATGTGCTCCCCAGTCCCTTCCTGCTGGGTGAGATGAAAATGTGATGGCTGGTGGAGCCAGGCGTGGTGGTGTATGCCTTTAATCCCAGCACTTGGGAGGCAGAGGCAGGCAGATCTCTGTGAGTTCAAGGCCAGCCTGGTCTACACAGCAAGTTCCAGGCCAGCTGGGGCTACAGGGAGATCCTATCTCAAAAAGACCAAAAAAACAAAAAACAAAAAACAACAAAGAACTGCAGGTGTGTTATCATGCTAGCACACTATTACTTCTTGAAGTTCTGAGAAGCAATCCCTTGTCATGGAGATCCCCTTGCTAAAAAACTATTTAGTTTAATCAAAGAAAGGGGAAGATGCCTGGGGCCACCCCTACTTCTGCTCACCAACAAATCTAAGGGGCACCATCTGAGGCTTCTCAGAGATTAGCCCAGTCCGCCTTTCTAGGCTTAACTTCCCAGGTGTTCTCTGTGAGCCTCAAACACCCACTTCCCTATTTTCCACTCCAGCCACCATCCCATCACCAACTGGACAGCAAAAGGAGGCACTGTTCTTGGCACGCCTGTGCTGAGACTCCCCTTGTGTGCACTGTACCCCTAACAAGTGCTTGGAGTCTTCAGACTCCAGGTCCACTCCAAG
Source organism: Nannospalax galili (assembly GCF_000622305.1). Classification (NCBI taxonomy): domain Eukaryota; kingdom Metazoa; phylum Chordata; class Mammalia; order Rodentia; family Spalacidae; genus Nannospalax; species Nannospalax galili. Next base: position 280,797 of record NW_008348199.1, on the reverse strand, counting down.
CCCACAGCTTGGAATCCATCTCTACTCACCCAGCATTAGAATCCATCTCTACTCACCCAAGGCTAAGACCCCCCGCCCGCCCCACACTGCCCTCACTGGCCCCTCCCCAGTACCCAGCTGGCCTCTGGCACATGCCTTTAATCCCAGCACTTGGGAGGCAGAGGCAAGCAGATCTCTGTGAATTCAAGGCCAGCCTGGTCTACATAGCGAGTTTTAGGCCAGCTGGGCTACAGGGAGACCTTGTCTCAAAAAAACAAAATAAAACAAAACAAAACAAAAGAAAACAACCTCCATCCTCTCCCCACCTGGTGACTGGAAGGTTCCCAGAACCCTAAGGCCAAGTAATATACCCACCGGGCCCACACACACCAGTTTGCCACACATGCTGCACCGTGCACCAAGGACCAGGAACTTGGCCTTGTCCAAGGAGAAGGGATCCTTCATAATGTAGCTCTCCTCCAGAAGGCTGCAGGAAGGAGGGACACTCAGCTGTGAGCCATGGCAGGGCTGTGCAGCAGCAGCAGGAGTCTGGGGCCCTCACATCCACCCAGACTCAGCAAGCTGGACCAGTCTGCCTGCGCTAGCTACATAGCTGTGGCAGAAAGGCCAGCACCTGGAAGACAGAACTGAAATATGACCAGTCTTGGCTCTGTAAGGTGCCCCTCAGTGCACCTCAGAGCCAGGTTGACTCACTAAGGGGGTACCTGACAACCCCAGAAGCACCCTCTGCCCTGTCCCACATCTCACCCACCCGTACATCAGAGTAAGAGCAGCAGAGTGACATGATGACTCAGGTAGGCAGAGGAACTGGAGCCTGGACCTGCCTACTGTGTCCCACTTAAGTACCACACTGGCCAGCATTCCCATGGGGTATTTGATGAAAAATGAACTACAGGCCAAGAAACAAGTCCAGGACCATCTCTGCTCCCAACTTACAAGGGGCAGAGCCTTGAGGAGCTGGTCCTCAGGAGCTGTACCCTGCCTAGAAAGTGTCACCAGCAAGGATAGCAACAGGCCACAGTCCTACATAAAGAAGCCACCATGCTCCTGAGTTGGCCTGAGCCACAGGGCTTCTGCCCCATAGCTGGAGTAGGTGTCTAACTCTTAGCTGCACCTTCAGGGATGGGCTGGGGCTCCTGGCAGTCAAGCAGGCTTCTTACATTGCCTGAGGCCTCTTCAGGCTACATCTGGAGCATCTAGAGCCTAGGCAGAGGCAGACCTACAGCACAATACCCAAACCAGGTGTCACAGCCCACATGCCACCTGCCAAGCAACCCTGGGCAGAACCTCCCAAACACTGACCCAGAGTGCGTACTCACACAACAGCCTGGGTATCAGGGGGCTTCTGCCCCACGTAGCTGTATGGAGCTGTCAAGGCACAAAGCTGGCACTCAAACATGCCCAGGGGGTGGGGCTCTGCCTGGGACACCATCTGCAAGGCCAAGAGACAGGGGCATCACAACTGAACCAAGAACTATCCCACTTCAAACCACCTCTGCCCACTCATGTCTTACCCACAAAACACAAGCCCCCTTCCATACAAGGAACCTCAAGTTCACATTAGTAACACCTGCTCATGTCACACAGGATTTTCAAGTGCACAAGATGGACTGTTCCTGGGCTAGTTTATAAAAGAATGTTCTCTGGAGCTGGAGAGATGGCTCAGCGGTTAAGAACACTGGCTGTTCTTGCAGAAGACCCAGGTTCGAATCCCAGCACCCACATGGTGGCTAACAACCATCCATAACTCCAGTTTTAGGGGATCTAATGCCTTCTTCTGACCTCCAAGGCACTGCACAACACAGGTGCACTTACATACATGCAGGCACACATAACACTCATACACATAAAATAAAAATAAAAATTTAAAAAGCAATGTACTCCATCCCCTGCATACATAAATTGGATAATATCCTTTTTTACATTTATGTATTTATTTACTTGGGGGGGTGGCACATGTCCCATAGACTATGTGCAGAGGTCAGAGAGCAACTTATAGTTCTCGTCTTCCACTATGTGGATCCTGGGGATTGAACTCAGGTCATCAAGATTTAGCAGTAAGCACTTTTGACTCCAGAACCAGCTTGCTGGCCCAAATCTTTATGCATTTCTATTTATTTTATGTGGTGTACATGTGCCATATAAGGCACATCTGAAGTCAGAACTCTCCTTCCACCACATGGATCTGGGCATCAAACTCGGGTCAGGATTGGCAGCAGACACCTTTACCCGAGGAGCCATCTCACTGGCCCCAGTTGGGATAATCTCTATAGACCTATGTTCACATGCTCAAACTTCATTCAAACCAACCAACAGCCTTTTGAAGGCAGTCTTCATCCCTGCTGTTTTGTTGTGGTTTTTTCCTATCATTTCCTTCTCTTCTGACCCCCAACTATCTTTGCAAATTATGTGTCCTTTTTAACTGGGCTTAACACATTAACCATGCTTATTTTAAATTTCCCACCTGGGGGACTGGAGAGATGGCTCAGTGATTAAGAGCACTGGGTGTTCTTACAGAGGACCCAGGTTTGAGTCCCACATGGCAGCTTAACAACCATCCATAACCCCAGTTCCAAGGGAATCTGATACCCTCTTCCGACCTCCGTGGGCGTTGCATGACACAGGTACACTTACATACACCCGGACAATACACTCATACACATAAAATAAAAATATCTTTAAACCTCCCATCTGATACGTTCACTCTGAGTCATACCTGGTTTTAGATCTATTGGTTATTTTGATTCTTGACAGAAGATTGTTCCTTTGGTCTTTCTTACACAGGTGTTTTTATATGCATGCAGGCCAATACACTCATACACATAAAATAAAAATATCTTTAAACCTCCCATCTGATAGGTTCACTCTGAGTCATACCTGGTTTTAGATCTATTGATTATTTTGATTCTTGACAGAAGATTGTTCCGTTGGTCTTTCTCGTGTCTGTTAGGGTTGTAAGCTGAATTTGTAAGGTAGTAGGGGTAAGCAGTATTTGGGCTAGAGAATGGATTTGTGTGGCAGGCCTTTGTTGTGTGGTAAGGAATTAATCCAGTCAATCATTGAGGTGGGTTGGGGGTTTCCTGGCTGCTGTTACTGGCTTCAAATTTCTCTAGCATTACTTGTGCTTAGGTGTGATATGTTGGCCTCTCAGGTGCTGTTTCAGGACAGGTTCAAGTGTACTCTGAGCTTCCATTCCTTTTCCTGGATGCAGGACATTTTCACTTGCCCTAGAGCATTCTTCCCTGCCATTTCCCGGAAGTATGAGATTCCCATGGGCTCTCCTGGTTCACTTAAGGTGTCTGGTATACAGTATTTCATTAAAGCTTTTAGCTGTTTGGCGCTCCCCCACACTTCCATCTGTCTAGGTCTCCCAGGCCCTGTGCTCCTTAGATTACTGGCTAGGTGCTCCCTCTGCAATCGCAGCTGTGTGGTGAGTTCAGGAAACCACAGGATCCCTAAATTACTCAGCATTGTTGGAATTCCTACTCACCTGTCGTGTCTGTTAGGGTTGTAAGCTGAATTTGTAAGGTAGTAGGGGTAAGCAGTATTTGGGCTAGAGAATGGATTTGTGTGGCAGGCCTTTGTTGTGTGGTAAGGAATTAATCCAGTCAATCATTGAGGTGGGTTGGGGGTTTCCTGGCTGCTGTTACTGGCTTCAAATTTCTCTAGCATTACTTGTGCTTAGGTGTGATATGTTGGCCTCTCAGGTGCTGTTTCAGGACAGGTTCAAGTGTACTCTGAGCTTCCATTCCTTTTCCTGGATGCAGGACATTTTCACTTGCCCTAGAGCATTCTTCCCTGCCATTTCCCGGAAGTATGAGATTCCCATGGGCTCTCCTGGTTCACTTAAGGTGTCTGGTATACAGTATTTCATTAAAGCTTTTAGCTGTTTGGCGCTCCCCCACACTTCCATCTGTCTAGGTCTCCCAGGCCCTGTGCTCCTTAGATTACTGGCTAGGTGCTCCCTCTGCAACCGCAGCTGTGTGGTGAGTTCAGGAAACCACATGATCCCTAATTACTCAGCACTGTTGGAATTCCTACTCACCTGTCAAGGTCCCCTTCCATCCCACCCAGGATGCACACTCCCCCGAACCTGGGGTGTGCTGCCTGTCAAGGTCCCCTTCCATACCACCCCAATGCTCCTCTGAACCTGGGATGGGCTGCCTGTCAAAGTCCCCGAACATCCCACCCGGATGCACGCTCCTCTGACCCTAGGGTCTGCTGCACGTCCCTGCAGTTCTGAAGAAGGAGCTACGGAGCTGGACCATGTGCAATGATTTCTGAAACAAAACTCTATTCTGGGTGCGCACGTCCCAGGCCCTCGCGGAGCAGCGGGTGACAGTTGGCGGTCAGGGGGACCTGCGACCTCCGCAGGATCTGCCCCTCTCCCAGCTCCCTCGCGGGTCTCCGGGTACTCCAGGCTCTGCCTGGAACCGTGGACACTCGCGGCAAGCGGCAACCCGCCACCCGCCACCCGCGCGCACTCACCGCTTCCCACTGCAGCCGGGGCCCTGCTCCTCACAGCGCCCCCCCCCCCCGCCTCTCCCCTCCCCTCCCCTCCCCAAAGCGCTTGCGCAGCTCCGCCCTGGCCCGCTGGGGCCTGCGCTCGTCGCCTAGCAACTTCCGTGCCCCGGCCTCGCCTCAGTCGCCTCATCCCATTACGCCTGCGCGGTCCCGCCCTAGGCCCCCAAGGCCCCGCCCCCTAGCAACTGCCCGGCCCCGCCTTACAGGCCTCGTTTCATAGCGCCCCAGGCCTGGCCCCGCCCCGGCCTCCATCAGCGCCCGGGCTTCGCCTCTCTGCGCCTGCGCGGCCCCGCCCCCAGGCCTGGCTCTGGTCCCGCCCCGCCCCC
>NW_008348199.1:268386-275828 GCF_000622305.1 Nannospalax galili | reverse complement strand
CCCCTCCCGTCCCTCCACCCCCGTTCCTGGCCCCAAGGCAGCTTCCACTAAATCCTCGGTTCGCCTAGGGCCGGTCGCTGTCCCTTTTCTGCTGGCCCGGCCCACAGCACTGCGGCCCACGTGTACGGGCCGTGAGTCCACCCGTGCCAAAGCGCAGAGGAGCCCGGCGTGTTCTGCAGCCCTGGGCTGTACGACCTCAGGACGCGTCTCAGAAGCCTCCGAGCGGCCGCACGCCCCAGGCTCTGCGCATCCCCTTTCCAAACTCTCCTGCGCCCCTCGATTCCCTGCCTCTGGCCGCAGCACCGCTCCCAACCCCTGATACCCGCCCTATTCCCGGGCCCTCTGGCCGCAGCACCGCTCCCAACCCCTGATACCCGCCCTATTCCTGGGCCCTCTGGCCGCAGCACCGCTCCCAACCCCTGATACCCGCCCTATTCCTGCCGCAGCACCGCTCCCAACCCCTGATACCCGCCCTATTCCCGGGCCCTCTTGTGCGGCAGAGGCACTGCTGTGTGGACTTAGGGCAGTGATTCACTCCTCACCAGCTGGAGCGCCACACGTCAGCGAGCCTTCACCTGTGTCTGGACGGCTTCAGGATTTACTCGTCTCCTTTTGGTTTGTGGGAGAGAAGACCTGCCTCCCAGTCGCGGGGACAGTTTTCTGCTGTCCTGTGTCACCATCCTGCAGTCTTCTCGAAGCTCCCATCCCGCCCTGGTCTTCCACATGCTGTTCTATTGGCGTCCTCTGTACCCATTCTCCAGGCCAAATGAGTCATGCACACTTAATGCAAGGGACGCTGTGTCTCTGTTCCCGGTACACCAGAACTTTGATTTATCAAGTCGTTTAAAGACAGCTGAAAGTGCGTCTGACAGGTCTGAGACCTTGACCCTCCAGGAGGGAAGAAGTAAGGTTTATAGGAAGCATTTTAGTAATACTAGAAACTAAAGCCACTTGGACCTGGGCAGGAATTAGCGACTAGTTTTGTTACTTGTAAAGATGATCTCTACCGTGTTTACACAATGGACTGTTTGTGACTTCATAGGGAGAGACATCGACCTATTACCTATTTACCCTAGATAAAAGACAAAAGGCTCCGTAGTCTTCCTTGGTCAACCAGTGAATTAAGTGGAGTTACTTACAGGAGCAGGAGTGCCTGGAATAACTGCCCACCAGTGTGCCCACCAGTGTACCCACTAACATGGGTATGGCTCACAAAGGCTGAATCACTGGCGCCCCATGCATAACTTGGAGACTGCTCCACCAGTGGCCCCCAGCAGGTATTTGCTGCTTATGTAATCATGAGGGAGAGGGTCCTTATGAATATACATGAGTTACAACATAGTGAGCCTCCCAAGCCTTCCTCTTTCTCCCTCCAGGAGAAAGAGTTCACTCTAGAAGAAACAGCTACACGTTCCACAGTCTTCCTGTGGCTCATAATTCTTTTTGCAACCCACTTGTGATGGTTCCTGAACCTTGGAGGGGGTTATATAGAAGTCTGATTATTTCCTTGCATTTATGGCTGGGCCACTATGCTTTTTGTATTTTTTTTGCATTTATGGTTGGGTCACTTATTCACGGCAATCTGACTGGCTATGAGTCTTCCCAGTAACTATTACCCACTGCAAAAAAAGCTTTCCTCCACTACTGACACTGACAGAGCAGTTATCTGTGGGTGAGAACACAAATTTAGAAGACAATTTGACAGGCACACCATATTCATTTTCTTTTCTGTGTGTGTGTGTGTGTGTGTGTGTGTGTGTGTGTGTGTGTGTTTGGCTTGTTTACTTTTATTTTATGAGTGTTATGCCTGCATATGTGTAAGTGCATCCATGTCATGCAGTGCCCACGGGGGACAGAAAAGGGCATTGGATCCCGTGGAACTGGAACTATGGACGGTTGTTAGCTGCCAAGTATGTGGTGGAAACAGAACCTGGGTCCTCTGCAAGAACAGCCAGTACTCTTAACTGCTGAGCCATTTCTCCAGCCCCAATATTTATTTATTTTATTGATTGATTTTTTTTGTTTTTTGTCTTTTTGAAGCAGTCTCCCTGTAGCCCCAGCTTTCCTGGAACTCACCATGTAGACCAGGCTTTGAACTCCCAGAGATCCGCCTGCCTTTGCCTCCCAAGTGCTGGGACTACAGGCGTGAGCCACCACATCCGGCTTATTTATTTTTATTTTATGTGTATAAATGTTTTGCCTACATGTATTTAAGTGCACCATGTATGTGCAATGCCCAGAAGAGGGTGCCGGATCACATGGAACTGGAGTTACAGATGGTTGTCAGCCACCATTATGGGTGCTGGGAACCAAACTCACATCCTCCACAAGAGTGGCCTGTGCACTTAACCTCTGAGTCATCTCTCCAGCCCCACCTTGTGTGCCACTGTTAGACCAGAAAACACATCTTGCCTAGCATGATGGTAGTGTAGCATGCAGGATCCATAAACAAATAAGACTAGAGGGAATAACTGTGCCCTAGCAGTCTACAATTCAGCTCAGTGCCAGCCTGATTTCTCCATGCCCTGCAAAGTATCCTCAGCAAAGGGGACTGACCACCCAGGTTTGATGGACAACCAACAGTAGTGAAATTGCCTTTCTGGTTTATGGGGTTTCAGAGGTTCCAACAAGGTAACCTGTCTGTTAGCCATGGACCCACCATTTGGTGAAGCCACTCCATTTGGGGTGAACAATGACAAGTCAAAAAATGTCCTAGTTTCTTCATTGCTGTGACAAAATACTTTGACCAATACCAACTTGGGGAGGAAAGGGTTTATTTGTCTTACATCTACCAGGTCACAGTTTATCCAGGAGCCCAAGGTAGGAACTCAGGGCAGGAACCTGGAAGCAGGAGCTGGAGCACAGGCCATGGAGGAATGCTGCTTACTAGCTTGCTCCCCTGGCCCCTGCTCAGCCTGCTTTCTTATGTAACACAGGCCTACCTGCCCAGGGGTGGCACCACCCACAGTGGGCTGGGCCCTCCCACATCACTCAACAAGAAGATGCCCCTCAGACACAGCCACAGGCCAGTCCAATAGAGGCAATTCCCCAATTGGGGAAGGTTCCCTTTACCCAGGTATGTCAAGTTGACACTAAAGCTATCCAGCACACAAAATTAATTTGGTTCCTAGAACTAAAGTGAATTGTTTTTCTGGAGTTGTGCCCTATCAGCCCCCAGTAATGGATGGCCTTGAGAGATGATGCTCTTTTTTTTTTTTTTGTCTTTTTGAGACAGGGTCTCCCTGTAGCCCCAGCTGTCCTGGAACTTACTGTGGAGACCAGGCTGGCCTTGAACTCACAGAGATCCATCTGCCTCTGCCTCCTGAGTGCTGGGATTAAAGGCATGTGCCACCATGCCAGGCTGAGATGACGCTCTTTAACGCACTCTTCCCTGGTTACTTCTAGTAACCCCCAACTGCAGACCCCAAAAGGAAGATTCTCAACCCCTTGTCCCTTCTCTTTTCTACCCTTTTCTACTACCCCAGCCTGTAAGTGGATGGTGGCCTCCCAATTCTATTTTTTTTAACCATGGCATCATTTTTATTGGTATTAGCATTAATAAATATTTCATGAACAACCAAAAATTACAGTGCCAATACCCTGAAGAGTAGACATTGTTCCAAAATATGAAATCCTGAATTTAGACTCTCACCAGTGCCAAAATTTTTTCTAAATATTTATAAATAAAATAATTTGTTTGAGTAGCAGATTAAGATGAGTTTCAATTATTCTTAACATTAAGTAGTTTTGTTTATGTAATTACAATCTGAAGGGCTTGAAGAATCGAGCAGCATAAATTCTAGAGCAATTTAACTGTAACATTGTAAATAATAGCTTTTAAAAAATGTAAACAAAGGGACTAGAGAGATGGCTCAGTAGTTAAGAGCACAGGTTACTCTTGCAGAGGACCTGGGTTCGATTCACAGCACCCACATGATGGCTAACAACTGTCCCTAACTCCAGTTCCAGGGGATCCAGTGCCCTCTTCTGACCTTCCACAGACACGGGGTGCACTTAACACACATACAGGCAATACATTCGTACACATTTAAAAATTTAAATGTAAAAGAAGAAACACTATGGTGTTTCTCAAGCCACAAAATAATGCCTTTAGTTTAAGTAAAGAAAGAGGATTTTTTTTGTACTATTTCCTACAATTGTGATAATTTTTCATGCATGCCTTCCTAGCAATGTTTAACATGGTATCAGTATTCATCTGATGCCCTCTTCTGACCTCCACAGGCATTGCATGACATGGGTGCACTTCCCTACATGCAAGCAATACACTCATACACATAAAAAATTAAAAATAATAAAAATTTTAAAAGACAGTATCCCCACAGACATGTCTAAAGACCAACAGAATGTGGACAGTCCCTTATTTAGGGATCTATGTTGTGTCAAGTTGACAGCTAAAACTAACCCTCACAGTACAGTAACATGAAGGTGTCCCCAAATGAAACAAGGACACTAGGAAATGGTGACTCAGACAAGTTGTCTGCTTGGCACTGTTATCATTAAAACAGAGTTATGTGAATAGCTTCGTTACATCAACACAGTGATATATTTGTACGAAAGCAGGATGTTTTATGTAAGAATAAAATTTATGGAATTTATGGATGACATATATTTTATTACTCAGCTAAGCACCAAGGGCCTTTCCACCGACCAGCCAGAGGTGCTGCATAAAAATTAAATTCAGTTATCTTTGGTACATCACTGACTTCCAGATAGACAGAAGCCACAACTACACACATAACTGTTTTGCCTTTACGAAGGCGTGTTTGTCAATGGCTATAACATTTTATGTAACCATTCATAAGCATGTCTTACAGCTTTTAAATATGTACACACATGACTATTTTCAGTCTTGCCCTAGACCCCGCAGATGTTCTGGGTGGACTTTATAGGAAAAACAGTTGCCTAAGTATTATGGTAATACTTACAAAATGTTGTATACATGGGTCTTAAAAGAGTATCACAGAACTAAGCATTGGCCCTTGAGCATTCGAGAAGCCTAAGAAAGGAAATCTGAGCATGGCAAGGAATGGGATGTAGACGGGAATCTGAATGCTGATAGCAGCATAAAGGAACATGCTAGTCAGCTTTCGGCTACTGTAATTAATACCTGGGTGCTCAAATTTTAAAGTGAGAAGGTTTATTTTGGAGGTTCCAGTCTATTTTTTGGCCCTGTTGGGCTGCACAAGACTGAGCATCACTGTGGGAGCATATGGAAAGCAAACCCCTGCACGGCCAGGAATTGAAAAGGGGGAGGAGAAAGGGGCTGGGTTCCCATTGGCCCCTGCTGGGCACATCTCCAATGCCTAATTTCCTTCCACCAGGCCCTACTTGCTAAAGGTTCCACTGACTCCCAATAGAATGACCCCAGGGACAAGCCTCTGGCACCTGCACACACACACACACACACCTCAAGGTAGAATCATTTAAAAATGGGCTTCAGGGATGGTTCAGCAGTTAGGAGGACCTGGGTTCTGTTCCCAGCATCCATATGACAGCTAACAACTGTCTGGAAGTGCAGTTCCAGGTGATTCAATGCCCTCTTCTGACCTCTGCAGGTATTGCATGCCTGTGGTGCACTTACATGCATACGGGGAAAACCTCTCATGTGCATAAAATAAAAATAAGTCCAAAAAAAAAAGAGTAAAGGTCTAACCACAGCTCCATTTCTGCAAATGACATTTAAGCCTAAATGCCACACTTGCTTTTAGTGCTAAGAGAATTCTAAAGGCAGACTTTTAAAAATGTTAGTCTTCCCTTGGGGGTGGAGAGATGGTTCAGTGGTTAAAATCACTTGCTGCTCTTCCAGAGGACCTGAGTTTGATTCCCAGCACCCACATCAGGCAGCTCACAACTGGCTGTGATGCCAACTCCAAGGGATGCAACAGCTGCTTCTGGCCCTCTGGGGGTCCCTGCACGCACATATGCACACACATGCACGCACACATCCACACATGCATATAATTTAAAATCTTTTTTTTTAAAGAGTATTTTTAAAACTGTTACTCCTCCAAGGGCTGGAGAGATGGCTCAGTGGTTAAGAACACTGGTTGTTCTTGCAGAAGACCCAGGTTCAAATCCCAGCACCCACATGGCAGCTAACAACTGTCCGTAACTCCAGTTCCAGGGGATCTGACAGCCTCTTCTGACCTCCTTGGGCATTGCATGACACAGGTGCACTTACCTACATGCAGGCAATACACACATAAACATAAAATAAAAATAATAAATAAAATGTTTTTAAAATGTTACTCTTCCCATTCAGGAACCAGAGGCAGGTAATCTCTGTGAATTTGAGGTCAACATAATCTACATAGTGAGTTCCAAGCCAGTCAGGGCTACACAGTGAGGCCCTGTTTCTGAAAATAAAAAAGCAAGTATTCACAGTTAACAAAGCAGTTCAAGATAGGTGGTCATGTCCTCTGTAGCTACAGAGGGAAAGCTCTGTGTGGAAAGTTTGCTAGGCTATTCTGAGTTACTAAGAGGCTAAATTGAGAAGCAGCATCTGCTTTTGTGTCCTGTAAGATCTGGAGAGCTGGGAGGATATTCTTGACTGTTACCAGCTATACCAGAAAGGACACACGTACCCTGTCCCTGCAAGTACATTAAAAACACGGGCATCACGAAAGCTTCCAGAAATTGTTGCCAGGTCCCGTGAAAAACCACCCTCAAAAGAAGCCTGCACTTTGATAAGTCTTTTGTGTGTGTGTGTGTGTGTGTGTGTGTGTGTGTGTGTAAGCCAGAGGTCAGCGTCTGATGTCCTCAGTTGTTCTCTTATTTTTCAAGACAGGATTTCCCAATGAAGCTGGAGCTCACCCCTGGATCCTGCTGTCTCTACCCCAGTCCTGGAGTCACAGGTACACTGCCACACTCGACTTTTATGTGAGTTTTGTGGATTCAAACTCAAGTCCTCATGCTTGGGGTGCAGGTGGTTTACCTACCAATCCATCTCCCCAGTCATGGCATACCTTTCTTAAAACTGTCTCCTGTACGCCAGGTGTGGTGGTGTGCACCTTTAATCCAAGTCCCCCTGGGAGGCAGATGCAGGTGAATCTTTCCAAGATCGAAGTTACCCTGATCCAGATTGTGACTTCCAGGCGGGCTGGGACTTGGGAGACTCTGTCAGTGATAATATTATGATTATCCTCTCTGTGCGTCTGACCTTGTGTCACTGCTGCCATAAGAGAAAACCTGAGACCTTGCTTCCCCTCACTCCTGGGATGAGTGGGAAAAACCCTGGGGCTCTGCTCAAGTTCCCATTTTCACATTGTTGCAGCTCTCTACTGTCCAGGTCCTTATTCAGGAACGTGTCCTTGGTAACCACTGGCCCTCCATCCTGGACTCTGCCATCTCTGGACTCCCCCCAGGTCCCTCCCTAGGACCTCTCTGGATGGGCCTGCCCACTCAAGCCCTGCATTTTTTTT
>NW_008348199.1:259792-268228 GCF_000622305.1 Nannospalax galili | reverse complement strand
TTTTTTGTCTTTTTGAGACAGGGTCTCCTTGTAGCCCTAGCTGTCCTAGAACTCGCTATGTAGACCAGGCTGGCCTCGAACTCACAAAGATCCGCCTGCCTCTGCCTCCCAAGTGCTGGGATTAAAGGCGTGCACCACCACGCCCGGTTTGTTTATTTATTTTTTTTTAAGTTTTTATGTACATAAGTGTATTGCTTGCATGTAGGTAGGTGCACCTATGTCATGGAGATCAGAAGAGGCCATTGGATCCCCTGGAACTGGACTTATAGACAACTGTTAGCTGCCATGTGGGTGCTGGAAATGGAACCCAGGTTCTTTGCGAGAGCAGCCAGGGTTCTTAACCGCTGAGTCATTTCTCCAGCCCCCTCAACCCCTGCATTTATGTGCACGACTTGTCAGTAACTCACTTTTCTGCCACACAGCTCTGGGTCAAGAGCTATCAACCGGCACTCTTTATGGAGAACCCCTCCCCTGACCCCTGGTACTTCCTTCTTGGGAGGGGAAGCCAGCTGGTATCACCCTGAGTCTGCCTCTGCCCTTGCTGATTACTAAATTGAGGGAAAGGTCTGGGTGCATCCTTCTGCATGCAGCACAGCTGGCCGCTGGGTGTGTGCTGGCCGCTGGGTGTGTGCTGGCCGCTGGGTGTGTGCTGGCTGTCTTCGCTGCCTGTGAGGGCAGCGGTGTCTGCAGCTGGGCCTTAAACCCTCGCGGTTGGCAGTTCACTGAGCCAGTGCATTTGATCAGTAGGAAGTACTCATTTGACCCCGTGTTAACTCTTTCTCTCCATCTATTCAGAAGTCAGTGCTGTGTAATGAAATATGTGCTTCAGGTGGGCCAGGGGGCCAGGATGGGCCAGGATCATCCCACGACCTCCCACCAGGGGAGACAGAACTAGTCCAGCCTTATGGATGGCCTTGGGTGAACCAGCAGCCCTTCCCTTTCCTCTCTAAGCAGACACTAAGCCTACCTGGGTTCTCTGGAAAAAAAAGGTGGGAATTATGTGTGCATGCCCAGTGCAGTGGGTAGACAGGACATTGATGTGGGTACAGCAGCCAAGGCCTGATTCCTTTGTTCCCCTTCTCTGGCCCTTGACTTTGTGAGCTGACTGATATGGTGCCAAGAACCAAACGTGGGTCCCATGGAAGAGCAGCAAATGCTCCTAACTGCCGAGCCATCTCTTCAGCCCCTGGTCACTAGATCCTCACACAGAAATCACTGAACATCTCCGCAGATGAAATCTCACATTTAATTCAGATAAAATTTAAAGTGGCATGTACATAAAGGAATATGCTTCTGAGTGAAACTATGACAGCTGTTAGCCTTTGTTTCTCTTGAACAGTAAACCACACTTTCTTACTCCTAAATAATCCACCGAGCCATAAATATAATAAGCAAACACCCAAGTCCTTGTGCACACATTGCTGTGTTTGGTATATAGAACGTGCGCCATATTTCAGGGTGAGCCCATGTGCACCGCTGTTGACAAGAGTCATGTCTCTTGGCCAGATAATGTTACAGGATGTACTTGAGATGTGCAGCTGAAGGAACTAAGTGGGAAGCCTCAGATTTCTGGCCCCTGCTTCTATCACTACATTCTCAAGCTCTGAAACCAGTTTTGGAGCTCCCCACGGGATCCCCACCAGCCCTGGCCCACAGGAATGTAGGAGGAGAGGCTTCCCAGCCCTAGTCTGCAAAGGGGACTCCCGAAGAGGCCGGCCAGTCTGCAGCTCAGATACCGCTGCTTGGAGACTGTTGAGCTAGGGCCACAACCACCATGGGGCCTGACCAGCTCCTTCCCTTGAAGCCGGGTCTCAAAATCAGTGGCTGTCACTCCTCTACACTGTGGCAAGCTCCCGAGAGAGGAGGGCTACCTCTGAATCAGGAGAGACAGAATTCCCATCTGGAGGGATTCCACCTGGACAGTCTCTCTTCATACCCTACTCTGTTCTTATGTTCTTGTTCCTTCAAACAGAGGCCAGAGTGGGGAGAGTTCCAGACATGGGGACGCCCGTGACTGAGCCACTAGACATTCCTTAGTTCCTTAACCCCTATGCTCCACATCTGGGGACACTCTTGCAGGCCTCACCGGTTAGACAACAAGGTAAACCATTTTCTTCCCGTTGATGTTTCTGGTCTTCAGCCCCAAGTACCGGCGGGTGTTCTTCTCCGGCTGCCCATATAGCATGTCGACAAAGAAGTTGGACTGGTCTTTGTTCCTCGATCGGGAGGTCAGAAAGTCAAACCCAGCTCTGAGCTTGCCACACAGGTAGGTCACTGCCTCCACCTCATCGGAAGGCTCCTCGTACACAGGCTGCTTCATCTCGTCGTAGGCAGCCAGGATCACAACCTGAAATAAGTTGATCAAGATACAGATCATCACCAGCAGGAAAGATGACAGGAATAAGACGCCAAGGACTCTGTTGCTAGAAAACTCCGTATTCTGAAAGGCAGACACGCAGTAGGAGAAGATGGTCTGGGTGGCGTGAATCATGTTGCTGTAGTGCCATTCATGCTGGCCAAACACCAGGTACCCAAAAGCCATGTACACAAAGGAGCACACGGACACCACCAAGGCTATGTGGCAGATGCCAGGAAGGGCAGCCTGGATGGCCCTCTGAGCCAGACGCACGTTGTAAAAGAATCTGGCATACCTCAGTGTCTTCAGAATGGTCAGAAATAACAGGAAAGCCAAGACGGTCCTCATGATGTGATCTATCCGGGAAATGGCATGGAAGGGGATGAAGGCTTGAGGGTCTGTCAGATAGAGGTGAATCATGCCGATGGCCAGGAGATGCTTCTTGAAGAACAGCACTATCAGCAGAGTAAACATGCACTTCAGAGTGAAGTTGAACAGGCTGTACCCACTGCTCAGGTAGGAGGCTCTCTCCTGTAGGATGACGTAGCCCTCGTCGACGATGTAGGCCAGATAGAATATGAGGATGGCCACATACAGGTAGATTTCTGCTGACGTTTCTCTATTGAAATCAGCAAGTGAGAAGGAGCACACCGAGAGGCTGGAGTTGACAGTCCCCAGGGGAGAGAGTTCAAATACAATGGAAATGCTACATATCAGACTGGCATCTGGATTCAGAGTGGTTAACTCCACAATCACAGCCCACGTCATCTCATCAAGCCAATTCTGTCCCTCGAGTTCCTTGAGCCTCAGAGAGGAATTAAACGCCTGCTGTTCAGGAAAGAAGTGGAACACATAGCCTCCAGATCCATAGGTTTTTAACACTCCATGTGAATAGTACGGCCATTTCTTCTCTGGAGGCTTGTAAGTAAACCCGCTGACATTCTTATCTGTATGCCGCTTGCTGACTTTATTCCAAAAGCTGGAATAATGTTCTGTGTCTTCTGGGTCAATGCCGTACTCTGGATAACAGTGGACTTCTCCCGCCACTCTGTTCTGCACAAACTTCTGGGCAGGCAGACACCGTTTTTCACTGGGTTTGGCTCTCACTTGCCTCATGAGTGGCAGGCCGAGGATCTTCGAGGAGCTGTCGGGAAGGAATGTCGGGTTGAGGTTGTTGTGTACCAGAGGCAGGAGCACGCTGTTGAGCCACGTGTAGATGTCGCCCAGCTTCATCACGGTGGTGAGGTCCACCGAGAATCGATGGCGGATGAACTGGTTGTAGTAGAAACTGTCGTTGTGATGCAGCAGGGCGATGAGGAGCAGGAGGAGGGCCAAGAAGGTGAAGTGCGTCAGAAGGTAGCTGAGGAACAGCAGGGCCCTCCTCTTGATCCTCCCCTTCCGTTTATGTATTTGGATCTCGTCTTCAGTGAGGGGCTGGTACATGCGTGAGGCTTGGAGGGAAGCAATGTGCTGATGGAGCTCCTGGACCTTGTCTGCTGACATCTTTGCCCGGTACAGCTTGATCTCCGTGTACTGGTACTTGCCTGACCACGAGAGGTTTTTACAGTACTTGAGCTTGTTTGTCCTGGCACCTGACAGCAATACAATCTTGCACGGCTGCACAAGGAACACAGACTGACAGAAGGAACAGAACGATGCTAAGAGCCACTCTACTGACTTGTCGTAACCGTAAGTCAGGCCGTAAAATACAATAAAGAATGACGAGATGCCGGAAGTGATGAACACCAAAGTCCAGGCTATGTAGACACACCACCACGGCAGGACCAACCGGGGCTTTTTTTTAATGGACTCAGAGTCCAGCTGGGTAGAGGAGGCTTTTGAAGAAATATCTTCATCGTCTTCACTGTCTTCTACATTATTGTTACTGGAGCTCCTAGTGGACTTCTGGGTCTTCAGGTCCTCACCCTGTGTTTTCTTACTCTGATGTGTTCTTTTAAGGCTCCTCTTAAGGGAAGCCTTAGGTACTTTCTGCCTTTCCCTGGACTTTGCAGCTTCCTGGATGTGAACCCTTTCCATTTCGTATTCATGCCACTTGTCCAAACACTCTCTCCAGTATCCTCCTTCCTCTGACATCAGGGGGTGCATTTGAGGTCTCACCTCCTCTAGGTTTGCTTGAGGCTTCTTTTGGGAGTAGATGAAGAAAAAGGTTATCAATAATTGCACAGGGATTGTAACTAAGACACTTTCAATTCCTGTCATCATCGATCTGATGATACGTCCCTCTTTTGACTCAATTCGCTCTTTTCTGTTCAGATTGAAGAACATGATATTACAAAGAAGAGAGCTCAGCAGTGTGGCCAAGCAGCAGGACAGTCTTTGGAGCCTGTTGAACGATTTGACAACAACATCAGTGAAGATGGAGAACCACATGTGGTTTTTCCCAAGCTTGTGGCTCAGGTCTATCAGGAAGAAGTCCCTTCTATTCAGAGGCTCATCGGGGTCGATGACGAAAAACGTTGCTTCCAAAGTGGTGTCAACAGAGAACCACTTCCGGCACATGAACAGCCAGATGTGTCTGCTGAAGAGATTTTCGACTTTGATCCGACTTAGGTACCAGTCAGGTGCTTCCCCCTCATTGTCGTGCCACATGCGGATGGACTGGATATTCCCCAAGTCCTGCTGTGTTGTCAGGAGGAACGTGTTGATACTTCCTCGGTAGAGACTTTTAAAATATGGATGGCTTAAACAATGCACATCGCTGGTACCCTTTGTTCCACTAAGCTGGACAAAGACATTGGCCCTGGTCCCAGACCCCAAACGACTCCCAGTGAAGATGGTAACCAGGTAGCATATGTTATCATAAGGATCATTATCAGGCAGAATTACCACATGATCCCGAAGATACAAGTCTATCTCATCCCTTTGCAAGGCCCAGAAGGCCAGAACCACATACAAGAGCATGATGAACAACACAGCCAAGAGGGTCACAGGGTTTTGGTTAATGTTCTTGATGACCGTTAGGTGCAGATCCACAGCGTTAGGAATCACGATCACTCTGGCGGTCACGAAGTGGCTATGCAGTTGAAGACGTGCCAGCTCCATCGAGCCCAGCTGCCTCCGGCTCCTCCTCATGTTCCTGCAGACACAGTGGACTTTGTACCATGTGGTCTTCTCACCCAGCACGCAGGTTCCTGCTCGCCACTCACTCTGGATCCCGTCCATGTCCAAACAGTGAGCCGTGAAGAGAGCAATTCTTACTAGTTTGTTAGTGGGCTGGAAGACAAATCGAGGTGCCTGCAGGACCATGGTTATGTTGTACTTGGATGAGTTGCTGTGCTGAGCCATGACTTGAAGCAGGGACTGTGATAGGCAAACTACACGGGCCTCCTTGACTGTACAGGTTGGGTCAAACTGTCTGTCCTGGTTGGCACTGGGAGGGGTGTCATGAGGCACTAGGAAAGTGGCCACCAGATTGGTGGGGGTAATCAGATTGCCTGCATATATCAGTACCTTGAACAACAACGTCACATCTGTGACTATGTGGACCAGTAGCTCCCCAGTTCCTCTGCTGTCCACCTCAAAGCTAACCCCACCTGTAGTCATCTTTGAAAAGCCAGCGCCATCAATGCCCGGTCCCACTGTGAGCTTAAAACTCTCAAAGGTCAAGTCTTTTCTGACCAGGTGCACTTCCACATCAGGCACGATCTCAATGGCACTAGTGTTGTCGGTGGCTCCTGTCATTCTGAAACCAACCACCTCTGCAGAGCTGTCTTCCGGATAACTTAACCAGGGAAAGGGGTCAACTGTGAACTCACAGAACATCATAGAAACCAGAGCCTTTACAGGTAGACTGGAAACCCTGCTTGCGTTCAGGGTCCCATGGAAGCAATTTTGGCAGTGTGTCTCGTTCCTGAAGGCCTGAGCAACATCCCACTTCTCAACTTTCTCCACATACATCTTAAAGTTGCTAGTGCTCAGATCCGTGGTTTTGCCCCCTGGCACCTTACTGGCCAATATTGTGTCTGATAGAGATTCCACTATAAAGAAAGGGTCTTCAAACACATTGTAGGGATTAATCAGTTTGAGGATGTTAGACAGACTCGTCAGGATGCCCGTGCTTACTATCTCTATCTGCCGAGAGCTAAAGTGTTTATATTTACGACGGTTTGCTTGAAGGGCTTGGTTTGTTTGCCAGAGCCTCAACGTAGCTTGTTTCCCGGCAACTCCGGTGAAGTCGGAGATTTGCTGAGTTAATTTAGTAATCACTATCACTATCTGGCAAATTTCATCCACGGTCCTCACAGAAGGCACAAAAGATTGATTGACAAGGTGCTCCAGGAGACTGGCTTTGTCGTCTCGGAGCTCTGTTTTCATGTTGCTCAGAACAGAAGCCACTACGTATATTAAGTAACCTGCAGGTAACCAGTCCTGCTTCTGAAGCAAAGTAGACAGCAGTGACGTCGGTCCCATGGAGAGACTGAGTAACTGACGGAGCACATTCTCTGACGAGTTTCTTTGAGTAGGCGCCTGTACCATGGCGTGCAAAGTCACCTGGGAAAAGGTCCCTCGGGAGTCATAGACCTGAGCATATATCTTCAGACTGTAGTTATCTGCTGCCACACCAACAGGGAGAAAAGACGGTGGTGTTGTGGCCCTTGTCCCCAAATACAGGATGCTCCCCAGGGTGTTCTCCTCCACTGAGCTGATTTCACCAACACTCTCCAACTCAGCTACGATTATTTTATATTGAAGAGGAGTGTGCTTATCCTGAAAATTACTACACTCAACAACAAATTTAGTAATCATAGAAATCCCTCTTTCTGGATTGACTTTGCATTTACCGATTTGAGGGCCATGGTTAATGATGAAGGGATATCGCAAATCCAAGGTCACACCACCCCAAGTTATTAGATGTAGAGAAACCCAAAACCTAGCTTCCAAAAAGTTCCTGAAGGCAAAGGCTTTTATAGACAAATATGCCCTGTTCCTCCTGGTGACACTCTGCCCTGCCCAGTCAAACATCACCTCATGACCCGAGGGAGACAAAATGGACCAGTTATAGAAATCTCGTCTGGTACAGGCAGTGCAATTCAGAAACAGTGAGAATCTATCTGACATGACTAACAGGGGGTCACAGTTTTCGATACATGCAATGTGTGCCCTGGGGGTTGGTTCTCTGAGCACATGTATGGTTTTATCGGAAAATGCGGTTCTGTTCCACTTTTGCACCACCAATCTGAAATAATACACACCATCCCCTTTAAGTGTTTCTGGGGGCAGCGTTAACACGGGGCCCACAGCCCATGGCCAGTCCAGTGTAACCTGTTCTGGGTGGCAGACTTCCTGGTTGGTCACTGCTACATGCTCTCCACGGTAGTTTCCGGGATTCGTGGTACAGTGCCAAGAGAAATGGAGTCCTTCGGTGGGGTCGTCTGCCTCAGGGTCAGAGGACATACTTCCGTTCAAAATCAACTCGTCGGAGAAATTCACTGTCACGTTGGCAGCTCCAGGAAGGACGGCCTGCAGAGGACGTTTGGTGACCCAGATGTAGATGATGTCTGAATCTATTAGCCGGGGCAGAATGGGGTTCCATCTGGTGATGACCAGAGAGAAATTAAACACGTACACCCCGTAAGGCAGGGCGAATCTGGGGATGTGGAGGACGGTGGAAATATCGCCTCGCCGCACATTCGGCAGGCTCACAGGCCGGGCCCAGTCGGGGGTATCGTTCACAGAGGGCACGGTGTAGAACTGCCAGAGCCAGTGGATGTGCTTGGCCAGGGGGCAGTTCCAGTTCGCGGTGGCGTTGAGGGTGACCTCCTCCTTCCTGCTCAGGACCACCGGAGCGTGCTGGTCGTTCCTGTGGATCCTCACGGGCTCCATGGTGCAGCTGAACTGGTAGGCCTCGGGAGCGGCGGCTCCGCGCTCTGAGGAGTCGCTGGCTTTCGGGAGGATGCCCGCGTCTGCGCTCGGGGGAGACCTGCTGGGCGGCGCGGGCCGGGCGCGGCGTGGGGACCCGACCCAGTCGCTGCTGTCCTGGATGCCCGGCGACCGCGGGGGGCGACCCAGGCCCAGGCCCAGGCCCAGGAGCATCAGCGCGGGCCCCGGCCACATGGCGC
>NW_008348199.1:257476-259745 GCF_000622305.1 Nannospalax galili | reverse complement strand
GCGCGTCAGGGCGGCCACGGCGCGGGGTAGCGCGGCCTCGGGGCCACTCGGGGCCACTCGGGGCATCCGGGCGTGGGGCGCCGCGGGACCAAAGAGGGCCGTGGAGCCGCTGGGGCGGGGCGGGGAGGGCCGGGGCGCAGTGCTAGGGACGCCGGGTCCCCGGAGGGCCGGGGCAGCAGAGGGCCCAGCCCGCCCCCTCCCCCGCCTCTGTGCCCAGGGTGTAGACCTAGGGTCAGGGGCTGCTAAAAGCACCTGGGTCACGCTCTCCTTTTATTTTCCGTATGTGTCTGTGTGTGTTTCAGTTTTTGGTTTATGTTTTATGTGTATGAGAGTTTTGCCTGCATGTATGCAAGTGGACCGAGTACATGCAGTGCCCACCAAAGGTCACAAGAGGGTGTGCGATCTTCTGGAACTGGAGTTACAGATGCTGTTACCTGCCATGTGGGTGCTGGGAACCAAACCCTGGTCCTTTGCAGGAGCAGCCATTGCTATTAAGCGCTGAAATATTTCTTGATCCCTGTGTTTTGTATTTTTGAGACAGGGTCTCACTATGTAGCCCTAACTGGCAGAACTCTATGCAGACAAAGCTGACCTCTAACTCTGAGAGATCCACCTACCTCTGCCTCCTGAGTGCTGGGATTAAGGCTAGCATTACTAAACCCTGATCTTTCAATCTTCTTTAAATTGGACACACCAAGGATGCTCTTTAGAAGAAATCCCGCTCCCACAGGAAAACCAGCTCCAAAACACTGTGGTCAAGATGGACTGCCAGCTCCTTAGCAAGGGCCCAGGAAGGTCAGTCTTTTAGTTTTTTAGTTGCCTCTACTTAAAGGGTTTTTTGTGTGTGTGTGTCTTTTTGAAGCAGGGTCTCCCTGTAGCCCCAGCTGTCCTGGAACTCACTATGTAGACCAGGCTGGCCTCGAACTTACAGAGATCTACCTGCCCCTGCCTCCCGAGTGCTGAGATTAAAGGCATGTGCCACCATGCCCAGCGCAGTTTTCTTTTTTAAAGATATTTTATTTATTATTTTTATTTTATGTGTATGAGTGTATTGCCTACATGTATGTAAGTGCACCCATGTCATGCAAAGCCCATGGAGGTCAGAAGAGGGTGCCAGATGCCCTGGAACTGTTAGCCACCATGTGGGTGCTGGGATTCGAACCCAGGTCCTCTGCAAGAGCAGTCAGTGCTCTTAACCGCTGAGCCATCTCTCCAGCCCTGAATTTTTTTCAATTTTCATATGATACAATTTGATGGTATTTAGATCCCCTCCCCCATACATCTTTTGAGTAGCAATAATTTTCTAGGCATCAGTGCTAGTCCCCACTCTCAGGGACTTTCCATAACAATGAAGGCAAAATAATTAGAACTTCCACACTGGGCCTAGTGGCCCATGCCTTTAATCCCAGCACTTGGGAGGCAGAGGCAGGTGGATCTCTGTGAGTTTGAAGCCAGCCTGGTCTACCTAGTGAGTTGGGAGGGGGGGTGTCAGGGCTGTCGAGACCACTGGAGGTCAGGTGACTTGCTCTTGATTCCAGGTTACTCCCACCAGAGTGCACCAGTCTGCTAAAGTAGATCATGTTACCAAGGTTCAGCATAGCTTTATAAATCCCCCTATGCTGGAAATTTAATCTTAATTTAAGTAAATGGAGTTTTTTTTTTTTTTTTTTTTTTTTTTTTTTTTTTTTAGACAAGGTCTCCCTGTAGCTCCAGCTGGCCTGGAATTCTCTATGTAGACCAGGCTGGCCTCCATCTCACAGAGATCTGCCTGCCTCTGCCTCCCGAATGCTGGGACTAAAAGGCCCAGCTAAGCTGAAAAAAATCCTTAAAGTATTCCACTTAATTTACTAATTTAGAACATCACTGTGTTTATTATCCACATAACGGGAACTTTTTTATTTTTTTTGTAAACTAGTCATTCTGAATTTTTAAGAATTTAGTCTGACTTATAAGAATTTAATCTGATTTCTGTTCATCACCTTGCTGCATGGGAAACTGGCTGTGGGAAGGCAGGAGGGAAAGAGGAAGGCCTATCAGGACAGGTCCAGAGAAAGGAAAGGGACAGACCTGCCGTTGGAGGGACAGCCTGGACCTGTGTGAGCTGACCTTGACAGGTTTGGGTTTGTGAAGGATCAGTGAGTGTATTAGTCAGGGTTCTCCAAAGAAACAGAACCGGTAGAATGAATATATATGCATAGAGATTTATCAGCTTAGCTCACAGGACAGAGTCCGAGTAGTCCAACAATGGCTGCACCACACTGGAGAGGCT
>NW_008348199.1:256169-256604 GCF_000622305.1 Nannospalax galili | reverse complement strand
TCAGCTTCCAATGGGTTACCCTGATCTGAGTTTGATCTTCAGTGGTGCCCTGGGCTGAATGTCCATAGCCCCTTAAAGTTCATGTGTCCATACCCTAATCACCACCAATGTCATGGTATTTGGAAGGTAGTTAGGTCTTGAGTGTTGCAAACTGATGTTCCAAGGGAAAAGAGAAGCTGACCTGGGTTAAAGTTGCTGTGGGCCAGGGGCCTGGGCAGATGGCTGCTGTACCAGCACCACGTAAAAACCAGGACAACACCACACTGCCTGTAATCTCAGTGCTGAGGAATCAGAGACAGGAGGATTTGGGGGCCTTGCTGGTCAGCCAATCTAGATGAATCTCTGAGCTCCAAGTTCAATGAGCAATACTCCCCCAAAAATAAGGTGGAGAGCAATTGAAGAAGACACCCAATGTCTACCTCTAATTTCCTATGT
>NW_008348199.1:255333-255913 GCF_000622305.1 Nannospalax galili | reverse complement strand
AAAAAAAAAAAAAACCATGAAAAACACTGCAGGTAAGAGCCAAATTATCTTGGGCTCTTTTAAGGCCCCTTTGAAAGTCATTGGTTGCCCAATCCTATGTCTAAATTAACATCCTTTCAACCTTTTAAGCTGGTTTCTTAGCAGACCACTAGCTTACCCCAACCCAAAAGTTAAGAATGTCATCAGACAGATTCTGAAACCTGTAACACTATTTCCTGTTTTGCTGTGCCCACTTACCTCTGGTCCCCACCTGGTTTTAGGTAAATGCCTTGATTTATGATTTGCTTTGTTCTGTAACAAATAGCATTTCATGTAACCACTTCTGCAGTGGAACATGTCTTTTGGGACAGTCCAAAATCTCTGTCCTGGGCCATGGCTGCTCTATTTGGCTCAAGAATAAATATCTCTTACTCCCTTAGAAGTGACTGCTATCTTTTCATTACGGGGTGGGGTCCCGTGATTAGGTTAAGTGACCTTAGAAGAAGGCTCTCTGTGTCTCTGCCTCCGCCCCCCCCGCCCTTCCCAAGCACCAAGGGAAGACCTTGTGAAGGCAGGAAGAAGGTGGCCACCCGCGAACAAG
>NW_008348199.1:251148-254872 GCF_000622305.1 Nannospalax galili | reverse complement strand
GAACCATCTTTAACTCCAGTTCCAGGGGAATCCTAAGCCCTCTTCTGATCTCCGTGGCATTGCACGACATGGGTGCACTCACATACGTGCAGGCAATACACTCATACACATAAAATAAAAATAATAAATTTTTTTAAATTGTAAAAAAAAAACTTTGACGTTTGGGTCGAGTGGAGAAGGTTCAGTGGAGCAGGGAGAGCAGGAGGAGTGGGGTGTCCCAGAAGCCTTCCTTGGGGAGAGGGATTTAAGCAGGGAGTAGCCAGCTGTGCGAGATACCACTGAAACCACAGGAAATGATGTGAAGAAGACGCCACTGGACTCGGGGAGGGCTCTTCAATCCTGGACAAGAGCAGTGGCTGTGTGGGGGTGCAAAGGTTTGAGCAGAGTGGGCTGAAGGAGAGGAGGAAGTGGGGTGACTGCATACAACTCTTAGGGAAAGTTCTAGCTCTGGGGGAGCAGAGAAGGGAGGCAGTGTCTTCAGAGACTAGGAGGACAGGATGGAGCATTGCAATTGATTATAAAACATCTAAGTTGAGAGGCTGAAGAAATGGCTCAGCAGTTAAGAGAGAGGACCTGGGTTCAATTCCCAGCACCCACATGGTGACTAACAACAGTTTATAACTCCAGGCCCAGCGGATCTGCCCTGGGGATGTCCTCTTCTGGCCTCTGGGGACACTGCACGCTCAAGGTGCACTTGCATACCTGCAAGAAAAACACATACATAAAAAATAAAATGAATTTTTGGGGATGGAGAGATGACTCAGTAGTTAAGAGCATAGGATGCTCTTGCAGAGGACCAGGTTTGAATCCCAGCACTCACATGGTGGTCAACAACCACCCCCATCCTGTTCCAGGGGATCTGACGCCCTCTTCTGTCTTCCATGGGCACTGCACAATATGGGTGCACTGACACATCTGCAAGCAAAACACTCATACACATAAAATAAAAACATTTTTTAAATAAAAATAAAATGAATTTTTAAAAAGTACTCAGTGTTTTATCCTTCTTCTCAGTGATTGACTGGTCTAGGTATTAATACAACTCTGACTGCATCTACATTAACTTCTCCCTGCCCTCTGCTCTGACTTTTGCTCATTGTTCAAGACCCCAAGGTATAGGATGGGTGAGGGCTGAAAAGATCCTCTTTGGCTCACCTGTGTCATTGGTACCATTAGGCTACACGTCCCTGAACATGACTCCTCCCTGAATGTTAGAAACGTGACTTGGGGAGTGGGCACCTGGAGAGATAGCTCAGTAGTTAAGAGCACTGACTGCTCTTGCAGGTGGACCTCTGTGAATTCAGTGCCAGCCTGATCTACACAATGAGTTCCAGCCAGCCATGGTTATACGGTGAGACCCTGTCTCAAAGAAACAAAAAAAAAAAAACCATGAAAAACACTGCAGGTAAGAGCCAAATTATCTTGGACTCTTTTAAAGCCCCTTTGAAAGTCATTGGTTGCCCAATCCTGTGTCTAAATTAACATCCTTTCAACCTTTTAAGCTGGTTTCTTAGCAGACCACTAGCTTCCTCCTGGTAATCACAGGAAAATAGGCACTGCTTCCAGGAGATGAAGATTGTTCTTGAAATGCAGATGGCTGACACAGGGTGATCTCTTAGCAGTGCCTCTCACAGGGTGAATTCCTGCCCTCAGGTCTGGCGCCTGCAGTAGCGCACGGATCTCCTGGAACTGGAATTAGGGACAGTTGTTAGCTTCCGTGTGGGTGCTGGGCACCTCATCCAGGTCCTCTGCAAGAGCAGCCAGTGCTCTTAACCACTGAACCATCTCTCTAGCCTCTAAATGGGTATTCTTTGGTGAGATAATTCATCTGTCCATAGGAGTTTTGTTTTGTTTTTTTGAAACAGGTCTCACTGTGTAACTCTGACTAGCCTGGAACTTGCTGTATAGACCAGGCTGGCTGTGAACTCACAGAAATCCACCAGCCTCTGCCTCCCAGGTGCCAGGATTAATGGCATTCACCACTACATCCAGCTGTTTGTTTTTAACTCTGAGAAACTGTATTTCTTTTCTGTGTGTGCACATGCACCTGCCATGGCGTATGTGTGGAAGTCACAGGATACTTGTGGAGTCAGTTCTCACCTTCTTAGCCCTGTCCTCTCCCACCTTGGGCTACGGCTCCTGGCCCCTGGCCCCAGGAGAGTGCCACCAGGCAGCTGTGAAAGGCCCCAACCTTAGGTTTCTTGTCCAAGTAGGACTTTGTGGATGTTCAGGCTTCGTCTTGTCTCCCAGCTGTGACCATCAGTTGGCGAGAGACGTGGGGCTGCCCCTGTGCCAGGCCCTTGTGAAGGCTCAGAATTGGAATCCTGACTGTGTCCTAGAGCTGCTCTTGCCTGTCTGTTACCAAATTGTCCAGATTGGGGGCAGCAATGCCCAGGTGAACCCCAAGTCCAGGGAACCAGGAGCTGGAATGCATAGCCAGGCATGTCTCCCATGTTGTAGGTGCCCATCTGTGGGTGTGGTCTTATATCACACTCTCTCCTCAGATATGCCATGAAGGTGGTGACCATCTACTCCTTGGGCCCCTTGGGTTGAAGGTCCATCTCTCATCCACATTGCAAGCAACTAATTTGTCCAACTGACATCACAGAGAGACATCTTCAACCAGATGCTGATTCACGCAGCCCTCAACTCCACCTCCAGTGTCCATAAGAATGTGGCCCGGTGAGTACCTTGTCCTCCCCGCAACTGAGTGTAGGGGTCCTCTGCATAAGGTCGTCCTGTGTCCTCACCTGCCTTGGCACCCATAGCTCTGCTCTGGAGGTTGGAAAAGCCAAAGGCAACCTAGAGATTTGGTTCTCTTTTGTTAACAGGCTCAACTTGAGCAAAGACGGCTGGCCAGCCCCCATGCCAGGCCCAGCCTCCTGCCTCTCCAGCCCACTCTGCATGTTAGCCAGGCTGAGCTACAGAGCCAACACAGCTTGCTCATTCGGGCCTTTGAATGTGCTGTGTGCTCTGCATGGCAACCCTGTCTCCCTTTCCATCTGCTCCTTTAGGCTCAGCTTGCAGTCTCTTACCTACCTGTGGTGGGTGTGGGAGACAGTGGGTTTGGGGTGCGCAGGGATCCCGGGGCGCCAGCTGCTAGCGTGGCGCTGGT
The DNA here is from genome assembly GCF_000622305.1 of Nannospalax galili. Lineage (NCBI taxonomy): Eukaryota > Metazoa > Chordata > Mammalia > Rodentia > Spalacidae > Nannospalax > Nannospalax galili. Next base: position 251,757 of record NW_008348199.1, on the reverse strand, counting down.
CCCTTGCACGCACCTGGAAGACGGCAGGTTCCACAGCGCGTCTGCTCTGTGTTGCTGGCGGGCCCCTGCTTCTCCGCTGCTTCTCCGCTGTGGGTCTCTGCTACCAAGGCTGGCTCGGTCGAGTTTCACCCCAATTTCACCCATGCACTCTCTCTCTAAGTTCGGGCCCGTCAGCTGCCGGGTCACGAGGAGAGGTGTGGGACGGCTAAACCTGGATTTCCGAGAGTCGATGGCGGAAAGAGAGCGCCCCCCTGGGAGACTGGATCATAGGCAGTAAGACACAGGACTCAGCTCTGATCTCAGTGATACAGCTACTTTATTCTCCTGACTCTGCTTGGCTCCAAGTCTTAGTAATCCAGCTCTAGCTCCAGCTCTAATTATTGAGGAAAAACCAGGACACTTTACACCATGGGGGTGGTAGTAAAAACCTTAGCTGATAGGTACTTTTAGGATGCCCCATTTACATGTGGAAGTAAGCTCCTGCCAGGCTGCCAGACTGCCTGAAAAATCACACAGGAAAGCCTGGCATTTCCAGAGCCAGAGGCCATGTTTCTGTGGTGGCTGCTTCAAAAGACGAGTCAGGAAGATGCCAGGGAAGCATCCTGCTGA
>NW_008348199.1:246385-247398 GCF_000622305.1 Nannospalax galili | reverse complement strand
GACAGAGGGTTTTAGGGGGTCGAGTGGCAGCCGAACCATTTTTGGGGCAATTTTTTATCCAGTGTCCAGTTTCTCCACATTTAAAGCATTTTGAGTTGGACTGGGTTGTGGCTACAAGGGCTTGGGCAAGGGAGGAGGCTTGGTACGTGGCAGACCCAATGTCATGGGTGGCCACAATCCATTTGTCATAATGTTCATTTTTTAGCCCCTGGCATGCTTGTCTGTGCTCAGGGGTCATCCCTTCCCAGACAAGGCTGTTTAAAAGCATTTCTTTGGCTGCAGGATCTGTTATTTTTCTATCTAAGCTTGCTTGTACTCTTAGCATAAAATCTGGAAGAGCCTCAGTTGGCTTCTGCTTTAAAAAGGTTAATGCAGAGGTGTCTCCAGGCCCAGTGGATAATGGTGTCAGGCGATCCCAGGCTTGCAGGGCACATAAGCAAATCTGCTCTATACAGCCAGCAGGGATTGCAGCTTGCTGGATTCCTGTGGAGAAATTGCCCTGACCAAAAAGCTGGTCATAATTGCCAATCTACAAATCCAGGTGGTGGGTCCTGCCCTGGTTGGGGTCTTAGCTGTTGATTATGAGTGTCATTTCTTTTAGCCTGCATTAGACATTCATCTCTAAATAAGGCCTCCCGTTGTACAAATAATGGACTGGGGAGGGTAGATCTACAGATGTCCCTCCAGTCCTGGGGAAGCAGATTAGTATTAAATGTTTGTAGTATAGATTTTGTCCATGGAGCATGAATTCCATCCTCACGTACAGCCTGGTGCAATTCTTTTAAGTTCTGCTGCTGGGAGCGGGTACCAAGCTAGTGGGCGTTGCCTTGTTATTTGTAAGTTAACAGGAAAAGCCTCTACCGGTGGGGTTTGGGGGTCCTGAGGCCATTGAGGCTGGAAATTTTGAGGCTGACAACTCCCATTATCTCTAAGGTTACACAGCTGTTCTGTGGCTGTAGGGCGTGGTGCCACAGGCAGTGGCAGCAGCCGAGGTGAAGGGGGAGGGGAATTTA
>NW_008348199.1:241473-242149 GCF_000622305.1 Nannospalax galili | reverse complement strand
TATAGATAGAGGTCTTTTGTCTACACCTTTGCAGGCAGTCGGGGTCCGTTAGGGGGTCAAAGAGACCTTTAGCTAACATCAGGGAGTAGCCCTGACCAGGAAGCCTCAGTTGTCTCTCTGTCCTTAGTGGTCCCACGGGAAGACTTTTAGACCGGAAACAAAAGGAGGAAATTAGAAGAGATTTGTATTGCCCTCCTGGTGGGGAGGGATACTCATGAATCCTGTGTTTCAGAGGGTGCCAGCTGCTCGCTGGCACGAGGTTCAGAGGCTCTCACGTTGGGCTCCAGATTTGGGGTGCGCAGGGATCCCGGGGCGCCAGCTGCTAGCGTGGCGCTGGTCCCTTGCGCGTACCTGGAAGGCGGCGGGTCCCGCAGCGCGTCTGCTCTGTGTTGCTGGCGGGCCTCTGCTTCTCCGCTGCTTCTCCGCTGTGGGTCTCTGCTACCGAGGCTGGCTCAGTCCAGTTTTACCCCAATTTCACCCATGCACTCTCTCTCTAAGTTCGGGGCCCGTCAGCTGCCAGGTCACGAGGAGAGGTGCGGGACGGCTAAACCTGGATTTCCATGAGTCGATGACAGAAGGATAGCGCCCCCCGGGAAGGCTGGATCATAGGCAGTAAGACACAGAACTCAGCTCAGTCAGTGGTACAGCCCCCTTATTCAGTGACTCAGCTCGGCTC
>NW_008348199.1:229101-241458 GCF_000622305.1 Nannospalax galili | reverse complement strand
CTGGATCGTAGGCAATAAGACACGGGACTCAGCTTAGTCCGTGTTACAGCTCTTTATTCTCCTGACTCTGCTCAGCTCCAAGTCTTAGTAATCCAGCTCCAGCTTCAATTATTGGGGAAAAACCAGGGCACTTTATACCGTGGGGGTGGTAGTAAAAACCTTAGCTGATAGGTACTTTTAGGATGCCCCATTTACATGTGGCAGTAAGCTCCTGCCAGGCTGCCAGACTGCCTGAAAATCACACAGGAAAACCTGGCATTTCCAGAGCCGGAGGCCATGTTTCTGTGGCGGCTACTTCAAAAGACGAGTCAGGAAGATGCCAGGAAAGCATCCTGCTGAAAAAGGAGTCTCTGCATTTGAATCCGAGCCCGTGGGCTTTCCGGACATGAAGAGACTACTATTTTACACAGCAGGAGTCCCCAACAAGTGGAGAGTGCTATGTGGAGCCTGTGCATGAACAGCTCACCACAGGAACATCTGCACAGCCACTAGTGCTGTGTGGGAGGGAGGACTGAGGTCAGGAGTAGTGGAGGGGCTGAGGGGTGAAGTGCGGGGATGTCCCATGCTCTTTGCTGTTCTCCTGTTGAGTAGTAAGAATCCTTTAAAAACTTGTTTTTTCCCGCTCCAGACAGGGTCTCACTATGTAGCCCTGGCTGAACTGGAGCTCCCTATGTAGATCAGGCTGGCCTCAAACTCACAGAGATTCACCTGCCTCTACTTCCAGAGAACTGGGATTAAAGGCATTTGACACCCAGAAGATACAGAAGCAGCAGCTGAAGCCTGGCTTTGAAAGCAAGTCCTGGTCTCCCCGAGCCTCCATTTCCTCATCTGTGAGGTGGGCCTCCTCAGCAGCCTGCTGTGGTGGGCATGACACACACTGGCCCTAGGCATGTAGGAAGTGAGGCGGGTGTGGGATTGTAAGTACTCTGAGTTAGATCCCAGTCCCTGCCCTTGCTCTTGCCTGGCCCAGGGAGCTTGACTAATCCCTTTTTCTCCTTCCTCCCCTCTGCCTCCCCACGCAGGCTTTATCTGTTCAGCCTACGGACGCGTGGTCAGTACACACCATTGCTTACGTGCACAAGATGAGAGCAGAGGTCAAGAATGGACTTGAGTTCATGCAGCACTCCAAAGCCCAGTGGAAGGTGTGAGTTCTGTGGGTGGCCGTGTGCTGGACAGTCCAGGCTGAACCTGGAGTTCTGCTGAAGCCTGGGGAAGGGACTTGCAGGTGTGGCTTAGTCCTCCAGGGGCTGCAGGCAACTCAGACACCCACAGCCTCCCCCGGGAGCCCCCCAGCACCCAGCACGTGCCAATGTTTTCCCTGTGATTGTAGAACTGGGGTCAGCCTGAGGAATCTGACTGTGAAAGGAATGGATCCAAAGATTGCTGGGGAAGTAGAGGCCTGTGGGCATGATCAAGGTCCTGAGCTGATTGGGACCATGGAGTGGCCTCAGGGAGAGAAGGAGGAGGATGGGGTGACGCTCACTGTCTTTAGAGCTGGCACATGGGGGACAGGGCTGACCAGACCCCAAGGGCCTGGCCAGCCCTTTTCCATGGCCTGAGCACTCTGGCCACACTGTCTGTGTTCCCTGATCCCAACTTGATGCATGCCCGATACTGAGAGGCTGGTGCCCTCCTTGGGGCTGTCCCCTCCCTGCCCTCTAGCTGTGGTGGCCTTCCTCCTCCACATGGGCATGTTTTTCCTGACTTGCCTCTGGCCCACGGCCTGGTCCGTCTCCAGGATTGCTTTCTGCCCCACTCTTCTGTGCCACAGCAGGCTCCCAGGGCACTCACTACCTGTGAGCATGTCCTAGGACATAGGCTGGGTGTGGAAAGATAGGCTTTTCCTTTCGTTTGTGCTGGGTGGGCCCACAAGTCAAAAATTTATATAATTACCATAAGATTTCAAGAGGTCCTGTCTCTCTACCTAGGAGCTACGCATGTGTACCAAGTGGGAGTCTCCTGGTGACCATCTTTATTTTATTTTATGTGTATGAGTGTTGCCTGCATGTATATGAGTGCACCCGTGTCATGCAATGACACAGAGGTCAGAAGAAGGCTCTAGATTCCCCAGGAACTGAAGTTAAGGACAGTTTGTTGCTGCCACATGGGTGCTGGGAATCGAATCGGGGTCCTCTGCAAGAGCAATCAGTGCTCTTAACCGCTCAGGCATCTGTCCACCAACCCCCCCACCCCCTCCAGTGATCTTTTTAACTGATTCTAAGCACAGAACATGACTTGGCCTGGGAAGCAGGAGCCCTGGTCCCTCCAGGAAGCCTTTACTCCACAGTGGGCTGGTGACAGTGCCTTCTCTTTGCCCCACAGCCCTCGGCACCTGCCCTTGATATTGCCCCATTCTCTGCTGCGATCTTTGGTCAGGGAGTGTCTGTGTATTCTGTGATACCCAGTGGCTTATGCTCAATGTTTGCCAGTAAAATCTGCTGAATGCATGCTTTAATGAAGCAGAATTTTACTGACTGAAGGAGGAGTGAACCTACCAGGGACGGGTCAATGATTTGAAAAAAAGAAGCCAGGAGAAAGAGGAATGGAGACACTGGTTAAGCAACAGGGAGTTACTAACTTATTAACGAGCTATTAGCTCATTACTGAGCACCTGCCATGGGCTGACAGGATAACAAGAGAGGTGACGGTGAGCTTTCCCTGCCCCAGCAGATAACGCCCAGGGTCGCAGCCATCCAACACTTAGAGGTCAGAGGAGTGGAAGCAGGAGCTCTTGACTCTTGGACTGAGGGTGTGCCTGCCACGATGGCCCTGCCTCTCCCCTTGGGTCCTGAGTAAGGAAAGCTTGGCCTTTGCAGTTCGGGACACTGAACTGGTCACTGGTAGGTGACTGGAAGCTTGAGCCCAACAAAGCCAGCCTCCCTAAGGCTGAGCAACACCTGGAAGAGGTGCATACCCAACAACCAAGCATCATGACCTCCCTGACCCCACCCAGTCCACCCCTGCACCTCCTTGGACAATCAACCCTTGGAATCGGCCTTCTTTTCCTTGCTGCCCAAGGCTCCTGACTGATACTAGGGGCTGGGAGGTGCTGGCGCCTGGGACTGTAGTCATCACTCTTCTTCAGTGAACTGAGACGCAGAGCCCAAGGATGGAGAAGGGAAGGTCCAGGAGGGCCAGCACAGCCAGCAGACGGCCAGGGGCAGGGCCGAGACTGCAGAGGGAGCTGCCAGATACGCCTGGGAATTCGGGATGCACAGCTGGAGAGTAGTGGGAAGGACACCTCCTTCTGAACAGCCTGACCCCCTGGATCTGACCGTCCTCTACCTGACCGTCCTCTACCTGACCATCCTGGATCTGACTGTCCTCTACCTGACCATCCTGGACCTGACCCTCCCCTGTCTGACCATCCTGGATCTGACTGTCCTCTACCTGACCATCCTGGATCTGACTGTCCTCTACCTGACCATCCTGGAACTGACCCTCCCCTGTCTGACCCTCCTGGATCTGACTGTCCTCTACCTGACCATCCTGGATCTGACCCTCCTCTACCTGACCATCCTGGATCTGACCCTCCCCTGTCTGACCATCCTCCGTCTGATTATCCTCTGAGCTATCTGACCACCCTCTCAGTATCCTCTGAGCTGCCTGGCCATCCTCCAAGCTTCCTTCATATCCTCTACCTTAGTGACCATCCTTTGAGCTCTGACCATTTTCTGAGTAGCCTGACCATCCTCTATCTGACCAGCTTCTGAGCTGCTTGATCATCCTCTGAGCTGTCTGACCATCCTTTGAGCAGCCTGACCATCCTCTATCCCATCAACCTCTGAGCTGCCTCACAATCCTCTGAACTTCCTGACCCTCGAATGGCCTGTCTAACCATCCTCTGAGAAGCCAGACCATTCTCTATCTCACCATCCTCCGAGCTGCCTGAGCATTACCTATCTGCCCATCCTCTGAACAGCCTGACCACCCTCTGAGCTGTCTGACCATCCTCTATCTGACCAGCCTTTGACCTTCCTAATCATCCTCTGAGCTCTCTGACTCTCCTTGGAGCAGCCTAACCATCCTCTGACCATTTACTGACCTTCCTCACCATCCTATGAGCTGTCTGATCATTTTCTATCTGCCCATCCTCTGAACAGCCTGACCACCCTCTGAGCTGTCTGACCATCCTCTATCTGACCAGCCTTTGACCTTCCTAATCATCCTCTGAGCTCTCTGACTCTCCTTGGAGCAGCCTAACCATCCTCTGACCATTTACTGACCTTCCTCACCATCCTATGAGCTGTCTGATCATTTTCTATCTGGCCATCCTCTGAGCTTCATGACAAGCTTTTGAGCTGCCTGACCAGCCTCTATCTGACCAGCCTCTGATCAGCCTGACCAACTTCTGAGCTGTCTGACCAGCCTCTATCTGACCAGCCTCTGATCAGCCTGACCAACTTCTGAGCTGTCTGACCAGCCTCTATCTGACCAGCCTCTGATCAGCCTGACCATCTCAGAGCTTCCCCACCTGACTGCTCCACCCTACTTGACACCATTTAGTTTTCCTGATATTCCAGACAGGTCCTGAGTCTCATTTTTCAGGGGAGAGTACCAGTGAGCTCTGAGGTCCCAGCCAGCAGAGTCCTGTCCTTCTGGGGAGAGGGGACCCTACCTCATTAGCTGTCAGTGCCAGATGGCAGCACCTGCCACCCTCTTCAAAGATGAGTGGAGGGACAGCTCCTGCCTCCCAGGGAGTTTGGGGGGGGACAATTGGGGCTTCTGTTTGAACTGTGCGTGGGAGTGAGGCCTGGGGTATGTGTCTTCCTTGGCCAACTCTGGTCTGAATGGTCTGAGGACTGAGCTCCGGGCTGCTCTGCAATAGCAAATACCAAAGCACTGGCAAGTGGCAGTGAGAGGTCTGAGCCTGTCTCCTGTTTCCTTGACGGGACATCCCTCCTGAATGTGCTGATGTGGTCTTGCAGCTTCCAGCCTCTGGAGGGGAAGTTCAAGGGCAAAGATGCCTCTCAGGTTCCTTCCTACTTGTTAGGTTGGGACTGGCAGGCATCTCCTCAAGGGTGTCAAGACCTCCAAACCCTGAGGTTTGCTTGGGCCTGGGCAGATTCCAGGGATTAAAACAGGCCAATTGATTTCTTTGAATGCTCACTTGTATGGGCACCTCTGAGCATGTCCTAGGTGCCAGGCATGGGTTGGGTGTGGGAAGATAGGCTTTTCCTTTCATTTGGACTGGGTGGGCCCACAAGTCAAGAAGTTGTATAACTGCCGTAATTTTCAAGAGGTCCTGTCTCTCTACCCAGGATCTAGGCATGTGCACCAAGTGGGAGTCTCCTGGTGATCTTTTTAAGATCTTCTGGTTGATTCTAAGCACATGACTTGGCCTGGGAAGCAGGAGCCCTGGTCCCTCCTCCAGGAAGCCTTTCCTCCACAGTGGGCTGGTGACAGTGCCTTCTCTTTGCCCCACAGCCCTCGGCACCTGCCCTTGATATTGCCCCATTCTCTGCTGCGATCTTTGGTCAGGGAGTGTCTGTGTATTCTGTGATACCCAGTGGCTTATGCTCAATGTTTGCCAGTAAAATCTGCTGAATGCATGCTTTAATGAAGCAGAATTTTACTGACTGAAGGAGGAGTGAACCTACCAGGGACGGGTCAATGATTTTAAAAAAAGAAGCCAGGAGAAAGAGGAATGGAGACACTGGTTAAGCAACAGGGAGTTACTAACTTATTAATGAGTTATTAGCTCATTACTGAGCACCTGCCATGGGCTGACAGGATAACAAGAAAGGTGATGGTGAGCAGCAGATAATGCCCAGGGTCGCAGATGAATGAATAGCACCTGCATGAGGAGGGGGATGGAAGAATGCAGCTGGATTCCAGGGGGTGTGAGCTGCTGGACCAGGGTGCCTGGAAACAAACTCAGATCCTCTGAAGAGCACTGTGATCTCTTAACCACTGAGCCATCTCTTTGGCCACATTTATCAACATTTTAAATACAGGCAGGAGCCGACCCTGTACCTGCACAGCTTACCTGGCTTCCCTACCCTGGGAGGAAGCAGGTGAGGTTATATGAGGGGAGAGCCCCCAGGGCAGGAGCAGATCTGTGGTTGATGGCAGAGTACAGCCCGGACAGTGTCCTGCAGGGAGGAGGGATCTTTAGGGGAGGGGAGAGCCATTCCACTGTAAGCCCTAACTCAAGACCAGTTTGGGCCGTTCAGTGTCTCAAAACCGGAAGAAAATGAAAGAACAAAATTGGGAGATGTAGCTCAGCTACATCTTGACTACCGTGCATGAGGCTCGGGGCTCAATCCCCAGCAAAGGGAGGGAAAATGACCAATGTCCCTGGGCTTCCCATATCTCCTGAGGGGCTCAGGCCCCCAAAATGGGGCCCAAGTAAGGGACAGGCTAGAACCTGGGCACCCGGCCTTGGTTCTGCTCTGGCCCACCTCCACCTCCACAGGCTTCATCATATGGCAAAGTAGGTGCCAAGGTTCACGTCCCAGCAGGTGGAGTTCAGGAGCCCAGAGCAGGGGAGGATGCTGGTCTTACTGCATGGAGCCTGGGGTGGGAACTCAGAAACCCAGGTATCTTGTGGGACCTGGGTGTGGGCCAGGTTCCTGTGCAAAGCACGTGGGTCCCAAACCACTAGTGAGTGAGCTTGACTCTATACCACCCCTGCCAGCCCCGCCCTGCCCCATTCCTTGGTCCACACTCAGCACTCCCTCTCCTCTCTTAAAGGCTGCAGGTACACTGGTGACTGCTGCCCAAGTGGTCCTCACCCTGCAAAGCAAAGCTGCAACAATGTCACTGCGAGACTGCCAGGTACGCACCCCCCTCAACTGGGTCCCCCTCACCCCTCTTGACCCTGTGTGGTGGAGCTAGAAGGGGACCTGTGTATCCTCAGCAGCACTTAGAGGGGCTATGGAGCGGTCCCCACCAAGGGACACCAGCAGGGCTTGTCAGGGTTACAGGGAGCCCCCAGGACCTCCAAAACCTGTTCACTGGGCTTAAGGCCAGGGAATGTCTCTGATAGGTAAATCAAGTCAAATCGGGAGAAAGCACCAGGACACAGACAAGAACTGGAACAGAGTTTATTGGCAGAGAAAATGCAAGGGGCAGTCGCCTCATTTGGGATGGAGGAGCTCTCAGTTTTCAGGCTGTTGGCTGGGGGCTTTATAGAGGGTTTGGGGGATGCGGAAGGCGGGAAAACATTTTTAAACAAGTTAGGCAGGAGAGAGAAAGCCTAGGGCTTATCAGGAGAGAACAGTCTCTGTCAAACTACCCCCTATGGTCAGGCAGGATCTGGTTCACGGGATAAGGGGCCTGCTTTTCTTTTAAAATTATCAAAGGGGGAGCAGGCTGTGCTGAAACAGCTCTTACAGCGATCCGGTCTTGCTTGGGTCATAGGTGTAGGGAGTCCATTTATCTTGTCTGCAAACAGGGTGCTCGTTAACTCAGTTACTGTATTTTCAGAAGGCTTGCAAAACCATGAGGCCCTGTCACACTGGGGAGGGGGCTGCTATAGATCTGAACCCTAACAGTCTCCTTTGAAGCCACCCAACACTGGGACCTTGAGCCCATTTTGCAAATAAGATGAAATCAGAAGGGTGAGGCAGCTGGTCTGCAGCCACCTCATTTCCAGGGCCTGAAAGACGTGGGCCCCTTTCTATCCAGGACTAAAGGGCATGTCCTCTGACCCAGGGAGTCATGGGCACAGTGCCCCTGCCCTGGCAGGTCATGGAGGGCAGCCATTACAATCTGAAGGTGTCAGGTTTCCTACCTACAGGCTTGGTCTGATTCCTCCCACACAGTGGAAGCTGAGAGGAGGGGTTTGGCTTTGGCAGGTGGTACCCACCTTGCCAGCCAGGGGACAAGCCTGACATCCTTCGAGTTACATCTTAGCACACTAGTCCCCTCCTCTAGGGGCCAGTCTTCCATCCTCTCCTGGAGACTGGAACTGGTCATCTTAGAACCAGTTTACAGAGGGGCAACCAAGGGTTTGGGGCTCATCAGAATAAGGCTCTGGTATTCCTTTCCTGCTGTGCAGGCCTGGAAGGATGCTGGTCTCCCACTCTCCACCACAAGTAATGGCCTCATTTGGGATGGAGGAGCTCTCAGTTTTCAGGCTGTTGGCTGGGGGCTTTATAGAGGGTTTGGGGGATGCGGAAGGCGGGAAAACATTTTTAAACAAGTTAGGCAGGAGAGAGAAAGCCTAGGGCTTATCAGGAGAGAACAGTCTCTGTCAAACTACCCCCTATGGTCAGGCAGGATCTGGTTCACGGGATAAGGGGCCTGCTTTTCTTTTAAAATTATCAAAGGGGGAGCAGGCTGTGCTGAAACAGCTCTTACAGCGATCCGGTCTTGCTTGGGTCATAGGTGTAGGGAGTCCATTTATCTTGTCTGCAAACAGGGTGCTCGTTAACTCAGTTACTGTATTTTCAGAAGGCTTGCAAAACCATGAGGCCCTGTCACACTGGGGAGGGGGCTGCTATAGATCTGAACCCTAACAGTCTCCTTTGAAGCCACCCAACACTGGGACCTTGAGCCCATTTTGCAAATAAGATGAAATCAGAAGGGTGAGGCAGCTGGTCTGCAGCCACCTCATTTCCAGGGCCTGAAAGACGTGGGCCCCTTTCTATCCAGGACTAAAGGGCATGTCCTCTGACCCAGGGAGTCATGGGCACAGTGCCCCTGCCCTGGCAGGTCATGGAGGGCAGCCATTACAATCTGAAGGTGTCAGGTTTCCTACCTACAGGCTTGGTCTGATTCCTCCCACACAGTGGAAGCTGAGAGGAGGGGTTTGGCTTTGGCAGGTGGTACCCACCTTGCCAGCCAGGGGACAAGCCTGACATCCTTCGAGTTACATCTTAGCACACTAGTCCCCTCCTCTAGGGGCCAGTCTTCCATCCTCTCCTGGAGACTGGAACTGGTCATCTTAGAACCAGTTTACAGAGGGGCAACCAAGGGTTTGGGGCTCATCAGAATAAGGCTCTGGTATTCCTTTCCTGCTGTGCAGGCCTGGAAGGATGCTGGTCTCCCACTCTCCACCACAAGTAATGAAGCCTGCAAGTTGTTTGATGCCACCTTGACCCAGGTATGCCTGCTGAGAGACAGCTCCCCCTCTGCCCATCCCCAGCAGTCCCCTTCCCAAGGTCATCAGTGTAGGGTGGACAACAGTGAATGCCCCAAGAGGGGCTCAGAGTGCTGAGACTTTGCTGGTGTCTTGTTGTGGCTTACTGAGGGTTTGCTGGGGGCTTGGCCATAAGTACGTGAGATCCTGGGGCTCACCTGGCTTTAGCCAGGCCAAGACCTTCTATGCATTTCCAGGCACTTCCATACCTGTGAAGGATCCTGAAGTTCCTGAACTTGGGAGCTCAAGTAGGGGTGGGGGGTGTCAGAGTTGGCTGTGCCTTGGCCCTTTTGAGCCCCACCTGCCTTGCTGAGTAACTTCACCGGGTCTTTGGACCTGCTTGTCTGCTCTGCATCTAACACCAGCCCACCTGCCCTGCCTGCACCTTGTTGACCCCACACACCACATTCCTTGATTCAGCAGCAACCATCAGCATTTAAAAAAGATTTGAAATAGAAATACCAGTCTATCAAACACAAGATGATATTAAAGTAAATTTACCTTTCAGTCTTCGAGTCTCTAACTCTACAGTGACCAACAACTTTGGTCTTTTTGTGTCTCACACAGTAGCCCAGGCTGGCCTATAATTACAGCAACTCTCTTTGATTTGGAGTCCATAAAATGCTCAGTATTCCAGAAAGAAAAACTATCCAGGCCTGGGAGCATGGCTCAGAGGAAGAGGCTCTTTGGCAGCTCCTCCTCCCCGATCTGCATTTAGATACATGCCTTCCTTAATATGATCTCAGGGCTCTGCAGGACAGATGTGTTTCACATTTCTTATTTCAGTTTGTGACATGGACCAATGACTCGAGTCTTGGTGGCCTAGAGGGCTGCCTCGCAAAGCTCAAAGCAGCGGATCCTACTTTTGGTGAGTAGACCTCTCCCTGGGTGGAAGAGCCCAGCACACACACCCAAAGCCTCTCCTCCCCTGACTGCAGGCACTCTGTAGGGCTGGGGAGGGCAGGTTGAGGGCAGTGCTGGGCTGACACTGACTCAGAGGAGGGACCATGACAGCTCCCTCTGTGTTTCAAGCAACGGCTGCTCCTATGGGGACACAGTTACATAGAAGACTCCAGATCTTGTCTCTCATTGCCCTCAGTTCTACCTAAGACACTGACTCCATTTCTCAGATGTGGAAACAGGTTCGGTGAGGGTAAAGACACATGCCCAGAAATGTCTGGATCTAAAGCACAGGCCCAAGAAGCAAGGGGACAACTTCTGAAGCCTCTGTCAGGGGACTAGGGAGGCTCCTCAGAGCCACTAGGGCTGAGGGCAGGAGTAGGGGAGGGGCAGCCTGGCACAAGGGCAAGTCTTGCAAGTCTCAGGCTGGGGGAAGTCAGCCCAACACATTCTAGAGCTCTGAGTGAGAGGCCAAGTGTGAGGAGAGGTTCCAAGGCTAGACAACCGAGAAGAGGAGAATGGAGGCGGGGCAGCTCCTGCTGCAGCCTGGCCCAGCCAAAGCCAGGGGCCTCAGCTGCCCTGGGAGGACAGAACGGCCAAAGAATCAGGAAGTGTAGCCACAGGGCCAGCTAGTGGCCAGCATGGGCTCAGGCTAGGAGCAGGGCCCCATGCCAGGAGAAGGAGGTGTCTTAGTACTGTGCTTGGGTGTTTGGTTCCAAGCCAGGACCAGTGACTGAGTTCCACACAGCAGGAAACACCCAGCCTCTCTAAAGATGGCTGTGGGAAGCCTCGGTAGAACCTGGGATCTCATACCTTCTGCAAGGACCACCCAGCCCACCATCAGCATGTTAGGTTGGCGAGTCAGGATCACACGTCTGTATCTTGTCGACGCGCTTCCCTGAAGAGCATCCACTGAGCACCCCCAGGAGGCCTCGGCTGGCTATTGGGATGTTTCCAGCCCATGAGCCCCCACGCAGCCTCTGTCAGCCTCATAAGGGCAGAGGGAATTACTGCAGACATCAGGGCTTACCAGAACGCCCTGTTAGAAAAACAGCCATGGGTACTTGGATCCTTAGAGGGTTCTGCTCCTCCACTGCCCACCGAAGGCCAGGGCTGAGCCTGGGGTTTGGTGGGGCCCCTCCTCAGTGAACCTGCACCCAGCCTGGCAGGTTTTGTTGGGATGCCTGTTTCACAGAAGGGGCCCCAGCCAGGCTGGGCTCAGCCACAGCTGTTTCCCATCCTCCTGGCAGCCATGGGCCATGCCATCTCTAATGGCCTCGTACTCGTTGGCACCGGAAGCTCTGTGAAGCTGGACAAAGAGCTGGACCGGGCTGTGAAGACGATGGTGGAGGTTTCCAGAGCCCAGCCGCTGACACCTCGGGAGCAGCTGCATGTGTCTGCAGTGGAGATGTTTGCCAAGGGGTAAGGGAACCTTGGCCCGCCAAGCCTGTGCAGAGCCATGCTGCATGCTGTCCCCACGCCTCAGGAGCCTGACTTAGAAACTCACCTGCCTACTGCCCTACTCCCACTTGAGGGCCAATGAGGACGTGGTCAGCGAGGATTCCTGGCTTAGTGCTCAGAATAGCTTATTATGGTGCAGTCATGTGGTGAATATTTTAATAAGGAGAGAGAAGAGAAGAAAGCAATTGCCCCTTATGCTTCTTGCCTTAAATGCTGTGTTAGTCAACTTTCTGTTGTAACAAAAAACTTGAGACAATCAATTTATAAGGAGGAAAGGTTTATTTTGGCTCATGGCTTCAGAGACTTGTCTTACCCCCGTTGCTTTGGGGCTGTGGCGAGGCAGGGCGTCGTGGTAGGAAGGGGTAGCAGAGGATGCTGCTTCCTTGGTGGCCGGTAAATAGTCAGGATGGGGCCACGGTGCTAATGTTCCCTTCCAGGTCATGCCCCAAATGACCTAACTTCGCTCCACCAGGCCCCAACTCCAGAAGGTTCCATCACTCCCAATAGCATGACAGTCTAGGCTACTAAGCCTTCAGCATACAGGCCTTCAGGGTGCATTTAAGAGTCCAACCTGGGCTGGGCGTGGGGGCACACGCCTTTAATCCCAGTACTTGGGAGGCAGGCGGATCTCTGTGAGTTCCAAGCCAGCCTGGTCTACACAGTGAGTTCCAGGACAGCTGGGGCCACAGGGAGACCCTGTTTCAGAAAGACAAAAAAACAATTCCCACCACAGCACATACCAAAATGGCTCCTGCTCAGGCAGGTGAGATGCCCCATAGAGCAGGTGACTGAGCTGATTGTGGGGAGTCTCAAGAGCTCAGATCCTCTGGTGCGTCGAGTAGGTACAGAACTCTCCTGGTGCCTCGTGTTGTTGGGGAAAGTTCTTTTTTAAAAAAATATTTTATTAT
>NW_008348199.1:220080-229042 GCF_000622305.1 Nannospalax galili | reverse complement strand
AGAAGAGGCTGTCAGATCCCCTGGAACTGGAGTTACTGACAGTTGTTAGCTGCCATGTGGGTGCTGGGATTCGAACCCGGGTCTTCTGCAAGAACAGTCAGTGTTCTTGACTGCTGAGCCATCTCTCCAGCCAGACACGGGGTCTCTTGAACTCACTGTCTCTGGTCTAGACTGGTGGCCACCAAGCCCAGCAACCCTCCTTTCTCTGCTCCCCCAGCACTGGGATTGCAGGTGTGTGTGGCCATACCTGACTCTTCACGAGCGTGTTGGGGATCTGAACTTAGGTCCTCATGCTTGCTTAGCAAGTGCTCTTACCCACTGAGCCTTCTAGCCAGCCCTAGATACAGGTTTTTAAACCAGCTCAATGCAGACAGTGACATAGGAAGACTTGACACCCCCTGTGTGCACCGACTTCATGTGCAGTATGTTCTTGACTTCCAGGAACTTCCCCAAAGCGTGTGATCTGTGGGAGCAGATCCTGCAGGACCACCCAACAGACATGTTGGCCCTGAGGTTAGCCCATGATGCCTACTTTTACCTGGGCTACCAGGAGCAGATGCGGGATTCTGTGGCTCGAGTTTACCCCTTTTGGAAACCTGACATCCCCCTTAGCAGGTATGTGCCAGCAGGAAACCATATTGTTCTGTTCCTTGCACTCCCTCTTCTGCCTTAAAAACAGAGCAACTCTCTTGGCCCCTCATCTGAAAACTATAGACTCTGCAGCTCATCTCCTAGTTCTCTCCTAATTAAGAGGCTTCTTTTTTCATTTGATCTTCATCTCATTCTGTGAGCAAGACAGTGCCATTGTGTGTCAGTCAGAACAAGATTTGTTTCTGTTGCAGTAACAAGCATCCCCGTTTATAATCCCTGAGCTTAATAGCCATACTCTGTGTCCATCTTTAGTCTTTTAAGATAGGGTCTAACTCTGTACTCCAGGTTGGCCTCAGATTCATGGCAATTCTCCTGCCGTAGCCTCCTCAGGGTTGGGATTACAGGTGTGAGTCCCTACAGCTGCACAGTACCAAGAGTTCTGTGGCCACATCTCTGCTCTCCTCGGGGTCCCTCTGGACATGCCAGTCATACAAGGGAAAGACATGCTCTTCAGAGGGTTTGAAATGACCATTCGGAATGAAGGGGGCTCCCCGCACTCCAGGCATTGGCCAGAATTAGTCATGTGACCTGACATGCTCACCGGACAGTGGGAAGTAGAACTGTCACTCAGAGCCAAGGGAGGCCTGGAGTGTTCCTGAACAGTCCCAGTGGACACCACCATGATGAGTCCATTGCAGCTAATCACAGGATCGTTGTGAGGCCAAACACACGCACAGTCTGAGGAGCTGCATTAGCCTCCATTCTGCAGGGAAGCCACTGGGATCTTTAATTTTTTTTTTTTAACTTATTTTCCCTTTATGTGTCTCAGTGTTTGGCTACATGTATCTAAGTGCACCTGTGCATGCAATGCCCATGGAGACCAGAAGAGGGCATCAAATCCCCTGGACTGGGAGTCATAGGCAGTTGTTAGCTGCCTATAACCTGTGTTCTCTGCAAAGCAGCCAGTGTTCTTAACCACTGAGCCATCTCTCCACTGCCACCACTAGGGTTTTTTTTTTTTTTTTTTTTGGTCTTTTTGAGACAGAATCTCCCTGTAGCACCTGTGGACCTGGAATTCAATATGTAGACCAGGGTGGTCTTGAACACAGAGATCTGCCAGCCTCTGCCTCCCAAGTGCTGGGATTAAAGGTGTCTGCCACCACAACCAGCTTCACCACTAGGATCTTAAACTCTATCTTTGTTGCTTTTTATCATTGTTTTTTGTTTGTTTGTTTTGTTTTTGCTACAGTAACAACATCCCGCACTACATCTTAATCTTCAAAGAGAAAGACAGTTTTTTAAACATTTTCTTTCTTTTTATTTTATTTGTTCTAGTGTTTTGCTGGATAATATATAAATACACACCCAGAAGAGGGCATCAGATCTCCTGGAACTGGAGTTAAGGACAGGTGTGAGCTGTTATGTGGGGTGCTGGGAACCAAACCTGGGTCCTCTGCAAGAGCATCAAATGCATTTAACCATGGAGTCATCTCTCCAGCCTTGTTTTAAGGAACTAGCTTAGGTAGCACCTGGCATATTCAAATCTATGGGGCAGGCTGGAAATTCCTGTAGTTGGCAATGTATTCTTTGTCCCTAAGGCAGCCTGGAGGTAGAGTGCCTCCCCATCCCACCCTCAGTCCTTTCTCTATAGTTTTTACTTGATTGAATGAGGCCCACCTGCATTATAAAGGATCCCATTTGACCCAAAATCTACTGATTTAAAAGTTAACTACAGACCCTGTGTGATGGCACATGCCTTTAATCCCAGCACTCAGGAAGCAGAGGCAGGTGGATCTCTGTGAGTTGGAGGGCAGCCTGGGCTACATAGTGAGACCCTGTCTCAGAAACCAAAAAGGTTGATCAGGGCTCTGTGCCTCCTGCCCACCCTCATTTGTAACCCTAGCACTGAGGCCCAGGGAGTTCATGGGTGACAGTCTCTTTGCTGTGGCTCTCTGGGATCGAGTGAAAACAAGATGGAACATATGTGTTGTCTGACACTCAGATGTCACCTATACTGTCCAGCACAGGGGCAAATGGCAGTTTTTATTCTAGAGAAGTGGTGTCCAGATGGGACTGATAAAAATATTTACTGGAGAGATGGCTCAGTGGTTAAGAGCATTGGCTGCTTTTGAAGACATCCCCAGTTCAGTTTCCAGCACCCTCATGGTAGCTAACAACCATCTGCAACTCCAGTTCCAGGGGATCTGATGCCCTCTTCTGACTTCCATGGGCATTGCACTACATAATGCAGGCAATACACTCATGCAAATAAAATTAAAAATAATAACAGATGGTTCCCTACTGGGAGTAAGGTATTCTCAATGCCTCATGATAGCTGAATTCATCATCAACATGACTGAACCACGGTACCCAGACATGTAGTCAGATGCTGTTCTGGGTGTCACTACAAAGGATCTGGTTTAGATCATCTGGGGCCCCAGGATGGCCAGTGGATATTTCCAGGCTGAGTAGAGAGCGGTGTATAGTGCATCAGAGGCCTGGAGGTGTGGAAACCACCTACAGTCTGAGTCTTCCCAGGGAGGGTCCCCTGGGCTGTGTTGTCCTCAGGGTTGAGACCTTGCATTGATGTGTGAGGATGTGAGGAGGGGACCAGCTAAGTGGGCTGAGCAGGTTTGGGGGACAGTTGTGTTCATGAGTGCCGCTTTGTTCAACCAGTACAGGCCTGCAATGGGTTAAACACTCAGAGACACACATCAGTGCTGCCACCTGCTGGAGGTTCACGACAAAGCCGATTACTTGAGTACTGAAGGTCTGACTTGGAATTCCTGTGTCAGCAAGACCTGTTTCTTCTGTGGGGTCCACAAGACCCTCTCTGGCTTCTTCTAGTGCTGTCGGTGCCTGACATCCTGTGGGCATCCTGGAATCTGTGCCTTTACTTGGTCTCTCCCAGAACCTCTGCATCTCTATCTCTATGAGATATTCTTACCAGTTGGACAGTAGCCATGAGATTACAGTTAAAAATAAAACCTAAGGTCCAAGGACCCCATCAAGCCTGCACAAAGAGCTCGGGGACAAAGAGAGAATAGCCAGGCCAGGCAGCTTTTACTTTTGATAAAGGGTGCATTGAGTAGTCAGTAAGACCCAGCAAGCACACAGGTCCCAGAAGCTTGACGGGTTTTTAGTCCCTAACCCAAGAAGGCTGTGACTTTTCCCTGTTGGCTGTGGTCCAACCTCACAGTGTTTCACAGCTGGCTAAAAGAACTGGCACAAAGGAAGGGGAAGATGGTTGGCCAAGGCGTGGGAGTGCTCCGGGCCATCAGGGATTAGGAATGTACCAGGCTTTTTGTTCTTTTGTTGTTGCTGTCCTTTTTATTATTGTTATTTTATGTGTATGAGTGCTATGTCTGCATGTATGTACGTGTACCCATGTCGTACAATGCCTGCAGATAACAGAAGAGGGTGTCAGATGTCCTAGAACTGGAGTTCTGGATGGGTGTTAGCCACCATGTGGGTTCTGGGATTCAAACCTGGTCTTCTGCAAGACCAGGGAGTGCTCTTAACTGTTGAGCCACTGCTCCAGCCCCCTCAGGGCCTTTTCTTAAAACAAAGCCCTATAGGGTGTATGAAGTTGTTTTAGAGTTTGAAAAAACCTAGTATTCAATGTTTCCTATAGTACCCACTGCATCTTCACTGGATTCCACCTGAAAAGCCCCTGTGTCCAAACACAGTCACATTCGAGCACTGGGTATTAGGACTCCAGTGGGTCCTGCTGGGGACCCATCCCACCTGCTCCCATACATCTTCCTGTGTGATGAAGTCTCTTCTCTGTTCTTAGCTATGTGAAAGGCATCTATGCTTTTGGACTGATGGAAACCAACTTCTATGACCAGGCAGAAAAGCTTGCCAAAGAAGTAAGTGGGTCTTTCTCAAAGTGTGACACCTTTTTTGGGATATGGCCTTCTGTGTGTGGCCTAGGAAAACTCCACTTCCCAGAGTGTCCTCACAGACTTGGGGGAGGCTGGTGTTCGGGAAGGAGGCATGGCCTCTGCCTGTCTGTCACTCTTCTAAGACTCCCAAAGTCCCCAGAGCAGTTTCCTGGACATACGAGAGTTCCACATCTGTAGATGAGGACAGGGAGGCTCAAGGAGGCGGTGGCTGCCTCACTCACAGGGCTGTCCAGAGCAGTCACTTTGGGCTTCAGAGTCACATGGCCCAGCAGGACAGGAGCACTGCAGGTACAATGCAAACTTGGACTCTTCCTCTTCACCCTTTACATATCCACTCATCTCTAATGGCACCAGAGGCTGGAGGTGGGTAGTGATTCCACACAAAGGCCTGATTCAGATCTGACCTGGCTTTGCTCTTCCTCTCTGGGTGAAGGGGTCTTTGTCATGCCAATAGTTCCTTCCTTGGCTACCACCCCTCACTCAGGTGGCATACCATTGGGAGGGGTGAGTCACTGAGATCCCTGCTAGAATCTTCCCTCCAACCTCAGGCCCTGAGTTCTGTGTTCTGCTGGGAGGTGGTGGCTGACAAGGAGCTTGGTTGATACTCCTGTGTGCCTGGACCCAGGCTCAAGTGACAGGCCCGGGTGCAAGGTGGCACAGGCTGTAGGAGCCCCTCTCTGCCACTCCTGTTCTTGTAAGGGTAGAAACAATGTGCGAGGAGGTGCCGTTCCCAGGCACAGAGCCGTTCCCAGGCACAGAGGCTGACATCTGCTCCTTATCCAGTCTCACAACTGGTGCTTTATGTGTGCCTGCTCCTGTCCATGCTCTCTGCCCATGCGATCAAACACCTTGGGGCTGCAGTGCAGAGAGAGGATAGACAGTGCCTTCCCAGGGCCACCTAGGTCAGAAGTGGTAGGGGTCAGATTCTCACCCAGGCCTCCAGACCAGGATGGCTAGAATTTAAGTCTAGGCAGACTATTAGTCCCCGGTTTGCCTGCCTTCCTGCTGTGGCTGACCCTCCCCCAAGCATGTTCCAGTTGGACTGAAGCTTCCATCTGTAGGACAGTATGCTCTGGGGTATCTGAAGATTGCCTGAATCAGAATCAGCCCAGATTTGGCGGTCAGGTGATGAGTTCCTTGCTTTAGCTCCGAGTTAGGCCTGAGGGCTATGGGTAGATTCTTGATATCTTGTCTAGGGGAAAACCACAGGGAGGTCCACTGCTTTGGGGGCTGTTTCCTTGGGTACCTGGGGTCAGGCAGGACAGTTGAAGGAACTCTAGGTGGGGTTATGGCAAGCTGACCCAAAGATGGCCAAGGACACAGTTTCAGTCCTCACGTGGAGCCAGAAGTAGCAGAATAGCTCCCCCATTTTTCTTTCCCGCCCCTTGCTCCTGTTCTCCTGGTACGACAGGCCACACACTGACCCTAGTCCCAGGACCCACAGACAGTTGTGAGGCATGAAGGACATAGCAGTGTCCCCTAGGGTTCTAGAAGATGAGGGTGGGCACCACCAGGTTCTGTCCTCACTGGGTAGTAGGGAGCCCAGCAGGTCTGCCCCTGGCTCCAGGGGAAGGCAGAGAGTTGGAGCTTCCCAGGGAACCTTGGGAGGGCTCCAGGTGAGGGAGGAGACTGTTCAGCCCTGCAGACAGCAAGAAGAAGTTGAGTGACCCTCACTCACCTGCCCTGTGTGAAAGCACCTTGCTAGCCAGACTCCTTAATGGGGCCCGCGTGCCCAGCCTGCTCAGGTATCCTGGAACTCAACGCCTCTAGCCCAGGGCCCTGAAGACATCCTTTCTGACCTCTTCGTTCCCGTGTGGACTGGACAGGGCTGTGCCAGGCTAGGGTAGAGGCTCTTCACACTTTGGGACATCCATGAAAGGTGACCTGGATTAGCAGGTCTATGGGATCCATGATTTGGCATGAAGGTCTGAGCATAGACAAGTCCAGGGGACTGCTCCATGCCAGCACTTAGTAGCTTTCAGTAAACACTGAACAGGTAATGGAACAAGGAGGTGAAGGCCGTCCCATGTATCCTGCCTGCTTCACTGTGGGTTCAGGGCTCTTGGGGCTATTGTTATTAACATCAATGTTGTCTGACCCAGACACGTGGCTGCTCCTAACCCAGAAAGCCACCTTTATAGCCACCGTCTGAGAATTAGTAGGAGGGGCAGCCACATGTCTTGATCCATAGAACACATGACACTCTGCACTGCCCTCATAGCTCTGAAAGGAAGGCAGCTTCATGGCCACTATGGGGAAACTGAGGCACAGAGATGCTGGCTGGAATACTGCAGGAGACTCAGGTATACCCAGCACGTTACAGGGGCCACAGCTGAAGCCTGGCTTTGAAAGCAAGTCCTGGTCTCCTTGAGCCTCCATTTCCTTATCTGTGAGGTGGGCCTCCACAGCAGCCTGCTGTGGTGGGCATGACACACACTGGCCCTAGGCATGTAGGAAATGAGGTGGGTGTGGGATTAGATCCCAGTCCCTGCCCTTGCTCTTGCCTGGCCCAGGCAGCTTGACTAATCCCCTTTTCTCCTTCCTCCCCTCCACCTCCCCACGCAGGCTTTATCTGTTCAGCCTACGGACGCGTGGTCAGTACACACCATTGCTCACGTGCACGAGATGAGAGCAGAGGTCAAGGACGGACTGGAGTTCATGCAGCGCTCCGAAGCCCAGTGGAAGGTGTGAGTCCTGTGGGTGGCCGTGTGCTAGACAGTCCAGGCTGAACCTGGAGTTCTGCTGAAGCCTAGGGAAGGGACTTGCAGGTGTGGCTTAGTTCTCCAGGGGCTGCAGGCAACTCGGAAACACACAGCCTCCCCCGGGAGCCCCCCGGCACCCAGCACGTGCCAGTGTTTTCCCTGTGATTGTAGAACTGAGGTCGGCCTGAGGAATTTGACTGTGAAAGGAATGGATCCAAAGATTGCTGGGGAAGTAGAGGCCTGTGGGCATGATCAAGGTCCTGAGCTGATTGGGACCATGGAGTAGCCTCAGGGAGAGAAGGAGGAGGATGGGGTGACGCTCACTGTCTTTAGAGCTGGCACATGGGGGTCAGGGCTGACCAGACCCCAAGGGCCTGGCCAGCCCTTTTCCATGGCCTGAGCACTCTGGCCACACTGTCTGTGTTCCCTGATCACAACTTGATGCATGCCCGATACTGAGAGGCTGGTGCCCTCCTTGGGGCTGTCCCCTCCCTGCCCTCTAGCTGTGGTGGCCTTCCTCCTCCACATGTGCATGTTTTTCCTGACTTGCCTCTGGCCCACGGCCTGGTCAGTCTCCAGGATTACTTTCTGCCCCACTTGTCTGTGCCACAGCAGACTCCCAGGGTACCACCAGTTAGGGCAGCAAGCTCTTCTCGGGGCCTGGCACTGAGAAGTTGATATGCAGTGTCGTTAGAGACTAGGCAGGGTGCACTGATCACCAGGAGCCCTCTAGGCAGCTCCCAGGACAAGGACTGTTGATTTGCAACCAGGCCAGTTCCCAGCAAATCCAGGCATGGACCTAGGCTAAGGTTCGGCGTAGGAAGGTTTGAGAACATGCATCTTTCTAAGGATGCCCCAACTCTGGGGACTGGAAAATTCTAGACGGTACCAGGGACCTGAGGCCAGAGAGGCCACCCTTCCCTCGGGATCCTAAGCACTGAGTCTGGTGGGGAGCACTAGCTTGTGTAGCCTCCCACTGAGGGGCAGGGAGCTGGCCTGACTTCCCTCATTGCATTCCATCCACATTCCTCCCTCAGACCTCTGGAGTGTGCATGCGTGTGTGTACACATGTGTGCATGCATGTGTGCACGTATGTGTGCATGTGGAAGCCAGAGGTACACTTTGGTGCAACTACATAGATGCCATTCATCTTGTTTTTTAAAAAAAATATTTTAATTTAATTATTTTTATTTAATCTTATGGGCATGAGTGTATTGCCTGCATGCATGTAAGTGCACCTGTATCATGCAATGCCTTTGGAGGTCCGAAGAGGGTATCAGATCCCCTGTAACCCGACTTACAGATAATGGCCTTTAGACACCATGTGGGTACTAGAAACCAAACCTGGGTCCTCTGTAAGAGCCGCCAGTGCTCTTACAGCTTAGCCATCACTCTAGCCCATCTGTTTCTTCAGATGGTCTTTCACTGGGACGTGGCGCTCGCTGATTAGGCAAGTCTGTCCAGGGAATCCGAGGGTCCACCTGTCTCTGCCTCCCCAGCACGGAGATCACAGCAATGCACGTCCAGCTTTCACCTGGTGCTTAGGGTTAAACTCAGGTCTTCATACTTGCACAGCAAACACTTTACCACTGAGCCATCTCCCCAGCCCAAGCGTGAACTTCTGATTCTGCTGCCTCCACCTCCCCAGTGCTGGGATCACATCATGCTCCAGCACACCCAGTTTATGCTGTGTTGGGGACGGAACCAGGGGGTTCTTGCACAGTACCAACCAAACTGTATGACAGCCAAAGTGTTGGCTCC
>NW_008348199.1:214195-219884 GCF_000622305.1 Nannospalax galili | reverse complement strand
GCGCATGCCTGCCTTGGCCCTTATATATGACAGCAAAGTTCAGGCCGGACTCCAGGCCCTGCCCCACCCTAGGGGTCACCACACACACACACACACACACATACACACACACACACACACACACACACACACACACACACACACACAGAGAGAGAGAGAGAGACCTCCCTGTCCTAGCAGGGCCTGGTCACTTAGAATGAGAAGCCTCATGGTAGTTCATGAACTACACCATCACAGGGGTACTTGAGGGTGTGGGAACCAGGAGGCGACATGGAGCCCAGGTGGGCTGAGGGGACAATGGCAGAGGTCACCTTGAGCTGGGTGTTGTAGAATGAGGACACATGTGTCAGCGGAGATGGGAAGATGGAGGGAACCCCAGTCCAGGATCAGTCCAAGCACAGACGCCAAGGCCTATGGTGGCCTGTGAGGGTGTTCTCAAGCCCAGTTTGGTGTTCTAAAGCCCAGGTGTGAATGTGGGCCCTGTAGAAGGTGCTGCAGGGCCTCTTCCCCGGGGAGGTGAGGGGGTGTTCGGCCTAGGCCTCAGGACAGAGACCTCTGGACAGAGATCAGATGAGCCCTGTGGGCTCAAGGGATGAGAGTCCCCATAGACCTGTGGCCTAGGATGGCAACCCCAAGCCATCTGCTCAGTGCATACTGAATACCACCGTGTGCTTGTGGTGAGATAGACAGGCTTGGGAACTCGTGGACTTGGCTGGCCCCTGACAGGAGCTGTGCAGCCTGAGCTGTGTGCAGGGAACCCCTGTGGGCTTGACTTTTTCAAGAACCTCTTCAAGGACAGCTGTTGGCCACGTCCTCATGACCAGCTTGTTTTAGATTCCGGTGTCACCTGTCAGAAATCCTGAGTCCACTTTCCCAAGCCTGGAGCATCGCAGCAGGGGCAGCTCTGTGCACAGCACAATTTACTTTAGAGAGCCTCGTATTGAGAGCCGGCTTGCAGCATGTGGCAGAGCAGAAGTGGTCCACACGTCAGCTCATTCCCCTCACCCTGTGGGCTTTGCCGGCTGCCCTGGAGTACAGCCCTGTAGCTGGTCATCCTCATGCCCTGGCCACTGGGGCGCACAGCAGGCTCTATGCTCTGTGGAGTCTGTTATTCCTTTCTCCACTGCACACGCACCCGAGACAGAGACTGGGCTGCTGAGGCACCTCTGTGACGGTCCTGGTAGTGCTGCCTCCTAGTTGGGGGCTAGGAGCTGAGCCCCTCTCCCAGCCTCAGTTTCCTCCTGGTAAATGCAGGCAAATAGTCACTGCTTCCAGGAAATGAAGGTTGTTCTTGAAATGCAGATGGCTGACACAGGGTGAACTCTTAGCAGTGCCTCTCACAGGGTGAATTCCTGCCCTCAGGTCTGGAGCCCGCAGTAGCACACAGTGATACTTAAGCCTTCCTTAGCACACGGTAAAACCGGTTTTTCCTCCACAGACTCTCAGACCTTTCTCTTATTCTATCTACAGGATTCCGATATGCTGGCTTCCCATAATTATTGGCACTGGGCCGTGTACTTGATCGAAAAGGTAAGATGCCATCTCTTCAGATTGTCTCATCCAGTCCAGATGTTTGGAGAACAGGGGATTCCTAGCTCCCACTGGTGTGTGCCTTCTGTGGAACCCCGTTGTGTTTTGGCATGGCACAACACCCCGAATCAGTCCAGCATCCATGTTCCAAGAGTGCTGATCTCCTCAAAGTCATTCTGCACACTTGTGATGCGGAATCACCTGGCTTACCTGTGTTTTGGGACTAAGTGCTTTCTGCGCTGGGAAATAGGGTTGGTCTCAGACTGGACCTGGGGAGCCGGGAAATCTCCTGGGAGGAGGGAAGGATGCTTGCTCAGTGATTCCCCTGGAGCATCCTGTTTGTCAGAGAGTGCTTCTTACAGCACTATTACCAGAAAAAGACAGGAGGGTCTTAAACTGCCCAGAGAGAGAACCGTGTGCAAAGTGAGGCTCCCATGACACCAGGGGGGCTCCCCTCCCTTCCCACATTGAGCCCTGCCCATCTCCCTCACAGGGCCTAGGCCAGCTCTCCCTAGGTTACTTCCCAGTACCATCCTTTGCCTGCTCCAGTTGCTAATCACAGCAATTCCATGTTTCCAGGGAGACTATGAGGCCGCACTGACCATCTACGACAATCATGTAAGTGTGCACCCTCTCGGTGTGTGGCTCATGGCTGCACTTGGCCTCGTGTCTCATTGCTCACGGGGCCTGTTAGTGTTGTCCAAGCCAGAGCAGATAGAGGGAACATGGATGCAGTCCTTGGACAAGGCTCCAGGGCGCTGGCTTTTGTCAAGAGCTGTGTCCTGACTCACCATCTCATGGAGCCTCTGGGGACTGTTCACCCCATAGTGTTTAGGAGACTGACCTGTGTGAGGGAGTCTCTAACTCTCCTTAGTCCTTTTAAATGGGTATTCTTTTTTCATATTAAAAAAAAAAACTTTTATTTATTAATTTTGATTTTATGCATATTTTGCCTACATGTATGTGAGCCCATGTCATACAGTGCCCATGGAGGCCAGAAGAGGGTATCAGATATCCTGGATCTGGAGTTTGGGAGACTTGTTAGCTGTTATGTGGGTACTGGAGAATCTAACCGAGGTCCTTTGCAAAAGCAGCCAGTGCTCTTAACCACTGAACCATCTCTCCAGCCCCTAGATGGCTGTTCTTTGGTGAGATAAGTTGTCTCTCCACAGGAGAATTTTTTTGATTTTGTTTTGTTTTGCTTGAGACAGGTTTTACTGTGGAGTGAGTTCTGGCTGGCCTGGAACTCATTGTATAGATCAGGTTCACCTTGAACTCACAGAGATCTACTGCCTCTGCCCCTAGAGTGATAGGATTAATATCATGTGTCACCACACTGAGCTGCTTGTTTGTTTTTGTTTTTTTAATCTTTTATTTGTTATTTTTATTTCATGTGTATGAGTGTATTGCCTGCATGTAGGTAAGTGCACCATGTCGTGCAATGCCCGCGGATGAGAGAAGAGGCTGTCGGATCCCCTGGAATTGGAGTTACGGACAGTTGTTAGCTGCCATGCGGGTGCTGGGATTCAAACCCGGGTCTTCTGTAAGAACAGCCAGTGTTCTTAACCTCTGAGCCATCTCTCCAGCCCTGATTTTTGCTTTTAACTTTACAAAAATGTATTTATTTTGTATGTGTGTGCATACTTGCATGTCATGGTATATATGTGAAAGCCACAGAAAACTCAGAAGTCAGTTTTCTCTACAGCACGTAGGTTCCAGGGGTCCAATCAGGCTTGGCAACAAGTGTGTTCTTACACTGCTGAGTCATCTGCAGCTGTGTTTCTACTGTCATAAAACCAATACGAGCAAAAATTAAGCCAAGTCTGGTGGCACAGACCTGTAATCCCAGCTACTTGAGAGACTGAGGCAGAAGATTGAAAGCTCACGGCCTGCCTGGACTACATACAGAGTGAGTGCAGGACTAGCCTGGGTAACTTAGCTAGACCTTGTCTCAGAACAGAACATTTAAAAATTGCTGGCCCTGGGAGCTGGAGAGATGGCTCAGCAGTTGAGAGCACTGGTTGTTCTTGCAGACGACCCAGGTTCGATTCCCAGCACCCACATGGCAGCTGACAGCTGTCTGTAACTCCAGTTCCAAGAGATCCCACAGCCTCTTCTGTCCTCTGCAGGCATTGCACAACACGGGTACACTTACACACATGCAGGCAATACACCCATACACATAAAATTTTAAAAAATACAATATTTTTAAAAATTGTTGGCCCCAACTACACACACATTTAATCCAGCACTTGGAAGGCACAGACAGGTGGGTCTCTATGGATTAGTTGCAGGCCAGGGCCACAGAGTATGACCCTATCTCAGAAGAAAACATTAAAAAGAAACAAAACAGGACATGTGATATAAGGTCAATGTTAGAGCATTTGCCGGGATGCACATCTCCTTCAACTAGGTTCAACCCACCAGCATTTCATGAAAAAGAAATAGAAAGAAAACTGAAGTTTGTAGCACTTCAGCATTGAGCACATTGGGCTTTCTGGGTCCTGTTCTATCTGTCACCTCCAGAACCTCGCCATCTGCCCAGACTCAAGTTCCCTCTTCTCAGACCCTGGGCATGCTTTTGAAAGGAAAAACTCCCCAGCCAGGTCTTAACAGCAAAAACCTGGGATCGCAGGGTGCTCACGGTGTGGGAGTCTGCATACCAGAGATACAGGCTAATTAGGTTTTCCATGAAGGAATCCTTCTGTCCTCAGGGCTCCTTACGAGGTGACATGCACCGTGTGTCTTGAGGTATTGACAGGTCACTTATTGAGCAAAGCTCAATCTAGAAACCTGACCAGGAGAGATGAATCTCCTGCCAACATGGCCTAAGGTATGGAGCTGGGTTAGCAAGTAACTAGGCATAGCCCTGACCCTGGGTACACATGCCGTGGGCTTTTCTGTGTGCCTGGCACATCTTCTGGCACCCACAGCTGTCTGATCCCTCAGCAAGAGTAGTGTCCAGCACATGGTCTTAGACAAAAGGTTGAGATATGAGGGTGATGATGAGATGGATGAGGTGTTGGGAATCACTGGTAATTCCGGTTTGCTGAGGAATTGCTCTGTGCAGGCCACATTCACACTTCAGGTGAGTCAACGGTGATTGTTCCCATGACCCTCTCATCAGACACATTTCTGAGCCTGGACTCCGATGGCCCCTGTCTTCCAGATCCTCCCTCAAATGCAGGCCAGTGGTACCATGCTGAACGTGGTGAACAGCTGCTCCATGCTCTACCGCCTTCAGATGGAAGGTAGCCGCCTCCCAGCCCTCTCCCCACACAGTGAGGGAAGGTGACATCCTGTCTGGGGAACAGAAACTCTAGGCACAGGCCTTGGGATGAGTGGGCCGGGTGATGTTTCGGAGGACGGCTTGTGCAGCTCCTCTCAGCTTCTCTGTCCTTTCTTCACTCCCTACCTCTCCTTGCTGTGGTGGCCTCAGGTGCAGAAACCAGGGGGGCACCTGCTGTTCCCATGGCCTGGCTACTACAGCTTCCTGGCACAGGTGGCACCTGGCCAAAGCCTCAGTTTCCTCATCACGGGAGGTGAGAGTTTCCCAACTCTGGGGCTGCAGAGGCTTCTCTGCCTCTCACTCCAAGCTTCACAGTTGTGATGGGGTTGGCTTCCTGCCATGGCTAGAGGACCAGAAGGCTCCTGACTCTCCTGCAGGCTCCGCATGGAGACGTGTGCTGGGTCAGCAAGATTGTGGGTAGGGGCCCAGGGAAGGCACCAGGGGACGCAAGCAAAGCTGCGTCTGGAAGGTTCCAGGAAAACGTCGTAGAGGAGCTGAAATATGAGTGAAGGAAGAAGCAGGAACTGGTGTCACATGGAGAAGGGAGCAGCCGGTCCAAGGAACACAGAATCCTGTGGGGAGGAATGCCAGCAAGCAGGCTCTGCATGGTCACATGGGGAGTGAGGGCAGGGAGCCAAAGGGACGCCCAAGGGTGGGACGGGCAGGGTGAGGAGCTCAGCTTCGCACAGCCCTGTGGGAGTCTGCTCAGAGTCTTGCCCTCAGCACAGAGGCCAAGGGAGCCAGGTCTCATCCCTGCCACCCCATGGTGACTGAGGATGGAGAGCTGAGACCACTCACGTGACTTGGAGCTGGGTGGCAGGAAGGAGCCTGGGGAAAGCTGAGCTCCCCTGCCCTAAGGCCCCGCTAACC
>NW_008348199.1:208332-213899 GCF_000622305.1 Nannospalax galili | reverse complement strand
CAGGTGCTGCACTTGTGACCGGGTGCGAGAATTTAACATGTTTGTGGGTCAGTCAGAGGGGCTAGAAATGGACTAATAACCTTTGACAGTTTATCAAATTTGCTTTGACCTGGTAGATTTACTGCTTTTCCAATTAAATAAGGTTAATATACCCTGCCCAACTCACTCTGGGCCTCTCAAACTGAGACAGAATTGGGTGGGCTTCAGAGTGATATGCAGGAGATCTGAGCATGGGTCACACTCTGACCAAGTCTTGGCTTCCTGTCCCAGGGGTATCTGTGGGCCAGCGGTGGAAGGCCATCTTACCCGTGACCCAGAAGCACAGCCGAGACCATACCCTTCTGTTCAATGATGCTCACTTCCTGATGGCCTCCCTGGGTGCACAGGACCTTCAGACCACACAGGAGCTGCTGACCACCCTGCAGGAGGCCAGCGAGTATGTGACGCCCTGAGACTCTGGCCCTGGGTGAGCTGGCACCATGGCACTGACAGGCTGATGGAGTGCAGGAGCTAAGCCATGGCCTGCTAGGGGCTGCCCTGCACACTTGGGATACGGCATGTGGGATGTGCAGCTTCTAGTTGGGTAACCCCCAGGTGGATGCCAAAACAGGCACAAGTCTCATAGGTGTGTGAGCTTCAGGGGTCTAGAGGTTGATTTTTATGAGACATAGTTATCTCTCTATACCCAGGGTGGGTATGAGTCTCTTCCTGGGATACAGCGAGGCCCAGGGCTTAGAGACTCCTGGTGCATACAGGTCCTGAAATCCTAGACAAGGCCCTTCTATGCTCTGAGCCTCAGTTTCCTCTTTGGTTAGAGATGGTGCCTGGTAAGGGTAACAGGACGGCCTGGGAAGACAGGCTGCCACAGGTGCATCCTCTGGTGGATGTGGTCTCCCCAGTCGGCTACTGTCTGCAGTCTTGACTGCTCTGTGAGACCCGTGCTGCTATACTACTACCTTACAGATGGGTAAACGGAGGACAAAAATAGGGCAAGGTGACTGGGGACTGGTTTCATCCAACCCACATCTAAGTTCTTAGCCCTGTCCTCTCCTGCCTTGGGCTGCGGCTTCTGGCCCCTGGCCCCAGGAGAGTGCCACCAGGCAGTTGTGAAAGGCCCCAACCTTAGGTCTCTTGTCCAAGTAGGACCGTGTGGATGTTCAGGCTTGGTCTTGTGACAGGTCCCCAGGGGAGAACTGTGAGCATCAGTTGGCGAGAGATGTGGGGCTGCCCCTGTGCCAGGCCCTTGTGGAGGCTCAGAACGGGAATCCTGACCGTGCCCTAGAGCTGCTCTTGCCTGTCCGTTACCGAATCGTCCAGATTGGGGGCAGCAATGCCCAGGTGAGCCCCCAAGTCCAGGGAGCCAGGAGCTGGAGTGCATAGCCTGGCATGTCACCCATGTTTTAGGTGCCCATCTGTGGGTGTGGTCTTATATCACACTCTCTCCTCAGATATGCCATGAAGGTGGTGTCCATCCACTATAGTGGCTTCCTTGGGTTGGGGGACCATCCCACATTCATGTTGCAAGCAGTAATTTGTCCAAATGACATCACAGAGAGACGTCTTCAACCAGATGCTGATTCACGCGGCCCTCAACTCTACCTCCAGTGTCCATAAGAACGTGGCCCGGTGAGTACCTTGTCCTCCCCACAGCTGAGTGTAGGGGTCCCCTGCACAAGGTCGTCCTGTGTCCTCACCTGCCTTGGCACCCATAGCTCTGCTCTTGAGGTTGGGAAAGCCAGAGGCAACCTGGAGATCTGGTTCTCTTTTGTTAAGAGGCTCAACTTGAGCAAAGAGGGCTGGCCAGCCCCCACGCCAGGCCCAGCCTCCAGCCTCTCCAGCCCACTCTGCATATTAGCCAGGCTGAGCTACAGAGCCAACACAGCTTGCTCATTCGGGCTTTTGCACGTGCTGTGTGCTCTGCATGGCAACCCTGTCTCCCTTTCCATCTGCTCCTTTAGGCTCAGCTTGCAGTCTCTTACCTACCTGTGCTGGGTGTGGGAGACAGTGGGGAGCGCTATGTGGAGCCTGTGCATGAACAGCTCACCACAGGAACATCTGCACAGCCACGAGTGTTGTGTGGGAGGGAGGACTGAGGTCAGGAGTAGTGGAGGGGGTAGGGGCAAAGTATGAGGATGTTCCATGGAGGTGTGTGTGTCTTAGCCAGTGGGCCTTGTTAGGACACCAGCAGAACTGGAAGCCAGGGCGTCCAGAGCTGTCAGGAAAGGAGCTCCTGGAGCCCTAGCCATTGCCTTCACTCCACCTGGCTCACCTCCCTCTGCAAAGCAGTGGACCTCTGCAGGCCCTGGCCCATAAGAAGCCAGAGTTCTAGGAGGGGCCCTGGCTGAGTATACCAGACTCCCAGTGGCTCAGGTAACAGTGGGGCACTGCCATATTAAACTGTGACCTGCCACAGACACGTGTGCCTACTCATTCCCACACCCCAAAAGCCACACGTGCAGCAGAAGTGGTTGAACCCCTGGGCAACCTCCAGGCTGTGTTGTGGGTGAGAGCTGGGGCCTGTGGTCAGCAACTAGGGGATGTGGGTTGTGTGGCTAGAGGGGCAAGCTGAAGGTTGAGCTGGCCCTGGGCAGTGTGTAGCCCATACTGGGCTGGAGGCTGAGCCGCTCCGGTCCTGCTGTGGGAAGGTGGGTTTCCACAGGGGAGGAGGACTGGGGCAAGCTGCCTGGGAAGACAGACGTTCCTGCCTAGTATCCCCCTGCCTCCCTACGAAGCCCCTGACCCTCACAGGCAGAAGGCCCCTGCGGTGGTTTGTGACACTTTGAGTGTGTTAAGCGTGTTCCCAGTGTGGTAGTGTTGATTAGGGAGAGAACTTGAGGGCTTAGGCCTCCTGGAAGGGAGTCTGGGGCATGGCCCTCAGAAGACACTAGTGCTTCTCTAGGCCCTTGTCACAGCTCCCCAGAGGAGCATGTGCTGAGTAAAGCCACGTGCGTAGCCTCTTCTGCACACAGCCGTTTGCCTTTCCGCCCCTCCTCCCTGTTCTCTCAGCCAGGAGGACTCAGCAGAGGCCAGGCAGTCACCAATCCTGGGCTTTCAGCCTCTGAGACTCTGAGTTCAATACAACTTTTAGTTTTACAAAGTATCCAGCCTCAGGTATTTGTTGTAGCAGCAGAAAGCAGACTAAGGCACCTCTACCCCAGCCATGGAGCCCTCCCCTGCTGTGTACCAGCCCCAGCCCCTTAACAGACCCACCATGGTTAGTTGATCTCCACCTTGGTCTTCTTGGGGTGTCATCAAAGCACAGCACAAACACAGACATGATGGCTAACCCCGGAGACACTTACTGCCTTGTGGTTCTGGAGGCTGAAATGGCCTGGGTCGAGCTCCAGCAGGATCAGCTTCTGGCGAGGCCCCTCTGTCCTTAGGCCTTCTTCCTGTCTTGTTTCCTCTGAACACTCAGAGAGAAAATTCTCTTAGCAGGGCTCTACTGCCTATGCAAGGATCCCTCCCTCATGGCCCAAATCCATGCCTTCCAACAAGTCCCATTGGAGACCAGGGCTTCATCGTGGGAAGTTAGACTGAGGGGGTATCCACTCCAGCAGGGTCTTTACTGCAAACTCTGTCTACACTTGCTCTCTTCAAATTCAGGTTTTGCCCCACACCTAATTTTCCACTTGCTATTTCCAGACCAGCCTTATGGGAACCGTCACCCAGCTCCCCGCTCCCTGCTCTGTGTCTCCTGCCCCACCTCTGGGCCCCAGCAGAGGGCTATTACAGCATCATTAGCTATGAGGTCCTGAGTCACAGCTTCTCCCAAGGCAGCAAGGCCACAGTGATCGCCCCACACTGGAGGCCTCATCTCTCAGGCAGAATCAAAGTGCTTTCAGCTGGCTGCCCCCTTTCTGCTCCTGCCATCAGTGCCCTCACATCCTTCTAGAAGGTTCTATGACACAAGCTTTTTGTGTTTCCACAGGAGCCTTCTGATAGAGCGCGACGCCTTGAAACCCAACTCACCCCTGACTGAGCGGCTCATCCGCAAGGCGGCCGCCATCCATCTCATGTAATGACCATGCCAGGTCCTAGGCCTGCAGAAGCTCGGCAGTGACCTCCTGTGTTAGGCTGGCCACCCGGCCATGCCCATCATGGCAAAGAGCTGGGCCTGCTGGTCAAGGATATGGTTCATCCTGGAGCAGAGTCCTCCAAATCAGTAGTTTGCTAGAAATAAGGTTAATTTTGAGTGTGATTCAATTCCCAGGGTCAACATGCATTTTTAAGTCTCCTAGAACCAAACAGGTGCTGCTGTTTGTGGGTACCTTGCAAATCATATTTTCCATCAGGCACACATGCCACTTCCTGGCTGTTGAAGGGCTGACAGGCAGGGCAGAGGTGTGGCCAGTTCAGCAGGTAGTCTAGAGGTGCCTTCCGCACTGGATGCTCCTCCCCACTTGGCACCAGCAAATCCTCTTCATTTAATTTTCACTATATTCTAGACAGGTCCTGAGTCTCATTTTTCAGGGGAGAGTACCAGTGAGCTCTGGGGTCCCAGCCAGCAGAGTCCTGTCCTTCTGGGGAGAAGGGACCTATCATTGGCTTTTGCACCTGCCCTTGTTATTGCACTATCCTCTGCTGTGATCTTTGGTCAGGGATTGTCTGTGTATTCTGCGTTACCCAGTGGCTTGCACTAAATGATTGTCAGAAAAGCTGATAAATCCATGCTTCAATGAAGCGGAATTCCGCTGGACAAAGGAGGAGTGAACCTACCAGGGACGGTCAATGATTAAAAGGAAAAAGAAAAGTCAAGAGATGGAGAAATGGAGATATAAGTTAGAGTAATCAACAGGGAGTTACCAACTTATTAATGAGCTATTAGCTCATTACTGAGCACCTGCCATGGGCTGACAGGATAACAAGAGAGGTGATGGTGAGCTTTCCCTGCCCCAGCAGATAACGCCCAGGGTCGCAGCCATCCAACACTTAGAGGTCAGAGGAGTGGAAGCAGGAGCTCTTGACTCTTGGACTGAGGGTGTGCCTGCCACGATGGCCCTGCCTCTCCCCTTGGGTCCTGAGTAAGGAAAGCTTGGCCTTTGCAGTTCGGGACACTGAACTGGTCACTGGTAGGTGACTGGAAGCTTGAGCCCAACAAAGCCAGCCTCCCTAAGGCTGAGCAACACCTGGAAGAGGTGCATACCCAACAACCAAGCATCATGACCTCCCTGACCCCACCCAGTCCACCCCTGCACCTCCTTGGACAATCAACCCTTGGAATCGGCCTTCTTTTCCTTGCTGCCCAAGGCTCCTGACTGATACTAGGGGCTGGGAGGTGCTGGCGCCTGGGACTGTAGTCATCACTCTTCTTCAGTGAACTGAGACGCAGAGCCCAAGGATGGAGAAGGGAAGGTCCAGGAGGGCCAGCACAGCCAGCAGACGGCCAGGGGCAGGGCCGAGACTGCAGAGGGAGCTGCCAGATACGCCTGGGAATTCGGGATGCACAGCTGGAGAGTAGTGGGAAGGACACCTCCTTCTGAACAGCCTGACCCCCTGGATCTGACCGTCCTCTACCTGACCGTCCTCTACCTGACCATCCTCTACCTGACCATCCTGGATCTGAC